>NW_026913295.1:1800000-2120241 GCF_034315485.1 Pezoporus occidentalis
AATGCTTTCCAGGGCAAACACATGGGCTGAAGTGGATTCGGTAGTGTGGTCCTGGAAGACTCTGGCACAGTGCTGCTCTGGGCAGGGGAGAGAGGGGTGTCCAAGCCTATGCTGGCCATGCCTTGCTGCCAGTCCTGGGTCTGTGCTGCCCAAGCAAGAGCTGCATAAGTGTAGTTATCCTTGCACAGCCTGCATCTCCTCAGACACAGTTCTGCCTTTCCCCAGGCACTGCCAAGCCTACAGCCCCAAGGATTCACATGGAAATGGTGCTCTGGGTGAGGGCTGAGTGCTCAGGATTGAGCAGAGCTCACCTGTCCTAGCTGGCATGCAAAGGTGGCTGATGCCCAGTGTTTTGGTGGCTACTATGTCCCCTTACCAATATTATTCTCACCTGGAATCACAGTCAGCTGTGTTTAAGGACCTGATAGCACTGTGTGACATGGCTTCTGCAGCTCCTTTTGGCAGCAAGGGTAGTGAACCTTCTAGGCAGCCAAAGTGGCTCAATTTCTGTAGAATATACAGGGCATGGAATTCATGAAATATCCATCCCTGTGACACTGAAATCCAGGAAATAAACTCTCCAATCAGAATGACAGGTTAGACCTGACTAGATTTGGGTATCCTTTCTGATGAGCCTGTATTTTGCCATGGTTTGTCACATTATACTCCAGTCATGGCCTTTCCTCTCGTCCTCCCTGATCCATACAGTGATGGGAAAGCCACAATAATCGCTGTAATTGATCCTGCATGAATCCTCATCACCTTTTTCCCTTCCCATGGCCTTGCCCTCCACCCCATGCACAGCTGCTTTGCATTCCCTTCCCACTGTGAGCTCTGCCCAGGCATCCCAGGAGCAGCAGCAGTGGGGCAGGTCCCTTCTGGACTATTATGTCTTTGACATCTAGGTGAGAGCAGGTAGCAGTGAAGAGCCATCTGCAGTCATAGCTGTCAGGAGAGCATGTTCCCAGGAGAGGACATCCCACAGCAAAGAGGTTACAAACCGCAGTCGGGTCCCAGAGCTACTAAACTTGGAAAAAAAAGAGCAGCTCCGTTCTTTTCATACTGTATATGGCAGAAAATGAACAGGAATTGGTGCACAGGCAGGAGCGTCGATCCCTTCCTTCCAAATATAGGGAAGGGGCCGAGCTAAGGGAAGGGGCTGAGCCTATAAAAGCTGTCAGGGAGAAAGCCCTTGTTGGTGCCTCCTGATCTCATGGCTGTGTTGTGAGTGACCTGCAGAGGGGTGGAGGGCTCCTCCAGTGCTGCTGTTGCCCATGCTTGGAGCTTTGCAAGGCTGTAGGTTCCTCGCTGGGTCATTCCTTGGGTAGGAAGGACTGGTATCTGAGCTCACTTCTCCAGTCCTCAACTGGAGTGGTTGCTTGCAGTAAGGGAGGGGTATTGGGCCATCAGAGAGGTTGTAGTTTAGCTGGAGTTTGACCTTTCCACTCTCTCTTTCAGAGATCAGAGATGTCAGCCTGGTCCTTCCTTCTGTTGACTGATCCTTAAGGTGAGAATTTAAAGCATGGAGACTAACAGCTTGCCCAGACTGGCTTGAGCTGGCTTTTCCCTTGCACTCACTGTGAGCAGGTCCCCTTCTTCCCTCTGAATGATCCACTGTAACAGACCATGGCATGTGTCCCTTCCTGCCTGCTGCGGCTGTGCACCAGAGGACTAGGATAGGCACCATGTTAAAAGGGAGCGGGGGAAATCATAAGTAAAGAACTGGAACTAAAGTGAGCTTCAGGGCCTCAGTTTTACTAAGGACTATGTGAATCCTTCAGAGAGCTTTCCCCTTTAACACATCCCCAGGGAACCCTCCTGCTCCTTCAGGCATGGATCCCCTTTCCTTGGGGCCGTGAAGGGTGGCAGCTCTTTGTTGCTTGGTGCATTCCAGCTCTGAGAGGCAAACATCTCCCTCAGACCTCGCAGCACGCATCTGAGGGGTGCGAAGGGTGCTCTGGGAGGGGTCCACCACAGCAGGGTCTGTCTTTCAGCTCCAGCCATGAGCAGAGACGCTGGCATGGAGGTTTTTGGGGAGGCTGCACCGTACCTGCGCAAACCAGAGAAGGAGAGAATCGAAGCCCAGAACCAGCCATTTGATGCCAAGACCCACTGCTTTGTGGCTGACCCCGAGGTGGTGTACACCAAAGGCAAGATCAAGGCTGCACAGGATGGGAAGATAACTGTTGAGACGGAGGATGGCAGAGTAAGTGCGTTCCTCCTGGTCCTCCTCCTGGCCCTGCTGAGATGTCTGATAGGGAGGACAAGGAGCACAGAAAGAGTTAGGCTGGCTCAGGCAAGACATCTGCCCTGCCCTGCCCTCTGACTGGGACCAGCGCAGCTTCCAGAGGAAAGCATTGCTCAGGATCCTGGGATGAAGGTGTTCTTTGGGTAGTTATTCTTGCTTTAGGCTTTAAAGATAAGGCAGTGCTCAAAACCAGGTTTGGTTGTAGCCTTGCAAGCCCTAGCATTTCTCAGCTGCTGCCTTTAACTCTTTCTCATATAGCCCTGTCGTACCCCCTGATAAACTTCTTCCTTCACTGGTAGCAGAGCAGGCAGGTACTTTGAAAGTCCCCTTTGCTTGTGAAGTGTCACTGGCTGCAGTCTCCTAGAGAAGCCTCCAAGGTGTTAATCTTGCAAAAATGCTGACAGGTCTTAGCAGCTCACGGCCTGATAACTGCTGTGAAAACAGCTGCAGCAGCCCAAAGCACCCAGCATCCTGGCAGCAGGTGCTACAAGCTTCTTCAGAAAGCAAGTAAAGAATAAAGCAGCCATCCACTGGTTCAGCCCAGCCTCCAGCAACCCCAGGTATGTGATGGAGCAGAGCCTGCACAGGCACCTGTGTATAAGGACCTGCTTTCCTGGGGGCTGGGTCTTCAGATCCATTTGAGGGTTTTTGCCTTTGTAGTGTCCTGTGGGCAAGATTTACATGGTTTAAGATTGGAGTATGTGTGTGAAGTGCTTCCTCTCCTCTGCAATGGGCAGCCTGCTCATTTCAACTTATTTTTTCACAAGCAAATATTTCTTCCTCGCCATAGCCAATGGCTCTCTGCTCTTCCTGACTTTGCAGACTGCAAAAGTCTCCTTGTGACGCCCAAATCCCAATCAAGTTATGCTCTCCTCATACAAAAGCTGTTTCATACATGTAACCATCTTTGTTTCTCTTCTCTGGAGCATTTCCACCACAACTGTATCCTTTTGAAGAGGGGTGCTCAGTAACAAAAGAGGGAATGGACTGATGGACACATCCTATGGAATGCTCTCTTCTTTTCTCTCTTTTTTAATAATTCCTAATACTTCAGAGCTTCCCGCCCTCTTCTGAAGTTCAGGTTGGATCTAAGGCAGAAGCTCTTCCCTGAGAGGGTGCTGAGGCGCTGGCACAGGGTGCCCAGAGAAGCTGTGGCTGCCCCATCCCTGGCAGTGTTCAAGGCCAGGTTGGACACAGGGGCTTGGAGCAAGCTGCTCTAGTGGAAGGGGTCCCTGCCCGTGGAAGGGGTTGGAGCTGGAGGAGCTTTAAGGTCCCTTCCACCCAAACCAGGCTGGGATTCTATGAAATGACAGCAGGATTTTCAAGCTCCTTCATTCAGTGTGCCTGAGACAAGCTGCTGCCATCGGTGTACATCTGCTTTCCTGCACATCTGCCCCCTGCCCCTACATCCAGAGGCTCCGGTAGTGTGACAGGACATCAACTACAAGGAGAGCCAGTTTTGGTAGAGCTAGAGCCTTTGCTTAACTAGGAATGGTAACAGGCCAGAGTGGAACAATTCTGTTCCTAGGAAGGATTTGCTGTTGATGCCTCTTGTACTTGTCCTGTGCACAGTGTCTTCAGGCACAGTGCAGTGCGAGTCTTGGAGGATGAAAGGTAGACCAGCCACGAGGAGTTGTGCCCCTGGCCATTTCAGCTATGAGCAGCAGGGACCTGAAATTCATAAGCAGCAACAACATGTAGAAAGAGCTGGTCCAGCACAAATGCTGTCTGTGTTTGTAGCAATTCCAGGACAATAAATTTACATGCTGTAAATTTGCCAGTGTTGTAGAATTCCTGGCTGGCATCAGTGTCTGCCCTGCAATAGCCATGATCTCATTTTGCACAGTGAAACACAAAGAAAACTATGAATTACAGCAGCCTTACAGATGTTATTACTTCTCTGTGCCTGTGTCTCTGTGTGTATACAGGGAGGGAGCATCGAGAGCTGCTGAATCAACTCTTTCTTTCTGAATTACAGACACTTGCTGTCAAACCTGATGATGTCTATGCCATGAACCCACCTAAGTTTGACAGAATTGAAGATGTGGCCATGTTGACTCACCTCCATGAACCTGCCGTCCTCTACAACCTCAAGGACCGCTACAGCTCCTGGATGATCTATGTAAGTTCCCTGTCCTGGCAGAGGAGAAAATCCAGCTGCCAGGAGGTGACTGCAGTGACTCTTACAGTTTTGTTTCCCACAGACCTACTCGGGTCTCTTCTGTGTCACCGTCAACCCCTACAAGTGGCTGCCGGTGTACAGCCAGCAGGTGGTGGCTGGCTACCGAGGCAAGAAGCGCCAGGAGGCCCCTCCACACATCTTCTCCATCTCTGACAATGCCTATCAGTCAATGCTGACTGGTGAGTGGTTCTAGTTTGACCAGACTCAGAGGAAGAAGGCTGTGTCAGAAACACTGCTCCTGACAAATGTCATTCCTCACCTGCTGTGGGCTCAGCTGCCTCTTCCATCTCTTACAATGTGCTACCCCAATTCCTTGTCCTGTGTCATATTGCAGATTGTCTTCTTGAGCTCCCAACTGTCGTACTGTAGAATGTGATGTGCTTATTTTATCTCTAGATGATGCAAACCCAGCTCCACACATTTTTCCCTGTCTCCAGAATTAGGTTTTTTATTCTTGAAGTGCTATGCTGTTGTACTGCACATTATCTGTATTTCTGGTCCAAGTACTAAGCTAAGCACCATAACAGGAACCACTGCACAGGGCAGTTGCAGTTGGATAGGACACATTATCTGGGAAGTCCTTAGCACACCAGCATGTGGCTTCGTGCAACAGCAGGTAGGTTCAGAACAGAGCTGGAAAAAACATTACCAAAATACATGGTTTTAATTTGAATCAGGTCCTGGCCCTTAACTAAATTCAGGCTGGATGTGAGGAAAAAATTCTTTAGAGTGAGGGTGGTAAAACCCTGGTACGGGTTACCCAGAGGTGGCGGATGCCCCATCCCTGGAGTCATTCAGGGCCAGGTTGGATGTGGTTTTGGGCAACCTGATCTAGTTGAAGATATTCATGCTCATTGCAGGGGGTTGGATTAGATGAGCTTTGAAGCTCCCTTCCAACCCAAACTATTCAGTGATTCTATGATTCCAAATAGTAATAAATGTTACTCTTTATGCTAGTAAAAAGTAATAAATAATGGTAAAGACAGAAGCAAAAAGGAGAGTGCAGGATGGAGCACAGGTGGAGGAGAGAAGATGTAAAATGCAGTGCAGGGAGGGGAAGAGAGAGGAGAAAAAGACCATGCATCTTTTCAGTTTTGCTTGCCGAGGTTTTGTTTCTTTCAATTCAGTGGACGCTCAGGGTTACCAGAGAACCAGCACTTTTCCCTACAGCTTCTCTGACTGCAGGCATTTTTCCTTTGACAGATCGTGAAAATCAGTCCATCCTGATCACGTAAGTACACCTGCCCCTTCGACTTCTGTCTCCAACAAAAAGGGGGCAGATAATTCTTCACTCTGTGCTTTCTTTTGGCAGTGGGGAGTCCGGAGCAGGGAAGACTGTGAACACAAAGCGTGTCATCCAGTACTTTGCCACAATTGCAGCGGGTGGAGACCTAGCCAAGAAGAAGGAGTCTTGGATGAAGGTGTGAGGAAGAAGGGCTTGGCAGAGGGGCAGTTGGGATGTTACCGACCTGTGGCTGAGGGCAGCACTTGTGACAAACATTTACCCCAAAAATATCTTTCATTAGCTTCAGCCACCCCCTCAAAAGGCAATAAAACCAGGGGCTGATGTGCAGTTAGGACCACCACAAATACAAGCTACCAGAGTGGACTGAAACCAGGCCTGGGGGATTGGTCTCCAGGAAGAATCAGGAGCTCCAGTTTCTTCACACAGACCAGTCTATCCATGTGGCTAAAAGATGAGAGCTCTGACCAGGAGAGAAATCCTCAATAAGTGGAAAAGGAATTCTTTACCATTTAAACACATTGCTGGTTCTTGGTGCTGTAGTCAAAAGGATGCTGTAGTAAATCTGTACAGCTGAAATGAAGGGCACGTGGTTGTACTCGTAACAAGGTGAATAGCAGTATGGTCACTTCTTCCTGTCACGTAGCCCTGGGTGTTTCTTAGTAGTTATTCACCTGTTTTCACAGGGAACACTCAAAGATCAAATCCTCAGTGCTAACCCACTGCTGGAGGCCTTTGGGAATGCCAAGACTGTGAGAAATGACAACTCCTCGCGCTTTGTGAGTCACTGTGTTTCTCTCTGCCCTCCTGCATTTCTAACCCTGCATGCTTGCTTGTCACTTGTAACTGGGAGCCACTGGGCTGAGAGAAATGTTCTTGCTGGCAAGTTTCTTGGTTGGTTGTCAGATGATGGAATCCCAGACTGGGTTGTGTTGGAAGGGACCTTAAAGGTCATCCAGTTCCAACCCCCTGTCATGGGCAGGGACACCTTCCACTAGAGCAGGTTACTCCAAGCCCTGTCCAACCTGGCCCTGAACACTTGGGCTGCAACAAACTGTGCCCTTTATCTGTCTTCTAATTCAGACTAATTTGTCAATGCTGTGACTGATATTCAAGAGAGAAAAGAACCTGGCATGCTACCTGAGAATGCTGCACTGACCACTACCTTTATCTGCTTGACAGGGTAAATTCATTCGTATTCATTTTGGGACCTCTGGAAAACTGGCCTCTGGTGACATTGAGACCTGTGAGTAAATGATGGGGGCTTACTGCTTTACTATAAAGAAATGCTTGAAATTATGTACATGCACATTACAGACCTGTTGGAAAAGTCAAGAGTCACTTTCCAGCTGAAAGCGGAGAGAAGCTACCACATCTTCTACCAGATCCTCTCCAACAAGAAGCCCGAGCTGCTTGGTAAGGACAGCCATCCCATGGTGACATTCCACAGGAAAATCATTTCTCTGAATATGCCAGCTCAGTGACAGAGGGTCCAGCGGCACCGTGTGTCACAGGCATCCAGCTTCCCCTTCAGGCAGGTGCCTCAGGCTGTGTGAAGCACTGAAGCTTTGTTCATGTTCTTACTTGTGTCATCTGCATTCCAGCATCGTCCATCAGAGGGCTGGAGCACCTCTCCTATGAGGAAAGGCTGAGCGTGTTGGGGTTGTTCAGTCTGGAGAAGACTCTGGGGAGACGTTAGAGCAGCATTTCAGTGCTGGAAAGGGGCCTGTGAGGAAAATGAGGAGTGACTTTCTAGCAGGGCCTGTTGAGACAGGACGAGGGGTGATGGGCTTAAACTGAAAGAGGGAGATTCAGGCTGAATGTGAGGAAAAGATTCTTTACAATGAGGGTGGTTAAACACTGGCACAGGTTGTACAGAGGTGGTGGATGCCCCATCCCTGGAGACATTCCAGGCCAGGCTGGATGTGGTTCTGGGCAACCTGATCTACCTGAAGATGTCCCTGCTCATTGCAGGGGATTGGACTAGATAAGCTTTGAGGGCCCCTTCCAAACCAAGCTATTCTGTGAATCTATTCTATGATGACTGGGTTATCAAAGCTGCACACAGCACTGTTCTCTGTGTAACTGTCGCACTAGGATTTACTCCACATCCAATTTATCTTAGCTGGGTAAGTTCTTATGCAAACTATGTAGGTGAGGTGCAGCAGTGGCTATTTACTCTGCCTTACACTTTGCTGTTCTTGCTGGTGTGGAAATTCCAGCATACATGGGCCAGATCCTGTGAATAATCTTCAGTAGAAAGGTCAGAGTTTTCTGGGTGCAGGATGGGCACATACCCTGATCTACAAACCACCTATCTGAACTCTCCATTGTATGGGCAAAAGTTCTTCCTGTTTCCAGCATAGCCCCTCCAGCCTTTTCCCCCTTCCCACTGCCATGTCATAGAATCATAGAATGGTTTGGGTTGGAAAGGACCTTAAGATCACCCAGTTCCAACCCCCCTGCTGTGCTCAGGGACACCTCACACCAAACCATGTCACCCAAGGCTCTGTCCAACCTGGCCTTGAACACCATCAGGGATGGAGCATTCACAACTTCCCTGGGCAACCCTTTCCAGTGCCTCACCACCCTCACAGGAAAGAAAGTCTTCCTTATCTAAACTTCCCCCGTCATACCCTACCTATGCCCCACATCTCTCCCAATCCTTTTTGGCACACACTGAACTACTGCACTTGTCCTCCCTCCACTCTGCCCATCCCTCCTAAATATCCACAGAACAGGTCCCAAGGTGGAGTTCCTACACTCATCTTCCCACTGTGTCTCCTCCTGACGTTACCACCTCCCTCTTCCCTTCCCCTCCAGAGACTGCTGCATGCTAGGGGGCTGCATGTGTGTACAAGGACACAGAGTTATCTTCAATGTGTGGAGGGCTTCACCTCCTGCATGCTGCACAACCCCACTGCACATCTGAACGCCTTCACTTCTCTTACTCTACCATAGGATTGGGGGCTGAAAATAAGTTGTGAATTTCGGCCTCAATTTGTAATACAAAACAGAGTAATGGGTTTAAACTTAAAACAGGGGAAGTTAAGGTTTGATATAAGGAAGTTCTTCCCTGTGAGGGTGGTGAGGTGCTGGCACGGGTTGCCCAATGAAATGGTAAATGCTCCATCTAGCAGGTTGGACAGAGCCTTGGGTGACATGGTCTAGTGTGAAGGATCCCTGCCAGTGACAGGGGGTTGGAACTGGATGATCTTAAGTTCCTTTCCAACCCAAACCATTCTGTGATTCTGTGATTCTATGATTCTATGTCATGTAAGAGGATAAGCATGTACAAGTCTCACCTAAATATCTTTCTTAAAGATGTTTATTTGGATGTCCCTTCTTCCTTGTCTGCCAGTGCTGAATGTTCAGCTCCAGTTGAGAGCATACTGAACTAGTAGGACTGAGAAGCTGCCCAGGACTTTCTGCTCATCCAGTGAAAGGCAGATGAATGCCTTTACTCTGTCTTGTCTCTTAATAGAAAACCAAGAGCCTGAGGATGCAAAAGGAAAAAGAGCCTGTGAAACCTTGCTGAGCTGTTGTTCCATTTTCACTGCCCTGATCTGGCTCTTACTCTCTCATTTGCCTTTCAGAGATGCTCCTCATCACATCCAACCCATACGACTACCCGTTCATCAGCCAAGGGGAGATTTCTGTGGCCAGCATCGATGACCAGGAGGAGCTCGTTGCCACAGATGTGAGTACATTTAGCAAGGAGAGGCAGTATCACTTTTACTATCACCACCACTATAACCAGCTGATCTCTCCGGTATGCAGGCAGCCATTGACATATTGGGCTTCAGCCCTGATGAGAGAATGGGGATTTACAAGCTGACAGGGGCAATTCTACACTATGGAAACATGAAGTTCAGGCAGAAACCACGTGAGGAGCAGGCAGAGCCATATGGCACAGAAGGTAAAACCTTTGTGGCTTGGAGACACTTATTTCCAACTGTTTTCATGCTGGTTTTCCCTAGAAATGCAAGGACTCTTCTGGGAAAGAAGCTGTTCCTTGATGAAAATGAAAATGAGGTTCAACCGTCAACTTACCACCCTGTAGAGTCACTTTCTGCATCCACTTTACTCCCACTGGCTCTGCTGAAGGACCCTGTGCTGGGACATATTATGATAGTGCTGCCCAGTTTCTGGTTACACACCCAGACTTGATCTGCTTGGGTGACATTGTGGAGAAGTGGCTTGAAGGGAAAAACACTGTTCACAGAATCATAGAATAGTTTTGGTTAGAAGAGGCCTTCAAAACTCATCAAGTCCAGCTCCACTGCAATGAGCAGCGACATCTTCAACTACATCAGGTTGATCCATCATCAGTACACTCACTGGTTTTGTATTGCTTTACAGAGGCTGACAAAGCAGCATACCTGATGGGCCTGAACTCGGCAGACTTGCTGAAAGCTTTGTGCTATCCCCGGGTGAAAGTGGGAAATGACTATGTCATAAAGGGCCAAACAGTGCATCAGGTGGGTGTCAGGGAGCAGCAGGGACCGCATTTCCCTAAGAGATGGGAGTGGGTGCAGGTCACAGCTGAGGATGGTCAGGACCATTAAGGCCTATAGTGCATTTTGTGGGCTGAAAGCATCTTTGCATGGTGGAGGGCTATTGCTCTGGTGGTGCACTAGCAGTGCCCTGGCAGAGCTGTGTGAACCATGTCTCTGCAGGTGCACCATGCAGTAAATGCCATCGCTAAATCAGTCTACGAGAAACTCTTCTTCTGGATGGTGATGCGCATCAACCAACAACTGGATACAAAGCTTCCAAGACAGCACTTTATTGGGGTCTTAGACATTGCCGGCTTTGAGATCTTCGAGGTTTGGTTTTGCACTCTTTTTAAATGCATTTTTCTGCTTGTTTGACTTTTCTGACCTTTCCTCTTCCTGACCCCAATGCAGCCCCCAAGAACAGGGCAAATCCCTCTGAGACGACTTCTGCCTTTATAGGTCCATCACCCACTACATAAGAGAAAAGAAACAGCAGAAGCAAAGCTATGAAGCTGCTGTCTCCATTCCCACAGAATCTGTATTTAAGGTCACCCAAAACCACCATCAGTGCAGACTATATCAACCATGTGCTGCACAGCACTTTTCCTGTAAGCCAGGACAACCCATGATATATTCTTTACACTGTTACCAAAACCCTTCAGGGATATTCTGTCTGGCCTTGCCTTAGTAACTCTATGAAATAAATCCATTTCTGTCAGATTAACAGTATTAAAACATTTACTCAAATATTAGTTCAACAGCTTTGAGCAGCTGTGCATCAACTTCACCAATGAGAAACTGCAACAGTTCTTCAACCACCACATGTTTGTGCTGGAGCAAGAGGAGTACAAGAAGGAAGGAATTGAATGGGAGTTCATTGACTTTGGGATGGACCTGGCTGCCTGCATTGAGCTCATTGAGAAGGTGAATTTTTCATGCAGTGTTTCCAATCACAGAGGTCAGAACTGGAAGGGATCCTCAAAAACATTTGCACAAATGCCTTCAATGCAGTCTCTCTGTGAAGCTTCCAGGTCTCCTTACCTCCTCCCTTCCTTTAAACCTAACACTTGTGACTTATCATCCACCAACTGGAAATGCATTCTGCCTTCTAAAAAGGCATTGCTTTTTTTTCTCTGTTCTGTCTTATGCACCATTAGAAGTTATCATTCCATTGTCAGATTTACCCCACTTCTCTTCTGTCTTTGCATATTGGTTCCTCTTCAGGTTTTCCTCTCAGTTAAATTCAAATGTTAGAAAGCCTCATGTCTGACTGCTTTTTGCACCTTTTGGATAAGGAAATTGCTGCAGATAATCCAGGAAATTGCTGCACAGTTTTTGCTTGGCTTTCTTAGTTTCCCAGCCAATGTCTGGGTAGCTCAAAACCCTACTTATGAAAAATCTGGTGCTTTTGAATATCTTGTCAGCTGTTCATAAAAAACTTTGCTTCCCTGCTTTTCCCAAGTTAATTCTCTATAAAATACTTCCAGTACTTTAGCATTTCTTCATATTATTATAACTTGAGTTTATCTTATTTGAAAACACCTTTTCTCTATTCAGCCCATGGGCATCTTCTCCATCCTGGAAGAGGAGTGCATGTTCCCCAAGGCAACTGACACCTCTTTCAAGAACAAGCTCTATGACCAGCACCTGGGCAAGTCCAACAACTTCCAAAAGCCCAAGCCTGGCAGAGGCAAGGTTGAGGCCCATTTCTCCCTGGTGCATTATGCTGGCACAGTGGACTACAACATCACTGGCTGGCTTGAGAAGAACAAAGACCCTCTGAATGAAACTCTTGTGGCGCTGTATCAGAAATCATCTATGAAAATTTTATGCAATCTTTATGCTGATTTTGCTTCCATAGATGAAGGTAAGATAGAGAATCATGTCTCCTGTCTGGTGTTTCCAACTGTATCACCTGACTTGAATCAGTGTTAAATCAGTATTCATGCTCTATGTATTAGATGCACAATTATAGTGCTGTCAAAAGGATCTACAGCAGTACCTCAGTTGGGACTGTCATCTCATTTTCCAGCTGAAGGTGGTGGGATTAAGAAGAAAGGAACCAAGAAAAAGGGCTCTTCCTTCCAAACTGTCTCTGTACTCTTTCGGGTAGGTGTGTTCTCTGGCACAGCTTGGGCCAGCTGCAGAAAATGCTGAGAAGGCAGTTTTGTCAGACCTTATACACTAGGTCACCATTTCCTCTTTCTCTGTTGCCATACAATGCTGTGGAATGTTACCTTTGGGATCTGGTAAAGGTTAGTTTGAATTCTGCTTTGCTGATGAGGTCCAGTGGTGGAGAAGGGAATTCATGTGCTTTGATCAGGTTGCACTGTTTCAAGACAGCCCAAAGGCTGTTTTGGCTTTGGTGCCAAAACAGTTTGTTTTTTGGTGTTAGTATGTTTGGTGGTAACAATATCCTGCCCTTATATGGCTGCAACTGGCTTCTTCCAGGATGTGCCTCTTTTAGTACAGGATGTTGTATGGCAATCAGTGCCTTGTAGTCAGTGTGAGCCACACAACTTACATGTTGCAGCTCCTCGATGTTGTGACACATGTATTCTGGGCTCAGGAAGAGACTTAGCCCTTCCTGACAGGATGATGAGTGCTGCATCCTGCTGGCAGTGACATGGGCAGTATATCATTATTGCATGAGAAGATTAAGGAAATGCAATGCTCACAAAAACTATGCTGCGGAGCAGATGACTTCTGATGTCATAGACAAACGTTGATTTTGTGGCTCAGTTCTCTTTTGAATACACATAACTAATATGTGTATCTATATATACATATAATATCTCTCTATATATCTAACTAACAGAACCAACAAATGAACCCATCAATCAATTTGATCAAAAGTTTGTTTAATCAAGAAAGACCATTGTTGGTATCCCAGAACATTGTGCATTTCTTTCCATCCTTCTCCTGTTTAACAGCTCTTATAATTAGCTTCTAACCACTAAGAACATCTTTTCATTTTAAGACAGGAGACAAGTTTATCACTTGTATCCACTGTTAGTAGTATTTACTGTGCTGATGCCTGTACAGGATTGTAGAATATTCACTAGAATAGTAAGAAAAAACTTGTGAAGTTTCATTTTCCATCAGAGACAAATTATACTGAGATATGTCTTGAAGTAAGATAGAGATTGCAAATGATCTTTTTTTCACAGGAAAACCTAAATAAGCTGATGTCCAACTTGCGAACAACCCATCCTCATTTTGTGCGTTGTATCATTCCCAATGAAACAAAGACCCCAGGTAATTCACACAACAAAGATGAGAAACTGGCAGGAAGACCAATTAACCAATGCTAGAAAAGTCAGTCTTATTCCCATGGTGTTCTGTCCCAGGCCTGATGGATCACAAGCTTGTTCTGCACCAGCTGAGGTGTAACGGCATCCTGGAAGGTATTCGCATCTGCAGGAAAGGATTTCCTAACAAGATACTATATGGGGATTTTAAACAAAGGTCTGTAACATCATTCTTGTATTTGCATTGAACCCAATCCATTTGAGAGAAGAGACTTGCTAAAGTCAATGATGTGGTTTTTAGGAAAAGAGTGTTTTGTTATTTAACAACTATGGAAAGTATAAAGACACATCTAATAGATTGGGTATAAGGAAGAAATTCTTTCCTGTCAGGGTGGTGAAGCACTGGACTGGCTTGCCCAGGGAGGTTGTGAATGTTCCATCCCTGGCAGTGTTCAAGGCCAGGTTGGACGAAGCCTTGGGTGACATGGTTTAATGTGAGGTGTCCCTGCCCATGGCAGGGGGGTTGGAACTGGATGATCTTAAGGTCCTTTCCAACCTAACTGTTCTATGATTCTATGATTCTGTAACACTGATCTGACCTGCTTCTTACTGGTTTCCTCTTGAAGGCTGGAGGTGTACCTGTACCTTCAAAGTGAGAGCTGTTCTTGGAGCATCCTGTGCCCTACCATGAGACTCATGGTTAAGCTTTTCCCTTCATTTTGTCAGATACCGCCTTCTGAACACTGCTGTCATTCCAGAAGGACAGTTTATGGATAACAAGAAGGCGTGTGAAAAGTTGCTGTCTTCCATTGAGATAGATCATACTCAATACAAATTTGGACACACTAAGGTAATATCCCCCCCAGTTTGAAATCATTCACTGCATTCAGATAGAAGCCCAGCAATGACTGATCTCTGTTCTTTCCTTGCAGGTGTTCTTCAAGGCAGGCTTGCTGGGTGTCCTAGAAGAGATGCGAGATGATTGCTTAGGAAAACTCATCACGCAGACACAGGCTTTATGCAGGGGATACCTCAGGAGGCTTGAATTGAAAAGAATGGTGGACCATAGGTGTGCGTCTTCTGTGAGGTCTGCTTTCTCAAGATGTGCTTTATTCACAGTACTGATGGATCGCTTTGCTTTCAGGGAGTCCATCTTCTGCATCCAGTACAACATCCGTACGTTCATGAACGTCAAGCACTGGCCCTGGATGAAGCTGTACTTCAAGCTAAAACCCCTTTTGAAAAGTGTGGAAACTGAGAAAGAAATGGCCACCATGAAAGAAAAGTTTAAGAGAACAAAAGAAGACCTGGCTAAATCAGAAACCAAGAGGAAAGAACTGGAACTAAAAATGGTGACTCTGGTGCAAGAGAAAAAGGCTCTGCAGCTGCAAGTACAGACTGTAAGTAATTTAAGACCATTTTTGGCTCCTCAATTGCATTAGTTTTGTCTCAGTGTTCAGGAAGGGGCTGAATGGAAATTGTATTATTTTGTGTCCCAGTTGCACAATGAGCACATGGTTTCTGTGTCAGTTCCAATGTGTGACAATGAAACACGAGTCTGTTTTCTGTAAAAAGGAAAATGAAAATCTGGCTGATGCTGAAGAAAGATGTGACCAGGTGATCAAAGCCAAATTCCAGCTGGAAGCAAGAATAAAGGAGGTAATGGAAAAACTGGAGGATGAAGAGGGGATAAATACTGATCTGGCAGCCAGAAAGAGGAAACTGGAGGATGAATGTTCAGAACTGAAGAAAGATATTGATGACCTTGAGTTAACATTGGCTAAAGCTGAAAAAGAAAAGCATGCCACAGAAAACAAGGTACTTTTTTTTTCCTTCTGTTTACATGTTTATTAATAGTTTCTATGTCTGTAGATAGGATGTGGAGGTCCAGTCAACTTGAACAATAACATGATCTATGGGCCTGGTGCAGAATTTGGTCACCTCTGTTGCACAGAGCAACCAACCTCTGAGCATGCAATAATGCATTAAAATGCAAGTTGAGTTGCTTTGTGGCTTCAGAAGGGTAATATACAAGCAGAAAGGCTGTATAGTTTGACCATGTAGGCTAGCAATGAGTTTATTGCCTTTGTGTGATCACTAGCCTAAGGAAAAGCCAAAATTATTAGTGACCTTCAAGTATTTTGCCTTACAATAGGTTAAAAATCTAACTGAAGAAATGACAGGTTTAGATGAGACTGTTGTGAAGTTAGACAAGGAGAAGAAGGCCCTACAAGAAGCCCATCAGCAGGCACTGGATGACCTGCAAATTGAGGAGGACAAAGTTAATACCCTCATCAAAGCCAGGATCAAGCTGGAGCAACAAGTGAACAATGTAAGCATGTTCAACACAAGGAGAAGAGGAAGGTTCTTCAGTCATTCCGTCAGCCATCCTTACATATGCTCATGTTACAGGTTGAAGAATCTTTCGAACAAGAAAGAAAAGTTTGTATGGACCTTGAAAGAGCAAAGAGAAAGCTTGAAGGAGACTTGAGACTTGCCCAGGAAACCACAGTGGATCTGGAGAATGATAAACACCACTTAGATGAAAAATTGAGGAAGTATGATTAAGAAATAGCAACAAATTTATCATTTGGTTTTTCTCTGGACCTGTTTTCTTTATTAAAAGAACATTTTCTTCACAGGAAAGACTTGGAATTTAATGAGATGCAAACTAAAATTGAGGAACAGCAGAGTTCAGGTATTCAACTGCAGAAGAAGGTCAGAGAATTGCAGGCAAGAGACTTTCTGGAACTACTTTTTTTGCTTGTTTAAGCTGCAGTAGCCTGAAAAGTGCTTGTCCATGGTTGGTAACGTAAAATCTCTGGCTTAGCCACAGTAGTTGCCTCAATACACTGTAATTTCTCCACAGAAGTGAGGTGGGTTGTCCCTGGCTGAGCACCAGGTGACCACCAAAGCTGCTCTGTCACTGCCCTCCTCAGCTGGACAGGGAGAGGAAATCCAGCAAAGGCCCGTGGGTCAAGCTAAGAACAGGGAGAGATCGCTCAGAAATTATCACCATGGGCAAAACAGACTCAACTTGGGGGAATTAGTTTCGTTTATTACCAATCAAATCAGAGTAGGGTAAAGAGAAATAAACACAAATCTCAAACACCTTTCCCCCACCCCTCTCTTCTTCCCAGACTCAACTTTACTCCCATTTTCTCTACCTTCTCTGCCACAGCAGCTCAGGGGCACAGGCAATGGGCCTTCTGGTTAGTTCATCCCACACTCCCTCTGCCACTCAGGGGAGGACTCCCCTGCTCCAGCATGGGGTCCCTCCCGTAGGAGGCAGTCCTCCATGGACTTCTGCAGCATGGGACCTTCCCATGGGCTGCAGTTCTTCACCAACTGCTCCAGGGTGGATCCCTTCCATGAGGTGCATCCTTCGGGATCAGACTGCTCCAGTGTGGGCCCCCCCCACAGGGTCACAAAGTCCTGCAACAAAGCTGCTCCAGCATGGGCTCCTCTCCATGGGGCCACAGGTCCTGCCAGGAGCCTACTCCAGCATGGACTTCACACAGGGTCACAGCCTCCTTTGGGCATCCGCCTGCTCCTTCATGGGGCTGCAGGTGCTTATAGTCTCCAAAACAATGGCCTTGTATTCTACTATGGCAGTTCTGTGTTAAACTAAGCACTGAATTGTCTGCTCCCTTATTCATTCCTGATGTGCTGTTTCCTTGTTATACAGGCTCGTGTGGCAGAGCTGGAAGAGGAGACCATGAGCGAGAAGGCGGTGCGGGCAAAGGCCGAGAAGCATTGCCATGAGCTGTCAAATGAACTTGAGGGAATCAGTCAAAGGCTTGAGGAGGCTGCGGGAGCCACCACTGCTCGAAGTGACCTCAACAAGAAGCGTGAGGCCGAGTTCCAGAAGATGCGTCGTGACCTCGAAGAGGCCACGCTGCAGCACGAAGCCACGGCTGCTGCCCTGCGCAAGAAGCACGCGGACAGCACCGCTGAGCTTGGGGAGCAGATCGACAACCTGCAGCGAGTGAAGCAGAAGCTGGAGAAGGAGAAGAGCGAGCTGAAGATGGAGATCGACAGCTTGGCCAGTAGTACAGAGACCATTACTAAGTCCAAGGTGTTTCTTTATAAGTTAAATGCTTGCCCTGGCTTTGTTTCTGCCTGTGGGAGGTTAATACATCACAAAAACACATACACAGATTCCACTTTCTTACTCCCTTTCAGGCTCATCTGGAAAAAATGTACCACACTCTGGAAGACCAGATGAGAGATATGAAAGCCAAATTTGAGGAAAACCAGAGAAACATGAATGAGATGGTGATCCAAAAAGCTCAGCTTCAGACAGAGTCTGGTAAGGAAGGCACAAAGATCTGCCGAGGGCACGTTTTTTCCCATACCCTCTAATGTGTACTTTGAGACTTGTTGTACCCAGGGTGCATGTTCTACTTCCAGACTCATTGTTATAGGCACGGACAGCAATAGAAATAAATCCAAGGCAGTGAGTCCATGAGTGACATTTTAAGGTTCATATGCCAATTGCAAGCATTATTTGCTTAGGTGACTAATTCCTATAATGATGTGACATAGTGGATTCCATGCAGAGGCACTGGGAATTCAGGACTGTCCAAAATGACTTGAGTAACCTGTTAGAGCTGCAGTTACTCCTCCAAGAGTGCACATATTCACTGTGTGTACAGTACCTCTGTGTGCGCTACCCTCATGAAGCTTGTAACTGCTCCCACACAGACTTGTTGCAACAGTGAGTGTGATGAGCATGAATGCTCCTTGGTCTGGTTGACTGCAAGGTCAGGCATCTCAAATTAAAATGCCACTGAATTGACTTAAACTCACCTGAATTTTAGGGATTTTACACAACAGCAGGTCAGGCAGTGCTAACATTTGCTGTTCTAGCAGCGGAAGCACGGAGCTGCACCTGCCATGAAACCCCTTTTTTATGTGAATTCATATGGATTTATGTGAGTGAGCTCTATAGCCACATCTGTATGTGGATGGTAATACAGATGCTGTTACAAGAGAACAGCATGGCAAAGAGGGCATTGCATGTGAAAGTCTCCCAAAATCTGGTAATCTCTGGAGGCTAGTCGTCCTGATGAGTCCACAAGAACTGCCAAACTTAGAACACTAAGACCTGTCAAACCAGCCCAAAGCCACTGGCAAACACCATCAACAGCATCAACAGTGGGTTGTATAACTGGGACCACATCCAGGAGGATGATGGCTGCTGTATGCAAAGACTACAGCATTAAATAGACCTCTTGATGAAACCAGGAGCCCCTTAGGGTCTTTTTGACTAAGACTGCTTCTGAGCAAAGAGCTGGGTTTGGCTTTCAGGTATTGCTCCTACTAGAGAGATATGAGTGAATGTGTGTGTGAGTGAGCTGTGAAAAAATGCATACCTGTGCTGTGTTCAGAGTTGCCTGGCATTAACAGCTCGAGGCTAAAAACTGTAGTGACTTTATTAATAAAAGTTGTTTCACTAAATACTGGTTGTGATCTGTGACTCCCACATCTCCATCCCTTAACAGGGAAAAGGCATTTAAACACCTTTTGGTGGAGAATGTCATGTTGGATACACAGTCTATAACCACATTCCTCCTTCTTTTCTTCAGAGCAGCCTTTCTGAGGTGATCATGCTTACAAGATGATGCTATAGATCTGACCAGTTTGTTGTAATGTCATTGTGCATAGTGCTCTGGGGGAATCTTATAACAAAATGGAAAGCTTGACAAAACTCTGAATTGGCTCAGAAGTCTGAAAAAGACAATTTTAGAGGGCTACAAGCAAAGCCAAGAATTCTAGAGGTGACAGCATGGGCTATACCTCTCCAAGAAAGGAGATGTTACTTCAGCCCACAGGACAGAGGGTGATGTAGAATAAATGTTTTCCAGTTCTTGTAAAGCTTATGAAGTGAAACTTTAGGATATATAGAATCATAGAATGGTTTGGGTTGGAAAGGACCTTAAGATGATCCAGTTCCAACCCCCCCACATGCCTCACACCAGACAATCCTGTTTGTTGGTGGAGCACAGGTAGCTCTGGTATTCTGGCAGTAGCAGTGATAAATCAGGTTCCTTGTAGCACTGGGTGCCCAAATGCTCTGCACTGTATATTGCAAATGCCTGTGTAGGAAAAAAATAGGCAAACCTATCTGGAATCAGTTGTGGAGATAGTACAGGATATTACTAAGAAGGTTTGAAACCCTAGAGAAATTAAATGGTATGCACTTAAATAGTTAAAGTTGAGGGACCTGTGGGTTGACCATGCATATATGGAGTCTGAATGAACAGTAAAACTCATGACTGAAGCAGAATAGGAGTTATATTGAAGGTGATAAGTGTCAGTTACATCCATCTCATAATTTCATTACTAAACCCTGCATTACTCTGAGGATAAAGTGGTAAAAAAACATATGCAGTGAGAATGGTAAAACAAGAATGGTAAAAGTATATACGTAAAGGTAACAAGTGATCAGATAAAGATGCAATGTGTGATTTCACTTGACTGTTACTGATTATTGTTACGCATTATTATATATTATACCTGTTTTCAGAATGTTTAATCTGGAAACTTGTCTTCTCCTGTCACAGGTGAACTGAGCCGTCAACTCGAAGAGAAGGAAACCGTAACTGTGCAGCTGGCCAGGAGCAAGCAGGCAATTGCGCAGCAAATAGAAGAGCTTAGGAGGCAGCTAGAGGAAGAAAGCAAGGTAGTGCTGACCACTGAGCACATGCTAAGGCTTCAAAATGAATCAGGGCCTCAGTTCACTCAAACACTTCTGGAAGTTTGTAAGTAATTTTGCCTACAGTCTAACCCAATGAAGTTACCACTGGGCAGGATGTGCAGAGGGAGCACTGTGTTCAAGTGCTTTGCTGAGGATGTGAAAAGTGGTTTCAGTTTTGGTGAATTTTTTAACTTTAAAGCAAGGGTCTATGTGATTTCTTTTTCTTCTGTAGCCCCAGGGAAGAAAAGCTACAGCACATGCCAAGGTGAAAGCACCACCCTTGGTCTTTGTCAGTGGTAGAGCTGGGAAGAATTGGTTGCAGCCAAAGATAGCTGCCCGAACACTTACAAAGCTCTGGCCGTTTGTCTTCTGCCCAAGCTGCAGTGACCGTATCTTTAGTGTGCATGGTGAGGGTGTCACCTGCTGGTCACAGCTAACATACGTAAATGATATTATGGGTAACTTTTAGGCCAAGAATGCGCTGGCCCACGCCTTGCAGGCTGCTCGCCACGACTGTGACTTGCTCCGGGAACAGTATGAGGAGGAGCAGGAAGCCAAGGGGGAGCTGCAGCGTGCCCTGTCCAAGGCCAACAGCGAAGTGGCCCAGTGGAGAACCAAATACGAGACGGACGCTATTCAGCGCACGGAGGAGCTGGAGGAGGCCAAGTACGTGGTAGCTGAACTGAGCTGTCCAGATGTTACGTACATTGTGCAGAACATAGACTTACTTTTAGTAGCCTGGCCTAAATTATTCTATTGGGGTTTGTATAGGCACTTAAGGAAAACAATTACTTCTGATACTGTACTCAGGAAATTATGTCCATAACTATAATGTTGGAACTAGATGATTTTAAGGTCCTTTCCAACTCTAACCATTCTATGATTCTATGATAATACAATGATTTTCTGAATCATATGCTTGTTTTCTTTATATTCCTTAAGGAAAAAGCTCTGTCAGCGTCTCCAGGAAGCAGGGCAGCAGGCAGAGACTGTGAATTCAAAGTGTACATCCTTGGAGAAGATTAACTTGAAGCTGCAGGGGGAGGTGGAGGATCTGACAGTGGACAGAGAGAGAGCAAACACTTTGGCTGCTGCCTTTAACAGGAAACAGCAGAACTTTGATAAGGTGAGGAGGGAGCACAGTACCTTTTAAGCCTAGCCTTTCTAGAAGGCCAAACTAACACTCCTCACTTAAGTCAGTACTGAAATCAAAATGAGACTAAATTGGAAGCTCCTCTAGAGCATGGCAAGGGGGATTTGCCCTGTTTTCAGAGACTGTAGGGTTTATCTAGTACAGAAAATAACCACAAATACCATTTTTTGTACTAGCAGGAAATAAAACACAATGTCTTTCAGGTCATGGCAGAATGGAAGGGAAGGTATGAGGAGAGCCAGCTGGAGCGGGAAGCTCTCTCTAAAGAATCACGCTCACTAAACACAGAGCTTTTCAAAGTGAAAAATGCCTATGAGGAAACCTTAGATCAGCTTGAAATGATCAAACGGGAGAACAAGGCTCTCAAACGTAAGTGTTTGGCTCTGGTTTCCCATTAGCTGTCCACAGTCCTACCACTGCAAGCCATGCTCTACAAGCATGCTCATGGCTGCCAGAGGTACACTAAGTTACAGGACTCTCTCACTGCTATTCTCTCTGTTTTAATGGAGAATATAAATGTCTCACCAAAAGTTGTTGAGCAAGTAAGGAAAGGGATTAAGCAAATAAAACCAATGTCCTGGCTCTCCATTATCTACTTCAGAGAAGTAAGATCAAGGGCATTTAGGTGCTGCTCCCATGAAAGGATGGTGCCCTCAAGAGGCTGTGCAGCTTGTGAAAGTGAATTTTACAGATGAACTGTGAACATATAACAACAAGACCCTGATGGCCTACCCAGAGACATAAACACATGCAGATATCTTCCAGTGTAAGGAGGGCTATGAAACCACACTGATGCCCCTGTGTCTATGTTGTTGTGCATGAATTGGCTTTATCTGGTTTTATCTGTACATATGTATAGGACTGTGTGCACATGCACGTCTGTGCGTTGAACACAGTCACAAAGCAGAGAGTTCAGCTTCCTCTGGCTGCCCCAGGCTGATGCCATTCTTATCTCACAGAGGAAACAGCTGATCTGACTGAACACCTTACTGAAAATGGCAAAATGATTGGAGACCTCGAGAAAGCCAAAAAGCAAGCTGAAGCAGAAAAATCTGAGCTGCGATTAGCTCTGGAGGAAGCAGAGGTGAGTTAATTTAAATATCCCTGGGAAAAGCAGACAGCAGTCTGAAGAGCTTTCTGTTCTCTTTCCTGGGCACTGCTCATGTGCAAGGTTGCTTGCCACAAACTAGGAGTTTGTGTAAGTCATTGAGTAGCATCACAATGATGGTGTTCTCTGAACTGTTACTTTTGTGTTTGGTTTTCACCATTTAAAGGCAACTCTTGACCATGAAGAGGTGAAAATTCTTGTCATCAACCAAGAACTGACTCAGATTAAACTAGAAGTCAACAGGAAGATTGCCGAGAAAGATGAGGAGATCAGCCAGTTAAAAAAGAACAATCAAAAGACTGTGGAGACAATGCAGGGTGTTTTGGATGCTGAGATCAGGAGCAGAAGTGAATCCTTAAGGCTGAAGAAGAAGATGGAGGGAGACCTGAATGAAATGGAGATCCAGCTGAGCCATGCCAACCGCCAGGCTGCCGAGGCACAGAAACACCTGCAAAGCATCCAGGGAGTTCTCAAGGTCCTGGTTTACCTTTCAGGTTGATTTATTTGGAAGCACAGTGTCCAAAAAGTTCATTAGGACAAAATTGGCTCTTCATATTTAGGACATGCAGCGGCAGTTGGACGATGCTCTGAGGACACAGGAGGACCTCAAGGAGCAGGTGTCCATGGTGGAGCGCAGAGCAAACCTGTTGCAGGCTGAAGTTGAGGAGCTGCGGGCAGCCCTGGAGCAGACGGAGCGGTCCAGGAAAGTGGCTGAGCAGGAACTGATGGATGCTACTGAACGTGTCCAGCTCCTCCATGCCCAGGTGTTTACCTTGCTAAGGAAGACATGTTTTGGGGGTCCAGAGATTCATGAAGTAATAGTAATTCATGGTAAGAGGCCAAATACAAACACTTATAGCCTCCCTTTTTCTCCCTTATAGAATACCAGCCTTCACAATACAAAGAAGAAGCTTGAAGCTGATATGGCACAAATCCAAACTGAGGTGGAAAATATTACTGATGAAGCAAAAAATGCTGAAGAAAGAGCAAAGAAGGCAATCACAGATGTGAGGATGTTACTGTGCTTTTCTCTTTGAATTTTTGGGGCTTCCCAATGGCATTGCTGCAGGGAGTTAATGTAAATGCTCTTGTCACAAGTTGGACAGAGAAAAAAACAGTCTGTGGGCCTGGCTGAAGAGGCCCTCAGAGGAGGATTAGAACAACAGGGAACTTGTCCTGCTGACAGATGAGTTCTTGGGGTTGTTGTCATCACAATGAACTAAACCCACATTTAGTCAGTCTAAACCAGATTTGTCCAGTGCTCCATGAGAATGTCAACCACAAAATAACCTTGCAGTATTGAAACCAGTAAAGTGGGTAATGAATTTAAAGATTTATCTTTTCCAAATCCTATTGAAGAACTTTTCAACTGAAAACTGTGAATTTCCATTCAAAACTGGTCCTATATGCTCCTTTGAAAGGCCAGTGAATTCCAGCCAGGAAATAGAGCTGGTACCCAACCTGCTGATGATTTTTGATGCATAGGATCAAACCAAACTCTTAACACTTAAAACATTTGGAGTTAAAATAGAAGGAAAACTTCTCCATTTGCTAATGAAAAAAAAATCATTTTTATTCTCTCCTAATTAAACAGAAATAGAACATTATAATGAATTAGACACATACATGTACATATTAAATTTAAATGCCATTATTTCATTGTCACAGTTTTCAATTTAGACTTTTTAATGTATTTTGCTGCCAAAGCAATTTGCTGAATTTTACATTATTTGTAAGCAACATTACTCAGTATTTCACTAAAACACTTCATTTGATCCTGTGGAATCAAATGTTTGAGAGCAAAATATGTCCTAGTTTTGTCTTAAATAACATAGCTGGTTTAAACTGTTTTCTGCACTGGAACACTGTCATCCAGGCCATCGTGGCAATAACAAGGCATGCACTAAGGCACACCACAGACTCCATCACATTGCATCACGTGTGTTATGCAGAGAAGCCTCTCAGCTGTGCCATGTACTGCTCCCAAGCTTTGCTGTGGCTGTTGCTCTACCACAGAGTCCCTGTGTGTCAGAGAAGGTCACAGTAATGACCCTACACTGGGATGGAGTATTTACCCTTTCTTTTTTCCAAGCTCTGCTTGTGCAGTGAGGCAGATTTTCTCCTATCCTTTTTCCTGCTGTTTCTGCCACTGTCACGTCACAAAGCAGGAAATGTGGTGACAGGATCATTAGGAACTCGTAGCACATCCTCAGATAGTACACAGCGTGCAGTTCTTTCCCATGCTTCCAGTTTCTTGTGTCATCTTCCTTTCAAGGCAGCTGTGATGGCAGAAGAGCTGAAGAAGGAGCAGGACACCAGCGCCCACCTGGAGAGGATGAAGAGGAACCTGGACCAGACGGTGAAGGACCTGCAGCTCCGTCTGGATGAGGCTGAGCAGTTGGCACTGAAGGGAGGAAAGAAACAGCTCTTGAAGACGGAGGCCAGGGTGGGTACCAGTGCTGAACAACGGTGTCAAAGTCTTACGCGAGGGCTCAAGCCAACTGTTGGTTAATTCACCAGATCCGGGAGCTAGAAGCTGAGCTGGAAGAAGAACATAAACGATCTGCAGAGGCTATGAAAAACATCCGCAAATACGAACGACGTGTCAAAGAGCTGACTTTCCAGGTGGGTGTAAAGAGAAAGCAATTCTTCTGATCTTTTCTCTCCCAAGGATGCATAATTGCACATTCCCTTTCTACAGAATGAAGAACACAGGAAGAACATGATGAGGTTACAAGATTTGGTAGACAAACTGCAGATGAAAATCAAATCCTACAAAAGTCAAGCTGAGGAAGCTGTGAGTCACTAAATGAAGCAAAAACTTATTCAGCATTTTCTAGGACCGTCAGTTTAAAAGTTATCTCTGTGTGCCAGCATGTTGTCAGGGGGATTTTTAATTCCTTTTGTTTTGCCATTTCAGGATGAACAAGCCAATACCAATCTCTCCAAATTCAGAAAAGCACAGCACAAACTGGAAGAGGTTGAGGAAAGGGCAGATATTGCTGAAAGCCAAGTAAACAAGCTCAGAGCTAAAACCCAAGCAGTCCCTTCCGCAAAGGTAAGCCTTTATTGCAGGAGGCAGGTTGTGCAGTCTGTACTGTTTGCTCAAGCAAGTCAAGCAGTAGATTTGTGGCTTGCTGGTGGACATAGCCATCACTTCAAAAGGAGTGTTCTGGAAGGAAGGGCTTTGAAGAAAGGCTGAGAGGACTGAAGTTGTTCAGCCTGGTGTAGAGAAGGCTTTGAGAAGGCCTTATTCTGGCCTTTCAGTATATAAAGGGGGCTTACACAAAAGACAGAGAAAGACTTTTTACCAGAGCCTCCAATGACAGGAGGCAATGGTTTTAAACTGAAAGAGGGAAGATTTAGGTTGGACATAAGAAAGAAACATTTTACAAAGAGTGGTGGGACACTGAACAGGTTGCCCAAAGAAATTGTGGATACTTCATCATTGGAAATGTTCAAGCTCAGGTTGGCTGGGGCTTTGGGCAGCCTGATCTATTGAAAATGTCCCTGTCCATGGCAGGAGTTTTGAACTAGATGATGCTTGAAGGTCCCTTCCAACCCAAATGATTCCGAGGTATTATGATTCTGTGAGTAGCATTTCAGGTTCTGGTGCCTGAAGGCTCATGAGCCTTCTGGCTAGTTTCATTCCATTTGTTTCAGATTTAAGAAGCGACCTCATAAAGTGACAGTAATGAGAGCCAACTTAACCCTGAGCATCCCTAAAACAGCTTTCCTGTGGGCCTTAGGCAGAATTAATGTTCTGATTAAGTAATATGCAGCAGCACTGTGTCTTCAGCTGAACTTCCTGGGCAGCTGTCTATCTCCAGCCCAAGACTGGTTGGTACAAAATCCAGAGCCTGTTTTTCCTAGTGTGATCTGAGCAGGTGTAACACCTTTTGACTGCACATATCTAGGAAATGGAAAACCTTGGCTCCAGGCTGCCTTCTGCTTCCCCACAGCATCCTCTTACTCATACAGCATTTTAACTCTAGAGATGCTATGGAAGACATGCTTTCTCCTGAAGGCTCTGTCCTGACACGATAGACAGTGCTGGTTCTACCAGAGGACGGTGTGCACCTTTCAGTGAGTCCCTTAATGTGATGCTCCAGTAAAAGGCTTTGATGACTCAGTGCTTATAAGGTTATCTCACCAAGACCCCAGGGGAAGCATTTGGAAAGCTGAGTCCATTCCTGAATGAAGTTAACGAGATCACCTTATAGAGGGAATGCTGAATCTCTAGTTGAATTGAAAGCCTGACAGGGGCAAGATTTCAGATGTCTCCTATCGGGTATCCCCAGCTAAGGCAGGTTGAACCTAGTGAGTATGGGTGACTCTCTCTGCAACATGCTGTAGTCTTATATCCTGCTTTGATACTGTGCAGTATACAGGGAGCCTGGGCACCTGGCATAAGTTTTGGATTCTGCTATGGGAAGCCTAAAAATTAAGCATTGTAATGCCTAAATCTTTTAATGGATCTGGTGGATCAATACCTCCTTTTGCTCCCTTCTATCCTTTGCATTCACTTTTGGAAATGCTGTCCCAGAGGAGGGGGGTGCAGTACTGAAGCACTGCAACAGTAAAGTCACACTTCAGAAAAGCCAGCGTTTCTCCATTTCAACCCACTAGTCTACCAGCATGACATCAGGTGGTGGGTGGTCCAGGGTTACAGACACCACTACATTGACCTGGGCGCTGGTTACACATCCTAGCTGGATGGTGCATTGAGACAGATAATTTTGGGGACCAAAAGACTCATCTTAATGTGTGGACTAAACAAAGTTTCTCCTTTCCAGGTAGTGTTCAGAAGTGAAAAATGAGCTTCCTCTGGGATAACCAGAGCTTGCACAAAGCATCTTCCCAGCTGTGGATTTGCAGTAGCTAGAGCTACGCTGGTAGGAGGAAATCTTCCACTTGCTTACAGACACAAACATTTTCTGCCACTCTGCTGCTATAGCAGTGTTAATAAAGTAGATACCTGCAACTTCAGATGCTCCAAATGTTGATGTTCAGATGAGAGTCATTTTCTTTCTAAGCTAAGGGTTCAAGTCCCACTGCTTCTCTGACCGTGTTTGAGCAATTTTGTCCTGGCCTTTAAATCTAGGTATTTGACAGGCTCCCTCCATACCTTCTGCTTGAAAGCAGATATCCCGACCTTGTCAAATGAAGCTGAGAATCAACTACTGTCAGAGCAGATGTGGTATGTCAAACGTGCAATGTGAACACTTACAGCATTCCTGCTTAGCTTCACTGCTGTATCTGTTCATGGGAGAACAACTGGTCCAGCCTGTGAACCAACAGCCATCTATGTGCATTACAAATTAAGTATTTCTGCTCTCCTTGCAGTCAATCTGCATTTCAGAAAGTTGCCCCACTTCTGAGCTTCCAGTGTTACAGCTCTAAGCAGATGAGGACTTGAACTTCAGTGTCTCACATATTTGTTAAGCTGTAAATAGTTATCAACTGGTCTATAATAATAGCAGCAAAATCTGAGTAGCTGCTTGAAGTTTATGCCCCCAGTCTCTGAACTAGTTACACACATGGGTTTTCACATTTCCTTTGGGAGCATTTGGTAATTGTTATGCCGTAGCCAAAGGTCTCTGCCTCTGTGCACCACTAAGCTCATGAAGTACTGAGTTGATGAGCTGCAAGATCTTCAGCTTGTCTGAGAAACCTGGAACTCTGATAAACCTTCTCAGTCAGCCTAGCCATTAGTTTCCCCAAAAGCTGTCTTCACAGCATGATCTTCTCAAGAGGGCCCTCCATCCACTGTTACAGTCCTGTGATCTGGGGGAATTGGAATCAAATGTTAGTTTTTCACACCAACTGGGACAGATGTTGGATGTGTTGCTCTTTTGCTCTCTCAAGGAATGACTTCTGTTCAGGTCCTCATTTGGAGTTGAGGAGCTGAGAGCATGAGTGCAGGAGACTTGCTGGTAGCACTGCAGCAATGTGAAGAGCCTGTGGCCCACTTTGTGCACTGCCAATTTCATGCAGTAAGAATAAAATGAAGAAATGCATGGCTTGAGTTGCTGTGAAGGAAGCTCAGCCCATGCTGACCCGTGGCAGTTCAGGACAACACAAACAGAAGCAGTCTGCTGCTGGAGCGTCTCAGAGGTGCACACAGCCCTGTCTGCATGCCCATCACACAGCCTACCATGCCAGGGAAAGGGTTTCAAGATCCTGTTTGAGTCTCCACCTGGAAAGGCTTCTTTGTAGGAACCTAAGCCTGATCACATGGCACCAAGATGGGGTAAAGCCTTTCTCTGTATCGCCTGCCTGTCTTTAGGTGAGCAGTTGTACTGTCCTATGGTAGACACAGGGAGATGCCCAACTAGTGCAGAAGTTCCTGGCAAGGCCACACTGCTGGGGGCTGTAGGAGGAGTCAGTTTCACTTATTAGGGTGCTGGAATGAACAGTTGTGCCTCTGGTCTGCTGAACCAACCAAGTCTTCATCTGCAGGAGTGCTGCGCATGCCTGGGACTGGCTTAAGAAGACTGGGTCTCTGCCAAGAGGCCTTGTTCCAAGAGCCAGCATGAGATCCATCCCCTAAGGGTGTGGGACAACATTTAGTGGCAGCACTTTATAAGCTACCTGGTACATATTGAATTCCATGAGCACTTGTTCTTGCCTGCTAGTGCTGCTGTTGTTCTTTAGCCCAGCTGAATGAAGGATCCCAAGGGAGATTGATTTGGCCAGCTGATCCAGCTGGAAAACTTCTGGGAGAATGGTTTTAATCCCTGCTGAGAGCTTAATGTGCAGATCCAGCTTTGACAAGGAATGAAATGAAACAAAAAATGAGACAAAAATAAATTGGAATGAAAGAAATCCATACCACAAGAAAGGTGATGTTAAATGGATTGAAATAAGTTGGGGAGGGAATTTTGATGGCTGGGAAGAAGAAAAGGGGCTTCTCAAACATCCATGGTACCAAAGACCACTCAAAGATAGTGAGCTTCAGGAAGCAATAGGTGGATACTCTTCTTTCACTTGCATGCAGTTACACAGCCTCTGGTTTTGTGTAGCTTTCATGGATGTGGTTGAAAATGAAGCAGGCAGCCGTGTGCCCTAAGCTCAGGGACAGATACACATCTTCAGGCAGGACTTGCCATAAGCATGGGCAGTGCTGATGGGTTAAGGCTTGGCCTTGTATCCCCAGCAAATTCCCAGCTCCCTCCTGGACCCCTCCTCCTGAGCCAGGAGGACCAGCCTGTCATGTGTGTCCCTTGAACCTCAGTGTCAGGAGCTCAGAATAGCCCTGCTCTCACAAGACTCCTGCACAGGGTCATGCCTGTTTGTGGAGATGATCCGTTTCCACTAATAGCGCTCCAAGACATTCCTTGGCGGGTAGGTTGCCTTCTATATCTCAGCACAACGTGCTGCCATGCAGGAGCTGGACAACTGTGGTGTGTCCTAAGATGGCAGATGCTATTCTTACCCCTGGGAGACTTGCTCGGGCACAGCTCCTTCCTGAGCTGAAAGGTTAAAAACCAGAAGCAGGCATGAGGGTGCTCTCTCTGGTAAGAGACAGATCAAGAGCGCCTGGGTGCTCACCGTGCCCCCCATGGGACCCAGCACAGCAGCTGCCCAGGTCCTTCCAGCAGTCAGCCAGGGCCCACTTTGGGGTGGATGGAGGCATCCCTTCTCTTGAAAAACTGTAAGGTAGGGTTGATATTGGCCTGGAGAGTGCAGGGAGGGGTTTGGGAGGTGGGGAGTGAGATGGCTGTGTGTGAGGAAACCAGATAATTGATGATAGAAGATGTGGGAGTAGAAGAAATGACAACTCAGCATCAGGTTTGGGTTAAAAAAGAATGTGAGAACTGCTGGGAAGGACTACAGTGATAACCCACAAATGCCAGTCTAGCTTGTAGGCCACCTCAAGAGAGCTTTGTGAAGCTTAGCTTTAGTTTTGAAAAAAGAATTGACTGCACTGAATCTGTGAAGTAAAGCTGTGTGTTGTTTCACTGCTCCTGCACATGGCTTGTCACTCGTGCCTGCACACCGTGCTGTGGGGAGCTGGCTGTGCGTCGGAGAAGAAAGCGTCCCTAAGCCAGGAGCACAAGCTGTATTGGGAGGAGGCAGTGAACATCCGTACCTTCCCGGAGGGTTGAAGACTTCAGGGGTACTGGCAGACCCCAGCTGGAGGCTGGAAATCCCGAACATGGCCAGATCTCAGCTCCCTGGGAAGGGAAGGCAGCCCGGGATGTGTCCACAGGAGCAACTGCTCTCTCTGGCAGGGGGTAAGTGAATGGGGATGGTGCAGAGTGGCCCAAGGTTTGAACTGCTGCTGTGGTCTGCCCCATGGGGACCCAGCTTGTCACTCTGTGTGAGCCCAGCCTGGGGCTACCACCCATGAATGTGTGTTTTGAAGACTCTTCCAAGAAAATAAACAGCCTAGAAGTGGGAGAGGAGGTGGGAGCAGAAGCTGAGTGTCTGAGTGGTGCCAGCTGGTCCTGCCCATCCTGGGAGGAGGGTGTAGATAGATCATGGAAACATAGGATCATAGAATAGTTTGGATTGGAAAGAACCTTAAGTTCCAACCCCCTGCTACGGGCAGGGACACCTTCACTAGGCCATATAAAAGGGAGATGAACAAATTAATGATTCTGAGCCAGGGGAGGCTACAGGAAGAGCAGAGGCTGGGAAAAAATCCCCACCGGCAGCCCCTGCTGTAAAACCTGCTGGATTATCAGGATCAAAGTGGGACACCAGTGTGAGGAAGATGAATTGCTCACTGCTTTATGGAGAAGGAGAGTCATTTTGCATTGACACTCTATCTGTGGAGTGAGGCTGCCTGACACCTGATAGGGGCTTGTGCAAAGGTCTTAAGGAAAACATCAGTCTGTAGCGGCCATAAACGAACATCTCTGAGAGAAAGTTTAAAATAGATGCAGCTGATGGGCTCGTGTAGAGCTGCTGTCCCACATGGATGACCAGGGATCTCCTGAGCTCAAATGCAGCATTCTGGTAATATTACAGCAAATGGTTGAAACTCTTTGTCAGTAAATTCAAATTCAGCCATTCACACCATGAGCTCCTGTCAGGAGCCCCAGGAGAGGAGGAATCATCTAAGCCTTGCTGTTAGCATCTCATGACTGGTCTTGTAAGGCCTGCCTCCCCTAGCCCCTTGCCAGCAGCACAGACCTGGTGTCATCACAGTACTGTTGAGAGAAACACAGTTCGGCACAGGAAGGCTTTGAGATCAGAGCCCAGAGAGGTAAAGTCCAAGTTTAGCTATTGTACGAGGCAGGCAGCAGTGTGGGGTCATGGGATGAGTCTGCTGTGAGACCCTATGAGGAACCCTGCAAGATGCTGTCCCCCTGGAGGCACTTCTCAGGGAGCAGCAGGCACTTTGAGGGACCTGAGGGACTGGTGTGGAGGGAAGGCAACATAGGCTTGTGCTGCGCAGCAGAGCAGTGATGGAGTTGGCACTGCATCTTGAGCTGCAGCAGACTTAGCATGTATCTTCTCAGGCCATGGTTGTGATTGAGCTGTAAAACACCCAGGCTGCTGCTGCCTGGTGGCATGTCATCATCATTGTCTCCTACTGGAGCTGTTCTGCTTTACACAACTGATTTGCTCTTCAGGAGGAGAGGGACTTGTATCCTTCCCTCGGCATCTCAGGGGGACGTAAAGAGAAATTAACATTTAGGCCGACACCAAGGAAATTCATCTGCCAACATGAAATAAGGAGGCTGTTGACAAATTTCCTGAAGATGAAAAAGGAACTTTTCTGCATCATAAAAAGTTAGTTCAGGAAATGTCACTGTTACGTATGCTGTTGGTAACTTCACTGCAGTGACTCAAAACCCTATGGTAATCCAGTGAGCTGTCTTAACCTTGAAAAGTCTAATGCTTAAAGTGAACAGGTTTAGACAAATTCCATACCAGAATAATTCACTCCACAGCACTGAAATCTGCCCAGAAGTGGGATTTGTGCATCTGTCACAGATGAGTGTCAGCCTAGGAAGATATCACTTCATTGCTCTCTTTTTTAGGATACAGTTGTTGCTAGTGCTAATATTATGCACCTAATCGTGACTTTCCTTCCCTCCCCCTTTTGCCATTTGCTCTTTTTTCTTTGTCTTACCCGGAGGCATCTTAGCCTGCCCACCCCACTCCCCTGCTCTGTAACAGGAGCTTCTCAGCTGCTTTGGTGGGTGATAGAAAGGCCATCCTGAATGTCATCTCCTCGGACAGTTCTTCCGTTGGTGCTTGTTGTGAACATGAGGAGTGTGAGTAAATGGCACAACTCTGATACTCAGTGAAGAGCTGCTTACATCCACATAAGTTTGCTGCTTTACCTGTGTTTCCACTGCTCTACTGGCTGGGCTGTGCTACTCTTGAGTCTAGCTATCGTTTAGCTGAGAGCCACTAAGAAAGATGTCAACCTTTCTAAGGCAGACTGGATAATCATCAGTCATAAAAACCCTTTATGCAGATGAAAGACAACATCAGCTTCTCTGTCTGTATGATGACTCTGAGCCATATATAGACCAAAACCTACAGAAATTCAGTCTCTGCAAGGAGAACCAGGATTAGGAGATAGGAAGGCCTCTGGAATAGTGAATAATTACACCCAGACATCAAATCAGTGCTTACAGGTGGCCCCAAAAGGCAGACTATTAGAAATTATTGAGATCAACTGAAAACAAAACAGAAATAATTGTGTCAGGCCCACAAACCACCTGCTCTCTGCAGTTTTGTCTTGTGCAATTTGGAAGGACACAGAGAAAGATGACAGAATTGATGGGAGCACTGAAGACACAGCTGTGTGGACAATGACCTTTCACTTCAGGAAAAGAACAACCAGGTGGGAAGATGATATGCTTACACAATATTACAAATACTATAGAAAAAGTGAAATTGGATTTTCACCAAGCATCCGACGTACTCAAGCACAAAATACCAGCTGCACCTTTGCTCTGTCTGCTGATTCTCAAATCTATGAGACTATCTCTGCTTGATGGTTTTTTTTTTCTGTTCCTGCTTTCTGACAGCTGAGCAAGCCTTATAGATCCTCCCTGTTTTCAGCTAAGAGATGGATGCACAGCTGCTGTTTCATATTCGCTCAAATGTCCTGAGGTTAAGTTTCATACAGCAGCTGGAAAAGCAAATTATTTGGGAGTAAAATTCTCTAAAGACCTGGAGAAAGGGAAAAAAGGGAGTAAATCAAAACCTTGGTGCTTAAGAAAAGCCTGCTGTAGTCAGTAGTGTTGGGAAGCAGGGGATAATAATCACACAGCAATCACAGCAAAAGCTTTGCCTGTGCCAGAGCTCTGCAAGGCCAGATCACACTGTGAGAAGGCACATGGAGCAGTGGGTAGTGTTAAAATAGCCACTCCCAGAAACTACAGCCTCTGCTTTTCCCCATCTATCCCAGCAGCTGCAAGCCTGGAAACTCAGGCTTTGTAAACTACATTTATCTGTTCGAGCTCAGCCACTTCCACCTCCCTTTGCAGGAGCAAGCCAGTCCCTGTTCTTCTTTGCTAAAACTCCCCTTTCCTCAAGTGCTGTTTATCAGATAACTGGTAGGAACACAAGGGAGAAGATAGCTTGAAACAGCATCAGACTAATTAGGAAGCATTCTAGTGCTATAGTACCTCAGGGAGTTTTGGCAAACAAAAGCAAAACTGGTGCTTGTTCCTAATGGGTTTGCTGTTCAGTCTCTTTTGCACTAATGACTGGGCAGGATGTGCTTCCTCTGGGAATTTTGAGGGAATATATGCTAATTCCTCTGAAAGTAAGTAACACATGCACAGGATGGACACACATCTCTGAATTTCTCAACACCAGGTCATAATTGGTTGTTATAAAAGAGAGGAACCTAACTTCAGAAGCACATCCAAGCAAAGCTGCTTGTCACCAAGTCTGTCACCTCTGTGACAGTGCTTAGAGACAGTTGGTAAACCAGCAGACATTGATGTGTATATAAACACTGAACAGAGGTATTATACAAAATCTATGTTCTGGAGTATTTGCAGCATTTTATCAGGGACCTGAGGGTGAGCAGCTGAAGTGACCTGTACCCAGGCACAGGAGATGCTGCTGTCTGTGTAGGCATTTCAGGCCTGAATGTCCTACAGGCCATCAGCCCACAGGAGGTGTCCTACTCGAGCAGAAGCTGGGCAGCTCTGAGTTCTCTCCAGCCTTCTGGGATCACTAGCAGGGTGTGCAAGGGGATCCCTGTTGAAGGGGATGTTTGCTGTATCCCATTAGCATTATAGATTCCATGTGGGGGGACAAGTAGGTCACTTGAGAAGGCCAAAGGCTTCTTCTTAGGCTTCATATAGACATACAGAACATGCTTGTGCTTCTATCTTGTGTTATTGGCAGTGACAGAGAAAATTCATTGCTGTTTTCAGTAAAGTGTGTGCGTTATCTGGTTTTGCTCCATTCACAAGGCATTTTTCACCAGCTTGAGGTGGTTTATGCCCTAGAAGGCTTCACCACATGGGTGGGACATCGTGTGGAGGGTGGGTATCTGCAGAGATTGGAATGATAAGAAATGTCCCAGGTATGAGAGTCTACATGTTCCTTTGATCTTACCCAGTACAGCCATTCACAGAATGACAGAAGGGTTTGGGTTGGAAGGGGCCTTTAAAGTTCATCTAGTTCAAAACCCCATGCCATTGGCAAGGGCATCATGTAATCTTACTCCCATCAATGTTATGATCAGAAATAACACCCAGTGGTGATGTCAGCCATAGTTCACTATATCATACACACATTTTCTGACAAATGGTACCAGGGAGATACTCACCAGCATGCAATTAGCACTGTGAATGTGTCCAGCCTGTGATAACAAGAGGACCCTCCTGTACTCTGCCTGCCATGTTGCTCCTAACCTGGCAAAACTTTATGATGTGATGTGATGCACTTCGCTGCCCCAGAGAGCTCTACAGTTCTGTGCCTCCATGTCACACTGTTCTTCAAGGACTGAAAACTACCAAAGCCTACTGCTGCTCTGGAATTGGTGTTCTGGGGACACATGCTTTGACAAGTTGCATGGGATTAACTGCCTTGAGCAATGCATCGAGATCAAAAATTTATGCCTGGGGTCCACTTGAGAAAAGCCATTTTTTCAGAACACACTCCATGAAAATTTCTGTTTCTTAAAAGCTACAGATACCTTTGCTGCTTAGCTTTGAGCAGTTATCTGCTTTGGATAGATAGAGGGAGCCTCTACATTAAAGCCACAGAAATTCTGTTGTGAAGGACCATCTCATGATCTGTAGTTCATTCTAGCCCTTCAGCAGATCTATTGCTGATGCTGGTCACATTAGTCATGGCTTTGATTAGCCAAGCTATTTGGACACATGCCCCACAGCTTCTCCAGAAGCCTGTGCCATTCTGCATCACTCAATAGTCAAGTATTTTCCTAATGTCTAACTAGATACTTTCAAGCAACAATTTGCTGTGATTGCCCCCTTGTTGCATTGTTTGCTACACATGAGAAAAAGAAAGCTTGACTCATTGTCTTTGTAGCTGCTCTCATCTATATTAGCCCTTTTTTTCCTCAGACTTAACATGCCCTCAAACTCTTTTCATAACAGAAGTATTCTAGACCCTTGCCCATGTTTCTAGCCTTCTTTTGGACCCTGTCCCATTAGTTCACATCCCATTTGAACTGGAGAGACTAACACTGGGCAAGCTGTTTCAGATGAGGGCTCACCAGTGTCAAGCAAAAGGGGTAACAGCTTCCTACAATCAGCTAAACACACGTCTAACAGATCATCTTTAAAGTCTATTCAAAATCTAACCATTCTATAATTCTATAGTTCTATTCCTTTTCCTAATACAAAACCTCCTGTTTCTCATATTTCCAGTTCAGGAGCTTGATGACCCCGACTATGCATGAGAGGGAGGCTCTTGCTAGCCAACTCCAGCAATCCGTAGCCACATCCAGTTCCCTTCTCTAGCCTTGCCGTGCTGTCCAGCTAAAAAATGCCTTCTCACTCCTTGTCTGATAGCTAACCACAGGGATCAGGAGAAGAAAGTATACATCTTAAAGGCTGGCAGAGGGGAGGCAGCTGCCTGATCTCTGTCTCAAGAAGGGTCTATTTTCAGCACAACTGAATCCTTTCTCCTCCCTGAGGAATTTGTGCACTGCCGACAATGCTTTGCTGTGCAGGACAGGCTGTATCCAGGGATGGTTTTCAGTCCACCTCTTAACTGTGCTGTGGTTTGCTTCTGGTCCCAGTGAAGTCCAGCCCTGGAGAGATGGAAATAGGATTGACAAAAAATGAGTGACTGGCAGGAAATGTTGTATTCTTCTTTTGCATTGAGGCACTTGCACTTCTTTTCAACAGATCCCTTCCAGGACAGATTTCTCCTTAGCTGCACCAGGACATGGGAAACAGGGCAGAGTTTTCTCTCATATAACTTACTGTGACCAATAAGCTACAGTGAAATCTGCATCATCTCCTTCAGATTAGACACTGCTTCTTTGTAAGAAGCTTTCTAATAAGCCACTGTGCCAGTGTCAATAACTGATACCTGGGTGGGACAGATGAGCTTCATAAATTAAAATGAAAGCAGAAGCTCAGTAGATTAGAATGCTTTCCATGGATGCTTATGCCAGCTGAGCAAACACTTATCTTCTGTGATCTTGATGTCATACATCAAACCACTGAATGCTGGGTTATTCTTCCAAACTTTTTTGCACTTTCTTCTGCCTCCTCTCTCAGCCTCCACAAACTTAGTACAATTATCAGATGTCTTTCGCCTGTAGACATTAACTGGGAGTTCACATACTACCTGTGTTCACAGCATATGCTATTACAACTGACATTGCTTTTGCCAATAATTTCCTTCAAAAAGGTATTTTAAAAACATCTCCTGAAAACACTGAATGAGAAGTTCTTGTTTCCCATGTTTTATTTAGTTAATGCAAAAGGAGGAAAGAAAAGGAAGTGGATCTGAAGTTATAGTTTTCGAGTGAAAGTAGTCAGTGCTTTAACATTTTATCTTCTTGTTGACTGCCTAATAGAGTTTTTTTAATGCTAGTTCTTCCAGGGGAGTTTCTAGAATAGCCTTGATACTCAGTTTGAATGGCACTGGACTGTTTAATGCTGAATTCAGTCAGGCCCTTTCACTCCTGCTGGTCAAACCCACCAGGATTATTTCTGTATTACAGTGCAGATGACAGAAAAGTAAGCAGACACACTTTGTGTCATCTATAAGTGCTGCTTTGTGGTGGAGGTTGTATTATTTAATATAAAGTACATAAGTTTTAGCTGAACTCAATATGCAAATTGTTCTTGGCATGAGGGCTGCATCTCCATATACAACATTCTGGAGAACTTTGCTGTATTTCAGTAATCATTCAGACTCTTTTATACCAAGGACCTTTCAGGGATTTAACTCCAAGATACCAAGCAAAGTGCTTATGCCTGTAGTCACATTATGGGGTTTATAACTTTGGGGTTTATAATGATACTGAGGCACTAATGCAGAGCTATTACTGTAGACATAGGTCAGTACTTCTGATGGGCACAGAAATACAAATTAGGGATTCACAGTAACAATAATTTCTTCTTCTCTGAAGCCAGCATACATATTGCATTTGCATTTGTCCACAGAAACCTTCAGCCATAGTAAGACGTCCTCCAACGTTTGATGAGCTGTTGGGTGGGGCAGTATGTCCTACAGCCCCTCCACACACCGGGCAGTAAAGCAGCATTCCCAGTGTTCCTTACAGGATGTGACTGTCTGCAGTTATCTGAGTTCTCTTGCGTAAATCCTGTGTCATTTCTCTGTATGCAAGGTAGCTTTCCCTCCTAAGATGACCAGAGCCATAGTATACCTGGACTTTCAGAGCCTGAGGCCTGTAGACTCAGACCAAGAAGAATAGATTGGCAGAAATTATCTTCTCTGGCGACAGGGAGCCTGCTCCTTCTTGTTTCAGTGAATAGCTCTATAGCTGCCATTTCTCTGTGTCAGTGGTGATTCTTTTTGGTGACAGGAAAGCTGCCAGATTCACACCTTCAGGACAATGATGCTAGTTCTTCTACTGAATGGGATCACAAGCTCTTACCCTTCAACCTTCAGGATGTCTATTATTTCCACTTGGCTGTTAAGGCCCTATACTGAAAACAGCTTAAAACTGAGTGGGCCAGAATCACTTTTAGAACCAGATCCTGCTGGCTGGTAGTCCTGCCGTTCAGACTCTCCTCCAAGGATCAAACAGAGACTAGCTTTAGTGAACTGGATAGTCCAATACTTGAGATAGTGAGAGCCAAGTCCCTGAAGTAAATGAAAAATTATTTGGTCTCTAAGCCAGCATATGCATTCTTACCTCCATGGACATTATATTGAACCTACAGGTATCTCACCCTCTGTGTATTCAAAGCATGGAGTTTACCGTTGAAATGTAGAAGTGCCTGTGCACTTTGGTTGCTTTGCTTTAATGTCAAAGAAGGTCTTTAGCTGGAAGTCCACACATGATTTAGTTCACTCCATTAACAATACTGGTAAACATGGTGATAAGACTTGAAGTCTTTGTGATTCTGCAACAGTTAGGGCCCATTTAACATGAAGTGTTTTCTGTGTTAAGGATGATGTGCAACAGGGTACTGGTTAGGCAAAACCCAGAAGTCAATACTTCTGGGTTTAGTGGTGTAAAGGAAGGCCAAAGCCCTGCACCTGGGCATGAACAACTCCATGCATCAGTATGTGCTGAGTACTGACAGGCTGGAAAGCAGCTTTGCAAAAGAGGACCTGGGGGTCCTGGTGGACACCAAGTTGAATATTAGCCAGCAATGTGCGCTTGCTACAAAGAAGGTGAACCTTGTCATGGACTGCATTAGGAGGACGTTTTCCAGCGGATGGAACGAGATGATCCTTTAACTTCTGCTTAGCACTGGTTGTCCAGTTCCAGGCTGCCAGGTATAACAGATACAGTGCTACTGGGGACTCTAGCAAAGGACCACTAAGATGACTGAGGGACTGGAGCATTGTTCCTATGAGGAAAAGCTGAGAGAGTTGGGACTGCTCAGCCTGGGGAAGGAAAGGATGAGGGGGATCTCATCAATGTGTATAAACACCTGAGGGGAAGGTGCAGAGATGGTGAAGACAGATCTCACTGGAGGTAGATATCCCTACCAGCACCCCTTGATGCCTGCTCCCCAGAGAGGCAGACATGATGTACACTCCTGCACTCACCATTTCCCACTGGCTGGCTCTGGGCTCCTCCTGGACAAGGTGTGGGGTTTTTCCATAAGCCTCCCCATGCCCTCAGTATGGAGTTTTGGGTTTGGGCTCCAAAAACATGTGCACTGCAGTGCTGCGGCTCTGCTTGGAATGGCCTTTACAAGCATTGGATATTGCCCAATTCTGGATATCACATCAGATCCATGCACCATTTTTCTAACTTTGCCCTTGAGTTATTCACTGAGCTCCTCTAATAATCAAAATGTCAATGACCATGGGAGGAATGTGTTTAAATCTGACAGGACTTAAAGCAGCTCACATGACAGTGCCCTTCTCCTAAAACTAAATGAATCTCTCTACAGGATTACCAGCAAATCCCCCTTCTCCTCCAGTCTATCAGCATTGTACAGGCATGTCTGCACCTACAATGCTCTCATAAAGGTATCACTGTGGTTTTTTGTAAGTGTGAAAGATTTGTGGTGGAATGGACATTCTAGACTGAGGATGTATTTTCTGGAGAGCATCTGGGACTGCACACTGAAATGATGTGTTTGTGCACATGTCCAATTCTTTGTATAGTTATGGCTGACTAGAGGATTTTTCTACCACTTGTACATAGAAAAAAAAAATGTGGGAAGGGGCCATTCCTAGATCAGAGTTATCTTTCCTAGGGTTATAGGCATGGGAACAGCTGGATAAGCTAAGAAATTGCTTGCTAAAGAAGGGAGCATCTCTTGCTCACTGGCACTGACCTGCAGATCAGAAGTCTCAGCAGCCAGAATCCCTCCCTTACAACAAGGTGGGGCAGAGGTTCCCAACAATATTTCTTGGAGAATGCCCCACTTGTTTGCAATCTGAAGTATGTAGAGAGATACATACATGCACACGCCTCTCTGCGTGCTTGTGTGCATGCACACTCTTCCTGAAATGCCTGAAGACGCTTCACATCTTTGCCTGAGACACCAGCTTTAAAGTCCAGGTAGAACCCAGCCTCTCATTGCTGTAGTAGCTTTTAATAATGCTAATTTATCCTTTAACATCCTGATTTATCTATTATACAGCTGGGATAGCTGCAGCATAGACATACCAAGCAATCCACCCTGGGACTGACAGTGAGTCGGTGGGAAAGCCAGCAATAGAATCCGTAAGTCCTGCATCCAAGTTCTCTAAGTGCCTTGACTAGTCCAGATTCCCTCCTTAACACCCTTGTCAAATTATTTATAGGAGATGTATTCATATAGTCAGTAAGACAGCAAAAATTTCTAATTATATCTAGTCATGTCAAATGACAATTATGCCCTTAGTTCAGTTTGCCAGACAATGCTTTGCCAAAGAAGGTTTGCCAAAAATTTTTTGACCGAAGAAAGAGTAGGCATCTGTAGCATCTGCAGACTAGATCATATAAAACATCCCTGCAACAAGTCTGCCCTGTCTCCAGGGACTGCTTCAAGGTAAGTGTATGGTGTCCACAGGCTTGCAGGAAGGTGATGGTGCCCTTATGAGCCTGCCACAGCATTCCTGCTGCCTCCAGCGCTCATTTCCAGGACAGCATGCATTTTCGCAGCTGAAGTTTTACATTTGCTTCCCAGCCACCTGCCTATTTTCACTCTGGAATTCTGTGCAGCAGCAAGTAAGGATTTGCCTTTTCTGTTTTACAGTACTGACCAGCTGCCAGCCTGCAAGCCACCCATCTGGTATCGAGAGAGGTAAGAGCCTGATTTATTAATTCTTAGAGGGCAGAGAAAGATCCTTTGGGTGGGATTTCTGGAAGGGTCACTGCTTCACCCTATATTCAAACCCAGTGCGATGAGAGTAGAAAGTGGTGAGATGGCCAAGGTTTTAAAGTGGATGCGTTTGAAGTTTCTGACCACTGATGACACAGCAGAAAATCCCCATGGGGAAATTCTTCCCTTCTTCTTAACTGGGATCAAGGCATGCTGGCTTCCCATCTTTGTTATAGCAGCAATAGAACTGGACCAAGATGAGCACAGCAGGAAAACATGAAAACTCTGCATTCTACCTGAGATTGCATGAATTAAGAACTCATCTGAGCACACAAACCTTTTACCCACCTTTGTAAAATGCCAGAGCTCTCCTAGGTATCCATTTGCTTACTCCAGACAAAATAAATAAATAAATATTTGTTACCTAATGAATAAAGAGGGAATAAATGTTACTGATGTAGGTAGAGAATTTTCAAGTGCTGTTGGCTAAATTTAACTACTTGCATGTTTAATAAAGCCTCAGAAGAACTGCTGTAATTATTTTAAAGCTTTTAAAACTTACCTATTCCTAGATTTTTTTCAGTATTTAGTCTGGCGCTTCACACAGGCTTGGCGATTCCGCTTTCAATTCATGGATTTTATTTCACCTAAGTCAGAACACTGGGGGCTGGAATTACTCAGATACTGTACCTAAGAATGACAAATGCACATAAGAAATTCAATTATAATGCAATATTAAAAGGTCACATTCCTAACACTGATGTCTTACTGAAACTTGCTCTGCAAATCCGCTCTTATCTCACAGACACAGTATTCTTAAAGCACCAAACCCACAGTTCTGAAAGGTTATTAAAAGTTGCTCTCCTAAATGTTTGAAGACCTAGATTCACCAATGAAAACCTCTTATTTTCTAATTTGACCTAAGAATGAAGTCTCTAGATAGCTCGTGTTAGATGTTCCAAATACTCAGAGTATAAAGAGAAACCAAGGCACAGGATATGAATTTTTTTCCCAGTCGTACAGAGCAGACGTTAATAATCACTGCCACAGTCATAGAATCACAGAATAGTTTAGGTTGGAAGGGACCTTCAAAGCTCATCTTGTCCAACCTCTCTTCAATGAGCACGGACATCTTCAACTAGATCAGGTTGTCCAGAACCACATCCAGCCTGGCCTTAAATGTCTCCAGTGATGGCACACCCACCATTTCTCTGGGCAACCTGTGCAAGTGTTTTACCATCCTCATTGTAATGAGATGGCTGTCTTTGGGGAGGCAGCTCCTTATCTCCGAAAGTCAGAGAAGGAGAGAATTGCTGCCCAGAACAAGCCTTTCGATGCCAAATCATCGGTCTTTGTGGCCCACCCTAAAGAATCCTTTGTGAAAGGGACAGTCCAGAGCAAAGAAGGAGGGAAGGTCACTGTCAAGACTGAAGGTGGAGAGGTAAGAAGCAAGGCTGAAGGACACCATTCAATTCTCACTCTCAGTTCTTAGCTGACATACATGCATCTCCTTCTTCCTCTGACAGACCCTGACCGTGAAGGATGATCAGATCTTTCCCATGAACCCTCCCAAGTACGATAAAATCGAGGACATGGCCATGATGACCCACCTCCATGAACCCGCTGTGCTGTACAACCTCAAAGAGCGTTACGCAGCCTGGATGATCTACGTAAGTACCAGCAGCAGTCTTCCTCTGGGTAGCTGGGAGGAACTGCTCTGCCAGCCTAAGTGGAAGCCAACGTGCTGTCTCCCTTCCCCACAGACCTACTCGGGTCTCTTCTGTGTCACCGTCAACCCCTACAAGTGGCTGCCGGTGTACAACCCGGAGGTGGTGTTGGCCTACCGAGGCAAGAAGCGCCAGGAGGCCCCTCCACACATCTTCTCCATCTCTGACAATGCCTATCAGTTCATGCTGACTGGTGAGTGGTTCTCTTTTTCTCAGAGGGATTTTACCATGAAATTCTCTGAAGGAATACTCTGTCTCACTAATATGAGGAGACTTTGAAAGCTTCCCTGGTTCTGATGCATACATAACACTGTGTGTTTTACTAATGATCACATCCACCTATATATTTTTAATTGAATCAATAAGAGACTTGAGACTTACTATTGTGAGGTGTACCCATGCAGGAGCTTCCGTTTTTGTTTCCCTTTCTGGTTTGATTTTTAAGTCAACATGACAGGAGCAAGCAGTTGAAAACATTCAACTTACTGTGCTATAAAAGATAAAAATTTACCTTCAAAGAATTGAATTTTTAAAAATGCTGTATGAAATTTTTCTTGTCAAATTTATATTCAGTGAATTCACAGTCTTTTCTGTTAAGGGTACTGTATTTCTGCCTCTTTCACAGATCGTGAGAACCAGTCGATCCTGATCACGTATGTACACTCCCTGCTCTGGTCCCTGTGGGGCTGCCTGGTGCCAGGGACCTCCTGCCTGACCACACGCTCTCTGCTTCTCTCTTTGGTTGCACAGCGGAGAATCCGGAGCAGGGAAGACTGTGAACACAAAGCGTGTCATCCAGTACTTTGCAACAATTGCAGCGAGTGGGGACAAGAAGAAGGAAGAGCAGACATCAGGCAAAATGCAGGCAAATTAATAGACACTGGCTGGAATCAATGCTGTTCTCTGTTTCTGATCTGTTTTTTGGAAAGGATAACCAGCAATAATTGTCATTCTGCAGGGAACGCTTGAAGATCAAATCATCAGCGCCAACCCACTGCTGGAGGCCTTTGGAAATGCCAAGACTGTGAGGAATGACAACTCCTCACGCTTCGTAAGATCTCAAATGATTTGAAAAAACATTAAACATTCAGTGTTACCCAGGCCAACTTAATTCTTTTTTGTTGTTCAGCCATTGTGTTTTCAAGAGTGAGACCTGAAGGATCTTAATGTTTGTAAATATATATACTACTCCTGTCTTCTGCTCAGGCCCCTATAACAAAAAATAGCTGCCCAGATGCAAATCAAAGTAACTGATCCCATACTCTTTCTACTGCCAGTTTTGACATTTTTACTTATACTCTTTCTTTGCTCTCAGACAGAATGCCAAGGAAAAAGAGGGAGCAGGAAAAACTGTGAAACACAAGAGAGAGACAAAGAAATAAAAGATACTTTGCATGAAAGGAACAATTGCATCCCAGCTCAGAGACAGAGGGTGGGGAGAGAGAGTTTCTAATTGTATAATAAGTTTGATTTATGTCAAGTTTAAATAATTGAAACTGAAATGGATTATGTGATACAAGACCTTTAAAAGCTGAACTACTTGAATTGTTATTTCTATATCATTATGGTGACTACTCTGTATGCAGGATAGGGTTAGAAGACTTTGGCTAATGCAATCCACCCATTCCTTCCCATTTGTACATTCAGCATACAATAATATGTCATTCTGCAGGGAACGCTTGAGGATCAAATCATCAGCGCCAACCCACTGCTGGAGGCCTTTGGAAATGCCAAGACTGTGAGGAATGACAACTCCTCACGCTTCGTAAGTTGTTGCTTTGGAAGAAATCCCTTCTCATTATAACAGTAGTGATGGTCTAGTGGTATTCTCACATAAGGAGATGACAATGAAATGCATTTTGGCTGAAATGTTGCTGCTTCTTCTTAACAGGGCAAATTCATCAGAATCCATTTTGGTGCCACAGGCAAACTGGCTTCTGCTGACATTGAAACTTGTAAGATGCTCTCCTGGCCTGATCCCTTTCCTTCCTAAAATCCCACATCTGTGTGCCTTCCTGTGACTGAATCTTTCTCCCTTCCTTGCCAGATCTGCTGGAGAAGTCCAGAGTCACTTTCCAGCTCAAGGCAGAAAGAAGCTACCACATATTCTATCAGATCATGTCCAACAAGAAGCCAGAGCTAATTGGTAGGAAGATCAGTAACATTTTGAAGGAATTGCTGAGAAATGGAGGAACTATTGCTATGGCAAAACTAACCCATGTTCCTGCTTTGTTTTCAGACATGCTCCTCATTACCACCAACCCATATGACTTCCACTTTGTGAGTCAAGGTGAAATCACTGTTCCCAGCATTAATGACCAGGAGGAGCTGATGGCTACAGATGTAAGTGGCACAGAGCATAATGGGAAGGTGAAAGTTCCTTTTAATGGTCCAGAGGTTTATTTGGCTGATACTGTTGCAGAGTGCCATTGACATCCTGGGCTTCACCGCTGATGAGAAGACAGCCATCTACAAGCTGACAGGGGCTGTCATGCACTATGGGAACTTGAAGTTCAAGCAGAAACAAAGAGAGGAGCAGGCAGAGCCTGATGGCACTGAAGGTATTATCAAGCATCAAAATTCTTTGAAATAGAAGTACAATAGCAAAATTAAATACTTGGAAGTTGGAACTTTAGAATGGAAAGGAAAAGGTGTTAGGTGAGCTAGTACACTTGTCTCTTGTCCATCTGAAACACATCAAAATACACACTTTTCTCAATTTTACTATCTGCATCTTGCTATGAAACAATTGCTTTAAAGTGTCCATTATACTCTCCTGGAAGCCAGGAGCATGAATTCTCCTTCATAAACCACAAATCATTTAGGAATTTTGCTCAGGTAAAAGGGAACTTTTTTTCCATTTATTTCTTCTCCTTTGGAGATTCAAATCTGTAACTGCCACTGCGTAGTATTATTATTACCTGTCAGTACACATGATAGGGGACAGTCTGGTGTTAGAATCATTCAAATTTCTTCATCTTGCATGTATGGTCTCAAAACTATTAAGTCTTGTCTAGCTGGCTGAAAGAAGGCTCCTGTTGCCAGGACCAGAATTCCACACTGGAGAAGTTTAGCTCCTAAAGAATGAAACCCTTGATTTTCTGCTATGACAGAAACACACAAGCTCAAAGAGGAAAGGGTGGTACCTCTAGTCTGAAATGTATTCCCATTTACTGTACCTGCTGCCTAAATACAGGTAGTTTGAAAAGTGAATGCCTTCCAGTGGCCACCTGACTCAATGGCAGCCTGCAGCTTTGGAGATTTTGTGTGCTTACAAATGCAGACTGGCAAGCCACAGCTTTCAGTTTTGTGCCAGGATGAAGTTTTAATAAATGCATTGTTTCTGGATACTTCTGTGAGGATTTCAAAAACACAAATACCATTTAGTTGTACTGCTCTGAAAAGCTTTCAAAACAGATAAATTATGATGGCTTTGTGTTCCCTGAGATCCCCAGTCCTCTGTATTGACCACAGGAATTGCATTTCAAAATTCAGTTGCTTTGGAATAGCAGTTCACTGGAAAATTCCAGGATTGTCCAAAGTATCTTATTTTTTCTATTTCCTTCTTTAGTGGCTGACAAGGCTGCCTACCTTATGGGTCTGAACTCAGCTGACCTGCTGAAGGCCCTCTGCTACCCCCGAGTCAAGGTTGGGAATGAATATGTGACCAAGGGTCAAACTGTGCAGCAGGTAACAACCAAATGGGTAACCTGCAACCGTGTTTGAAAATGGATCCTTTTGATTATTTGCATTCTGTCATTTCTTTTTCTAACTCCTGTCCTTTCTTTTCTGCTATAGGTGAACAATGCAGTTGGTGCCCTGGCAAAAGCTGTCTATGAGAAGATGTTCTTGTGGATGGTTGTTCGTATCAACCAACAGCTGGATACCAAGCAGCCCAGACAGTACTTCATTGGTGTCCTGGACATTGCTGGCTTTGAGATCTTTGATGTAAGTAACAAAGATTAGGTAAGAGCTATTTGCAGGAAGAAAACACTTGCTATTCACAGAGTAATCAATCTGAGAACATTTTTAAAGAATCATATTTTCTAGGAAAACTCCTTCATTTTCTTTTGTAACACAGAGCAAAATCCTAAAATTTATATTTCAAGAACACTTGTTGTGTTTCATGTAGAAAGCTTAGAATTTTACTGAATGGTACAATTTCAAAGAAAAATGTGATTTTTTAAAATGAGACAGCACAAGAGAATATTAAGGAACCACCATGATTGAAGCTTGACAAATATATAAGAGAGTAAATTTGTTTAAATCTCATACAGGATTAATATATGTTTATCCTCAGAGATTAGCAAAAAAAAAATAAATCCTTGTGGCCAATTATTTTGATGCATTTCTTCATGTTTCATTCCACTGGAAATAGCAGCTGAAAGAAATTACATTTGAAACAATGAAAATATAATTGTTATGGTGTAGTCCTGATAATACAGTTTTATTTTTAACTAGGAAGGTTTTAAAATTTTTGCTGCATGTTGCCAATGTATGGGTTGTTCCCTCCTTGCTTTGGGCAGTTCAACAGCTTTGAGCAGCTGTGCATCAACTTCACCAATGAGAAACTGCAACAGTTCTTCAACCACCACATGTTTGTGCTGGAGCAAGAGGAGTACAAGAAGGAAGGAATTGAATGGACATTCATTGACTTTGGGATGGACCTGGCTGCCTGCATTGAGCTCATTGAGAAGGTACCTTTTCCATACAAGTGTGCAATGTATATTGGAATTCTGTGGTTTCTCTGTGCCAGATTCAGCTCAGAAAGACCTCACAGCCAGACATTCAGTGTCATGTAAACAAAATAGTTTGCACTGAAATGTATTTTCATCTGGGGAATAGAAATTGGGAAACGCAAACCTGTGCCATCAATCCTGCATTCCTGGTTTTCAGGCATGGAAAGTGTAGCCTGGATTCCCACCAACAGACTTTCTTAGAACAAACTGGAATTGCTCCCCTTTCCTTTCTCCTCTGAAGACTCAAACTGGAACTCCTTCACAACCAAATTCAGCACCTCTTGTGGCTATTGTCCCAATAGTTTTTCTGTATACCACTTCTCCCTCCATTTCTACTCCCAGTTCTAACCTGAACTGAACAGATGTTCTTACCAGTTCCATGAAAACAGGCTGCAGGAAGGCAAGGGAAGGCAGAAATAAGCTTCCTGGATGAGAACAACTCCTAACAATCATAGGCCCTTATCCAGGCTGAGATGCTACCAGCTACATGCTCACACCTTTGATATTCATAGAACATGCTTCACATCATCACAATTTCTCTCTGTCACTGCTTGTGGTACTTTCCAGCCCATGGGCATCTTCTCCATCCTGGAAGAGGAGTGCATGTTCCCCAAGGCAACTGACACCTCTTTCAAGAACAAGCTCTATGACCAGCACCTGGGCAAGTCCAGCAACTTCCAGAAGCCAAAGCCTGCCAAAGGCAAGGCTGAGGCCCATTTCTCTCTGGTGCACTATGCTGGCACGGTGGACTACAACATCACTGGCTGGCTTGAGAAGAACAAAGACCCTCTGAATGAAACTGTCATTGGGTTGTACCAGAAGTCATCTGTGAAGACACTGGCCTTACTCTTTGCCAGCTATGGTGGAGCAGATGCAGGTCAGCTTTGTGAAAATTGTACATTCAGTATGAGACAATGCTGACATGGAATTAATGCAGTGAACACTGAACATTCAATGCTGTTTTGCATTCTGTAGTTTCCAGTATGCACAATCAATTTTTTATTATTTTTTTGTTGTTGTTCTTCCTTTTGCAGATGCTGGTGGTGGTGGCAAGAAGGGTGGCAAGAAGAAGGGCTCTTCTTTCCAGACTGTCTCAGCTCTTTTCCGGGTAAGTATGAATTTTTGCTTTGCTTTTTCTCTTTAAGCATTAGGCTGTTAAATATATGGTATTTATTTATTGTACAAACTTTGATAAAATGCCACACAGTAATTTTTTCATGGAGAATTTTGCTTAATTACAATAAACAATGAATTCAGTCTTCAAAGATTATAATAAATGAAAAATTTCACTGAAGTTTTTGTTTAAGGAATAATTCACATTTATAAATATGCAGAGTATTTTCTTAAGGTAAGTACACACCCAGAATTTCATTTTCAGGTTCACTTAAGGGAATGTTTAACCAAAAGTGAAAATTACAAGATGGTAAGAATATAAAATAATGTAATCCTAAAAGACTTTGTTAAATGACAACAAAAATCTATTTGCCTTTCAATGTTACTCAGTGTTCCATAAAAAGGCCTTTATGCCTATTTTTGGTTAAATAAGATTCTTCAGTTTTAAAAGTTACAGCAGCATTTCTTCTATAGTCAGAAAAACCTAGAAGGGGCTTCACTGATCAAGCTAAAGTAATTTTTCTACTAAGAATTTTCAAAAATTTAGATTTTTGAGAGCAAGATGAAGATAGAGAATAGACAAATATACATTTATAAACAAACTTTTACAAATACTTTCCACAGGAGAACCTAAACAAGCTGATGACCAACCTACGGAGCACTCACCCTCATTTTGTGCGTTGCATCATCCCAAATGAAACAAAAACACCTGGTAAGATGCTCAAGCAGAAAGAGAACTTGCTCTGATACAGCCATTCCCCTCTGCGCTGGAAATTGGTGTTCATTTATGGTCTGTATTGCTAGGTGCCATGGAGCATGAACTGGTACTTCACCAGCTGCGCTGTAACGGTGTGCTGGAAGGCATCAGGATTTGCAGGAAAGGATTTCCCAGCAGAGTCCTCTATGCTGACTTCAAACAGAGTGCTCCACCTTTTTGCCCATTTTGTCCAACTGAATTTAAAGTATCAACTGATGACAAGCCTTCGGAGCACAACATTCATTTTTTCTTGCCATTCATCACCATATGACATTGAATATGGAAACACAATCTGAAATACAAACAGTGTGAAAACACATGTTGTGAAATGGTGAACTGTCTGGTCATTATTAGGTGCCATTGGCAAAGCATCAGCTGCGCAAGTGTGCTGGCTTAAAATCTGATTTGCAGTAGAGTGTATTTTGCCAGTGCTATTCCAGATGGACAGTTCATGGACAGCAAGAAGGCTTGTGAGAGAACTCCTTATCACATTGAGTGGCCACACTCTACAAATTTGGTCACAGCAAGGTACAAAAAGTATTTTGAGCTGGTATATATTCAGTGTCACTTTTCCAGTGACATAGCATGTGAAAGATCAGTGTATTTAAAAGTTTCATCTAACATTTTTTATCAAGACTTGAAATTCTGAAATTCTGTACCTCTTGAAGTTAGAGATAACGGAGATAACTTTACAACCTAATTCTGTGCAAGACTTGGTAATTTCAAAATAATCATGGTGGGTTAACAGGAAGAGTTGATGCACTCATTCAAATTTCTCCTCATTCCACAGATACAAGGTGCTTAATGCCAGTGCTATCCCAGAGGGACAGTTCATTGACAGCAAGAAGGCTTCTGAGAAGCTTCTTGGGTCAATTGATGTGGACCATACCCAGTACAAATTTGGTCACACCAAGGTACAAATCTTTCTTGAGTCATTCACTGCATCTCTGTGCTCTGCTCTACCTGCCAGTGATGTGCAGCAACATTCCCTTTCTCAAGGTGTTCTTCAAAGCTGGGCTGCTGGGACTCCTGGAGGAGATGAGGGATGAGAAGCTGGCACAGCTCATCACCCGCACACAGGCCAGATGTAGGGGCTTCCTGATGAGAGTGGAGTACCAGAGAATGGTGGAGAGAAGGTAGACATTTCTCATCTTCAGTTAAGGTCATTGTACTTGGAAGAAAGTGTTGACGCTCATCCTACTGAAAATATTTAATGTACATTTTTATTATTCTTCAGGGAGTCCATCTTCTGCATCCAGTACAATATTCGTGCATTCATGAATGTGAAGCACTGGCCTTGGATGAAGCTGTTCTTTAAGATCAAGCCCTTGCTGAAGAGTGCAGAATCTGAGAAAGAGATGGCCAACATGAAACAAGAGTTTGAGAAAACCAAGGAAGAGCTTGCAAAGTCTGAGGCAAAGAGGAAGGAGCTGGAGGAGAAAATGGTGAAACTGGTGCAGGAGAAAAATGACCTGCAGCTCCAAGTGCAGGCTGTGAGTATCACTGTTCACTTGTCCCGAGGAAAAGAATGACATACACTGAGAATGCTGCTGACCCTAAGCAGTGGTTTGCAGAGAGATGACTGACGTGCAGTAGGAAACAGTTTAAATCACACACTGTAAGGCACTCTGATGTGGAGTAAATTGGCACTGGCAGGGGCATGTTGAGACTCATGGCAGCCTGTCTGAAGACAAGGTCATATAAGACTTTCCAGCATGTAATCCAGAGCAGAAATCTCTCCACTGGAAGGGAAGTATCTCCATGTAACTCAACTTTCAAAACAGTGTATCTGCCTAAAGGCACTCAGCATCTGGAGTTATACCTTAATAATTTCAAAATTATGCTTAATTCAGTTATCAACTGTGTATTATTCTTATAGGAAAAGGCTGTATCTTCACTAAAGCTAATTGGATATAGAAAGCTCACTGGAAGGCACTGTGCTAATGTACCATTGAAAACCACACAAGACCAGCTGAAGAAAAGCCATTGGCCTCTGGGACATCTGTAGCAAAACTGTCAAGACAAGGCAAATTTCTCCACAAATTTAGACTTTCAGTCCATGAGAGGCCTCTGAAAAACACTTGGAACAAGACACACTATCTGAAATTCTCACAAAGCCTGTTATCAGAGTACCAAATGTTAAACTTACTGTATTGGCCGGGTACAAATCTACTAATGGAAGTTTCAAATATTTTCTCAGCTGTGGAATTATTTATATTTTTCAGTGCATCTACATAAAATTGAATATGCAGAATTATAAAACACTATCACTCATAACATTCTAAAGGAGAAAAGGAAAACATCAATTAAATCCTAGTAAGCCACCCACATACCTGCAATAAACAAGGTGAAATGTATGTATCTAGACACAGTATGTGATGATGAAAAAGGTCAGGTAAAAGTGATCAAAACAACATTCAAAATTGCTACTTTGCAATGTAATTATGCAGTAATCATTTCCCAAACAGTAATCCCAAAGGTCTTGCTGATGCACACATGTTCCTTCAACATAAAATAAACTTTCCTGTATTTTGCCAACAGGAAGCTGACGCTTTAGCTGATGCTGAGGAAAGATGTGACCAGCTCATCAAAACCAAAATCCAGCTGGAAGCCAAAGTTAAGGAGGTGACTGAAAGGGCTGAGGATGAGGAGGAAATTAATGCTGAGCTGACAGCCAAGAAGAGGAAACTGGAGGATGAATGTTCAGAGCTGAAGAAAGATATTGATGACCTTGAGTTAACGTTGGCCAAAGTGGAGAAGGAAAAGCATGCCACTGAAAACAAGGTACACACACAGGGAATCACAAAAGGGATCAAAAAATCATTGCTTCTTGAAGAAAAAGAGCCTGCTACCCAGGACATGTTAGCTTTGGAAGGTCTTAGCTGGCCCTCACTTGAGTAGCAAAAGGAATAATGCAACTCCTGTCTAAGTACTGCAAAGTAAACATTTCATAGCATGCTTATATCTGTAGGTGAAAAACCTCACAGAGGAGATGGCAGCTCTGGATGAGACCATTGCCAAGCTGACAAAAGAGAAGAAAGCCCTCCAAGAGGCCCATCAGCAGACACTGGATGACCTGCAGGCAGAAGAGGACAAAGTCAATACACTCACCAAAGCTAAAACCAAGCTGGAGCAGCAAGTGGACGATGTAAGTAAAGATGCATATGAGAAGATTAAAGCTGTTACAGTCAGACACTACCAACAGAACACTGATGGTCTTTCCTTTAGCTTGAAGGGTCCCTGGAGCAAGAGAAGAAACTGCGCATGGACCTTGAGAGAGCCAAGAGGAAACTTGAAGGGGACCTGAAGCTGGCCCAGGACAGCATCATGGATTTGGAAAATGATAAGCAGCAGCTGGATGAGAAACTCAAGAAGTAAGTGTGGTGTGGAGCATGTGGGTGCTGGTCTGCTGTGCTTGTCTTTTTTCTTTCAGCTCTAACATGGTTTTCTTTGCCCAAAGGAAAGACTTTGAAATCAGCCAGATCCAGAGCAAAATTGAGGATGAACAAGCCCTGGGCATGCAATTACAGAAGAAGATCAAGGAGCTGCAGGCAAGTCTCTGTTCTTTCCCCTCCCACACCCATCCTCAGGTCAGGTAAGAGGAGGACATGGGTGTGAATGGTCCCTGATGTTCTCCAGGCTCGTATTGAGGAACTGGAGGAGGAAATTGAGGCAGAGCGAACCTCTCGGGCAAAAGCAGAGAAGCATCGGTCTGACCTCTCGAGGGAGCTGGAGGAGATCAGCGAGCGCCTGGAAGAAGCAGGAGGGGCTACAGCAGCTCAGGTCGAGATGAACAAGAAGCGTGAGGCCGAGTTCCAGAAGATGCGTCGTGACCTCGAAGAGGCCACGCTGCAGCACGAAGCCACGGCTGCTGCCCTGCGCAAGAAGCACGCGGACAGCACCGCTGAGCTTGGGGAGCAGATCGACAACCTGCAGCGAGTGAAGCAGAAGCTGGAGAAGGAGAAGAGCGAGCTGAAGATGGAGATCGACGACCTGGCCAGTAACATGGAGTCCGTCTCCAAAGCCAAGGTACACAAATACCTTCTAGATATTTCTGCCCCAACAGACTTCTATTAAATTTAAGTTTTGCAGCTGCTATTATTGAGAATTAGCATCATTAACTACTTCCATGTATTACCACACAGGCAAATCTGGAGAAGATGTGCCGCACCCTGGAAGACCAGCTGAGTGAGATTAAGACAAAGGAAGAAGAGCACCAGCGCATGATCAATGACCTCAGTGCTCAAAGAGCTCGGCTGCAGACAGAATCAGGTAAGGGGCATCTTCATTCCTGAGGTACAATGGGAGGACATCAAGGGGTGAGAAGTGACAACTGGTGTTAGCTCTCAGGCCGCTCTTGGTCACATGGGTTCACAGTCAGAAACTGTCCTGTTGCGAACACTCCAGTTACCTTCTTTCAATTCACCCTTCCAAGGTGAATATTCACGCCAAGTGGAGGAAAAAGATTCCCTGATTTCTCAGCTGTCCAGGGGCAAACAAGGATTTACCCAACAGATTGAGGAACTCAAGAGGCATCTAGAGGAAGAAATTAAGGTATGGAAGTACCCGTGTGTCCACAAACTTCATCACCCTCAGAAGCATCTGGAGAACGCTGTCTGATCCAAGACTGGTTCAGTATTCTTTCTCCAAACACATGGAATACCGGAGGGAACACCAGTAATGAATATACCTCAACCCCTAAGCTAGAGAGGGATTGAAGCATAATGATTTTGATGCTGGAGGAAGTCATCCACAAGGCTCTCGTGAGGTTCTGACGATAGTCTGTAAGACAGGAGTCGTCCTGTCTTAGGTCTAAACATTTACAGAAACAGCAGTTTTCTGTCCCCAGAGTAACTCTCACTGACACATGCTGATCCTCCTGACCATATCACTGTAGGCTTCAATAGCTGGCAGCTTTGCATTGCCTTATTAGAATTGTGTTCTAATTTCACTCTCAATTTCACTGTCAAGAGACATTCCAGTTACAAAGCCCAATTCCCCACAGGCCAAGAACGCGCTGGCCCACGCCTTGCAGTCTGCTCGCCACGACTGTGACTTGCTCCGGGAACAGTATGAGGAGGAGCAGGAAGCCAAGGGGGAGCTGCAGCGTGCCCTGTCCAAGGCCAACAGCGAAGTGGCCCAGTGGAGAACCAAATACGAGACGGACGCTATTCAGCGCACGGAGGAGCTGGAGGAGGCCAAGTACGTGGCAAGTGGGATATAGAGAGAACTGGAGAGCACTGGGACTCTGCAGGGAGATGAAAGTCTCTGAAACTGGGTTTGGACAAGGGAGGAAAAAAAGGCTGGCATGTAGTGTCTTTGTGATAGAGGGCAGAGAGAGAAAGAGAGAGAGAGAGAAAAAAGTGTCTTGTGGAAAAGGTTTGGAAGGGGAAATGTTTTTTTTCATGGCTAGAATGGTTAAGACAGGCCTAATAATCAGTAGGTGCTGGGACAGAGCTGTGGCAAACCCTTTACCTCTAACCTGCAGCTGTACTTACCACATTGCAGGAAGAAGCTGGCACAGCGCCTGCAGGATGCAGAGGAACATGTTGAAGCTGTCAATGCCAAATGTGCCTCCCTGGAAAAGACAAAGCAGAGGCTGCAGAATGAAGTGGAGGACCTGATGATTGACGTGGAGAGATCAAATGCTGCCTGTGCAGCTCTGGATAAGAAGCAGAAGAACTTTGACAAGGTCTTACAGGCTCCAGACTGGGGAATCATGGACGGAGCATCCCGTCCTGATTGTCACATCCATACTGACACCCCATTTCTCTACAGATCCTGGCAGAATGGAAGCAGAAGTATGAGGAAACACAGGCTGAGCTGGAAGCCTCCCAGAAGGAGGCCCGCTCTCTCAGCACGGAGCTGTTTAAGATGAAGAATGCCTATGAGGAGTCCTTGGACCACCTGGAAACGCTGAAGCGCGAGAACAAGAACTTGCAGCGTAAGTGCCTGGCCCTCTGCTCCTGGCAGGGCTTTCTCAGCACCCACCAGTACCCACCGCTTCACATGGGTCTGTGCCTGCACGTGGGCAAAGATGCCTGTCATGTTGGTGTGTGAGGGCCCTTCCCATTCTGCTCTGTGCCCGACCATGCCATTGGTCCTTGTTCCCACAGAGGAGATTTCTGACCTCACGGAGCAGATTGCCGAGGGAGGAAAAGCGATTCATGAGCTGGAGAAAGTCAAGAAGCAGATTGAGCAGGAGAAATCTGAGCTCCAAGCCTCACTGGAGGAAGCTGAGGTACACACAGAGCTAATAATTGTGTCCAGTTTGAGCGTATGGTAACAGTTATCTGCAGAGATGGCAGGAAAGCAAGCTTTCATTTGTGAAGTGCTGCGAAAAAGATTACTTAGAAAAGAAGCAGCAGTTAAGTCACTGTTCCTGCTGACTTGTCCAGGCCTCCCTAGAACATGAAGAGGGGAAGATCCTGCGTCTCCAACTTGAGCTCAACCAGGTCAAGTCTGAGATTGACAGGAAGGTAGCAGAGAAAGATGAGGAAATTGACCAGCTGAAGAGAAACCACCTCAGAATTGTGGAGTCCATGCAGAGCACCCTGGATGCTGAGATCAGGAGCAGGAACGAAGCCCTGCGTCTGAAGAAGAAGATGGAGGGAGATCTGAATGAAATGGAGATCCAGCTCAGCCATGCCAACCGAGTGGCTGCTGAGGCACAGAAGAACCTGAGAAACACGCAGGGAGTGCTCAAGGTCTGTTCAGCAATGCTACAAAAAGAGATACGACATCCCTGACATTCTTGACAGCCAAGCTCACACTTCCACCTCGTAATTTCTGTTGCCTCTTTTACAGGATACTCAAATACACTTGGATGATGCTCTGAGGACACAGGAAGACCTGAAGGAGCAGGTGGCCATGGTGGAGCGCAGAGCAAACTTGTTGCAGGCTGAAGTTGAGGAGCTACGGGCAGCCCTGGAGCAGACGGAGCGGTCCAGGAAATTGGCTGAGCAGGAGCTTCTGGATGCCACTGAACGTGTGCAGCTCCTCCATACCCAGGTCAGGCACTTAATGCAATTCAAAACCTCAAGACCCTTTTTTATTTCACTTCCCACATTTTTCATGTGTGTGAATTCTTGAAAGTGATTCTTGTAGCAAAAATCTACCTTAAAGCAACTGTTGCTGTGTACCAAGAATTGTGTTATTTAAATGCCAGCCAGGCATTTTGTGCTGTTTGAAATGTGCTTTAGAATTCCAAAGGTTTTGCTCTCAGTTGCATTAAAGACTTTCACAAGACATCATTTGCACTTTAATAGCAGAGTATATAGAGATAATTAAGTTTACACAATTACTAAACCCAGTGTTTGGTTCTGGAACTAAGGGGACAATATTTGTTGTTGTTCAACAGAACACCAGTTTGATCAACACCAAGAAGAAGCTAGAAACAGACATTGTGCAAATTCAGGGTGAGATGGAAGATACCATCCAGGAAGCCCGCAATGCTGAAGAGAAGGCCAAGAAGGCCATCACAGATGTGAGTTGGGGGCTCCTTTCATTGCTGATGGTGGATGTATTCTCCCCCAGAATGTCTCCAGCCCCAAAATGGCTTTGACCCTTTGCTCTCCTCAGGCGGCCATGATGGCAGAAGAGCTGAAGAAGGAGCAGGACACCAGCGCCCACCTGGAGAGGATGAAGAAGAACCTGGACCAGACGGTGAAGGACCTGCAGCTCCGTCTGGATGAGGCTGAGCAGTTGGCACTGAAGGGAGGCAAGAAGCAAATCCAGAAGCTGGAGGCCAGAGTGCGTAGGGCTGGTGTTTGTGCAAGAGTGAGCATGTGCCTTGGAGAGATAGCAGGGAAGCTCCAAAGATGGGCTTGTGATTGCAGGTGCGGGAGCTGGAAGGGGAGGTTGATGCTGAGCAGAAGCGCAGCGCTGAAGCCGTGAAGGGTGTGCGCAAGTATGAGAGGAGGGTGAAGGAGCTGACCTACCAGGTAAGGCAGGTGGTGTCCTTGCTCTCACAGCAGGTCCCATTTTGTACACACCATCCCCAAAGGGAATTCTTAAGCTCACATGCTGAAGAACCAATAATTCATTCTCTTTCCTGCTTACCAACCACTCTAGTCTGAGGAAGACCGGAAGAATATTCTGAGGCTGCAGGATCTGGTGGACAAGCTGCAAATGAAAGTGAAATCCTACAAGAGACAAGCAGAGGAGGCTGTAAGTATTGCCTGAAGAACAGGCACCTTCCACTGGGGCAGCAGGCTCATTGCCATGATTGTGACTACCAGGATAGGGGTATGAAAGAAGCTGCCAAGACACGCCAGTCTTGGCCATGCCATTTGGTTTCCTGTCAGGAGGTCTTTCTGATTTCTGGGCACCCTGGAGTAGTGAGGGATGAACTGAGGGAAGTTCTGCAGCCTGTGTTACACAGCAGGTCAGACTAAACAATTCCAGGGGCCACAACTGACTGAGATTTCATGACTCTGCTAGTAATCAATGGCAGAAGGCATCAGGTTCTTCTTCAGTCTAAAATGGTTTTTACTTCATACATTGTGCATGAAGTAGTGGGAGGATTAGTACATAAATGACAAATCCAAGTGACAGAATTTCTGCTCAAGTGTGACATGGTGCTGGTGAGGCTTGTCACAGTGAGATCCTGAATAAGGGAGGATGAGGAGGTCTGTGTGGTGCTTTTGTGTAGTGGGTGGAGGATGGAAGTTTGTGCCTTCCCCGGGGAACAGCTGTAGCCTTTCAAGGCTGAGGTGCAGGGAACCCCTGCTCTGGGCTGCTCACCACCAGCTCCCTCTCCCCACACAGGAGGAGCTGTCCAATGTCAACCTCTCCAAGTTCCGCAAGATCCAGCACGAGCTGGAGGAAGCCGAGGAGCGGGCTGACATTGCAGAGTCCCAGGTCAACAAGCTCCGAGCCAAGAGCCGGGAGTTTCATGGCAAGAAGATAGAAGAGGAAGAGTGAGGCTGTCATGAGGCAGCAAAGTGACCTGGAGGCTGCACAAAATATCCTATCTTCATTGATTTCCATTTGATTTGACCATCATAGTATATTTAATCTATTTATAATTTGAGTCAAGTTCTCCCTTGCCTTTCTAGGAGTCTTCACTCTGTCCAGGGAAAGTCTAATGCAGAGTCATCCAAGAACAGGCCTTGGAAACAGTGTTTATTCCAGTCTCCAGATCCATAACAAAGGCATAGCTGCTTCCTCGCAGAATTCCTGTATTTCTACCACCATGCAGAGCAAATCATCAACATGATCACATCTTGCACAGCTACCACCCAACAACCCTGACAGGCTCCAGCACTCACCAGAGCCTGGATGCCTACGTGTTTCTGAGGGATCTCTGCTGGGTCACCGCGTCCTTTCTGGCCAGCAGAAATGACTTTGTTTTCTTTGCCTCCCACCGAGAGAATACTATCCTTGAGCACCTTCTCAGTGACCACTGGCTGAGCTTAACTCTTAAGCTTGCTGGACTTCTGGGTCCTGCCTGGTGGTCACCACTCCTGCTGCTGCCTGTTGTGAGGCAGGTCAGGTTAACAGAGCATACCAGGCCTGTTAATTAGCCTAAAACTAGATTATTAGCCCAAAGATAGTATTTTGAGTTAAGCTGAACCAGACATTCAACATTTACATGTTGATCACAAATGTAATGTAAGATCAAGTACAGCATTGATTGTATCCAATTACTATCACCTTTTACAGATGCGTAAGCAAATTAGGTGGTTTGGGACTACATTCAGTATGACTAAGGACTCTGATAAATTAGAAGTGAAACTGTATAGGGACTCCTATTACTGTTAAATAAATTTTCTTTTGGGAATCCACAGAGAAAACGTATGAGATTGACTTGGTTGGTATTTTTGGCATATGTGACAAGCTTCAGCAGCTACCTTCAAACTTGCTGTTTATTTAAAGCAAGTGCTAAGCATCTTTGGTCATCCTGTCAGAATTGCCAATCCCTAGCTGACCTTCATGTGTCCTTTTTGGATATCTTTTCGAGCCCTCCAGCCAGCCTCTAAGTGCTGTGAAAGAACACTGTTGCATGGGGAGGAAATCGTTTATCAATAAAGGTCCCACTGACCTCTTCATCACTCCCCTACTTGTGCTGCTGCTGTTGCAGAATATATGTATCCCCCTCCTTAATGTAGGTGGAGAACACCCCAGGGATCAGCAAAGTAGACTGCATTTTTCGCATGGTGTTCCTTCTGACTATAACTGCCTGTCCTCCAGACTAGCATGGGGCGTGATTGATTCTCTTCTAGATAATGCAGATTTATTAATCCTTTCCTTCTGTCTAGCACTATCACCCAGCAAAACAGTAGTGAATGACTCCCCTATGTCGAGACAGCACCTATTTCTGCTGCTTCGTACAGGATACGTGCCTTCAGTTCAGTACAGTGATTCCATAGTTCTGTTCGTATGACTTTTGAAACCCTCCAGTTCCAGAAACAAGTGTTGGATTTCTGTGCCTTTCCTCTGGGATTTAAACTTGGTGACTTCACACTTAGAGACTTCTATCTTCAACTCTAGACTTAACTTGTTTCACCCTTTTATTGGCCCCTCTGTCTTATCCCCTTGGCCCCAGTGTTATCCCCTTGGAATCACACCCCTATTTACTTCCTATTCCTTAATCAATAACCTTCTGTTGTTGTTTACCCCCACCTGGCAGCTAAGCCCCACACAGCCACACACCCCCTCCCCAGTGGGATGGGGAAGAGAATAAGAAGAGTAAAAATGAGAAAACTCATGGGTTGAGATAAAGGCACTTTAGCAAGAAAAGCAAACGCTGCACACACACACAAAGCAAAGCATGCAATTCCTTCACCACTTCCCATGGTCAGGCAGGTGTTCAGCCATCTCCAGGGAAGCTGGGCTCCATCAAGCATAGTGGTTACTTGGGAAGATGAACACTGCTAACAATGAACGTTCCCATTTTCCTTCTCCCCCCACTCCCACCTTACCCCCTCACCTCCATATGATGAGCATGTTGTTATTAAGGTATGAAATATCCCTTTGGTCAACTGGGGTCAACTGTCCATCCTGTGTTCCCTCCCAGCTTAATCAGCCTGCTTGCTGGTGGGGTGCGGTAGGAAGCAGAAAAGCCCTTGACCCTGTGTAAACACTGCTCAGCAATAAGGAAAACATTCTTCTATTACTAACACCCTTTCCAGCACAGACCCAAAATAACAGCCTCATACTAGTCACTGTGAATAAAATTAATTCTATCCCACCCTAAATCATCACACCTTCTTTATCATTACCTTCAGACTCATCCTTCCCCCTGCTTCTCTTGTTTTGGCTAAGGTCCATTTTACTACTTGGTCATTCGTATCATCCCTTGATTCTCACTCCTGAGACTTTTGTTCCTATTCAGATGCTTCTTCTTACATATGGATTTCCTTCCTCTAACAGTGATCCTGCACCTCAGCAGGACCCCTCATGCTCTTTCACATTGCAGACTCAGAGCATTTGCAGCATGCAGAGCCTGTGCCTTCACCTCTCCATCCCTATGTTTGCTACTACAATACACTGCCTCTTACTCTTCACTTTGTCTGCTCGAGTCAGCATCTGATGGATTACAGTATCAATGTAGCCCTTTTCATCTCCTTTAGCACAGCATTCTGCCTCCCCCCACCCCCTTCTCAGACTCTCTTGTCAAATTATTTATAGGAGATTGATTCACAGATCTGTTATGTCTAATTATATCCATTTACTTCTAATATGAATGGCAATTCTGCTAGCAGTTAAGATTGCCAAAAATGTTTTGACCTAAGAAAGAGGCGGTGGTGGCTACGTATGCAGATCAGACCATATAAAAGTACCCTGGGATCAGTGTGTCTTGTCCTTCCTCAGAAATCTCTAAGGTAAGAGTCTCAAAGGCTTTAGATTGGGGAGGTGGGGGATGAAGGGAAACTGACCCTGCACTTCACAAGCACCAGTGCATTCCTACAGATGCTCACCTTCATTCAATGGGGTCTGCCAATGTCAGTTGTGATTTTCAGTCAGCTTTGAAGGCATCCATATGTTTTCTGTCTAAATTTTCTCTGTGCAGCAGTAAGGAAGTTGCTAATTCTATTTTACTATACTGAACAGCTTCCAGACTGTAAGCCATTCATCTTGTACCACGAAAGGTAAGATACTGACTTATTCACTCTTCAGGGACAGAGTTGGTAGGATTTCTGAGAGGTGTGCTGGCAATCCCTGGATCCTTATATTTACGTCCATTGTATAAATGTAGTGTAATAATTGGGCTGGATTGCTGATATCTTTGCCACAAGATTCTCAAAGACAGGTCTTAGTACTAATCACTGCTGCATTGTCGACATTCTCCCTAGGATTCTCCCATAGACAGCAAATTCCTATATTGACAGACATTAAGTCCTCAGCTTAGGAGAAACTGTCCTGAGAAGAAAAGCCCCATCAGGAAATAGCTTTCACTTACTTGTCCATAAATGAAATATATTCTTTATCTCAAACATCAAGGGTCACTAGCAGTAGCTGTTGAGTGCCATATTTTGCATATTTATCTTAATGTTTTCTCTTTTTTTTCACAGGGAAGCTTGGGGAGTGGGGTTAGAATGTTGTGTATCAAAACATCAAAGTGCTAAAAGAAAACATTTCAGTCTGAGCTTCCTTATAGGTTTGCTTATACCTATGAAAATATTGCACAATTATGATATAATTATATAGGCAAATATTCATAGTCACGGGGAAATGAAGACAGGATGACACCTTCTTGGATAACTAAAGAAAGAGATGGAACAGCAACTACATTCAAAGTTTTAAATATTTGCACCCAGGAAAATTAACTGGTCAAGTTTACTTTTGACATTAATTTGTATAAATTTTAACAAATACTGTCACTGAATTATATCTCTCAAAATAATAAAATGCAAACAAGCTGTGATGTGTAAAGAACATAACTAGCATGCCTTCAGTAAGTGGAGGAAAGTTAGCAAATCACTGACTTCAGGGAAAAAAAAAACCATATAAAATAGTAAAAAAATACTTTAAAAAGGCAGCCTACTGACACGTATTACATACTAAGATAATGTATACTAACCTACTATATATACTATAAATTGCAATAATACCATAATGATAAAATGTAATAATAGCATACAATATCTAAATAAAATAAATACAATATACATGCAATTTACATAATACACATTACTATAGTATCTCCTAATATATATAATATGCTACTGCTATTCCTGCTAAGAATCTTGTAAGAAAATGTGAGATATTACAGGCAATGATAAAAATGCTGGTGAAAGACTGGGTCCATTTTATAACCTTACCTAATTATTTTGTGAAATAGTCTCATTTGGTTAATAACATTTTGATGAAGTGAAAAATCATGTAGTTAGAAACAAAACCATCAGTCAGGAGATTGTACCCATGCATTTGAATTTATGACAATAAGCTGTTTCACAAACTCTGTCTTTGCTAGCTAAGTAGGCAAAGCAGTTCTGTTCATGTGCAAGCAGTGGAATGCTGAGTGGAACAAGGTTTATAAAGTGCAAAGAAACTGTGATTATTAATAACTTATTATTTCTGTTAGGCTGGACATACTGTAATGAGGAGTTTGCTAGATGGTAAGGGGTTCAGAAACTAGTTTAAAAATATTCTAAGTTCAGAATTTCTTTCTTGCAATCAAAGTGAAACTGGTTTGAAAGGAAAAGTTAACCAATTTTTTGATTTTCACCTAGAGGTCTGCCATAGCTGAAGGTATTAATACAGAAATTAGCTTCTTAATTCAGAAAAGCTCCTCAAAATCCAGATTCTAGGTGATGAACTAGATAAACCAATCTAGAAAAATATATACATATAAATTTGTAGCAGTATTAATTTTGGAACAATATAAAGTCTGGCTTTTCATGAAAGATTTGCATTAAACTTTTCAGTCAAGACAATTATTTGGCAATAATAAACTGGGTTATCATTTTGTTTGGGGGTTTCTTTTAAAGTAGTGAAGGAATACCAGATTACTTGGTTTCTGTTACAAAAAAAAAGATCAATCAGAAAAGGAGAGAATTGAGGCCCAGAACAGGCCTTTTGATGCCAAAACATCAGTCTTTGTGGTGCATCCTAAGGAATCCTTTGTGAAAGGGACAATCCAGAGCAAAGAATCAGGGAAGGTCACTGTCAAGACTGAAGGTGGAGAGGTGAGGAAAGATCTAAGATTAAAAACTGCATGTAATTCCCACTCTCAGTTCTTAGCTGACATATATGCATCTCTTTCTCCATCTGACAGACCCTGACTGTGAAGGAAGACCAAATCTTTCCCATGAACCCTCCCAAGTACGATAAAATCGAGGACATGGCCATGATGACCCACCTCCATGAACCCGCTGTGCTGTACAACCTCAAAGAGCGTTACGCAGCCTGGATGATCTACGTAAGTACCAGCAGCAGTCTTCCTCTGGGTAGCTGGGAGGAACTGCTCTGCCAGCCTAAGTGGAAGCCAACGTGCTGTCTCCCTTCCCCACAGACCTACTCGGGTCTCTTCTGTGTCACCGTCAACCCCTACAAGTGGCTGCCGGTGTACAACCCGGAGGTGGTGTTGGCCTACCGAGGCAAGAAGCGCCAGGAGGCCCCTCCACACATCTTCTCCTTTATTTCTCATTCAGTTTAATGTCCCTTGGGACAACAACTAATACTATGATTCATTTTGACTCTTTCATAGATCGCGAGAACCAGTCAGTCCTGATCACGTATGTACACTCCCTGCTCTGGTCCCTGCGGGGCTGCCCGGTGCCAGGGGACCTCCTTCCTAACCACACGCTCTCTGCTTCTCTTGTTGGTTGCACAGCGGAGAATCCGGAGCAGGGAAGACTGTGAACACAAAGCGTGTCATCCAGTACTTTGCAACAATTGCAGCGAGTGGGGACAAGAAGAAGGAAGAGCCACAGGCACAAGGCAAAATGCAGGTGAGATCCTAGGGGTAGGAACCCGCAACTATCAAATTCATTGATGAGCTATATCATGACAACAAGATTTCTATTTTAGGGGACACTTGAGGATCAAATCATCAGTGCCAACCCACTGCTGGAGGCTTTTGGTAATGCCAAGACCGTGAGGAATGACAACTCCTCGCGCTTTGTAAGTTGTCGCCTGGCACTAAATTACTTTTAGCTGTCAGCAAGCTGACTCAAATGTTCTTGCTATCAGGATTGGTCAAATAGATCTCCATTGGCTTTTCTGCTTCTTTCAGGGTAAGTTCATCAGAATCCATTTTGGTGCCACGGGGAAACTGGCTTCTGCAGACATTGAAACATGTAAGTGGCCCTCCTGGCTTCATCCTTTGCCTTCCAGCCTTCCTCGGTTCTTGCTCTAACTCTGTCCTACCATCCTTGCCAGATCTGCTGGAGAAGTCCAGAGTCACTTTCCAGCTCAAGGCAGAAAGAAGCTACCACATATTCTATCAGATCATGTCCAACAAGAAGCCAGAGCTCATTGGTAGGCAAGATCACTAACTGCTACAGACAAAGCTCACAGAACAACATTTAACTCTGTATGTGCTAACTACCATTGATCTGTATGTGGTTTGCCCTTCTTTCCAGAGATGTTACTGATCACCACCAACCCATATGACTATCTGTATGTGAGTCAAGGTGAGATCACGGTTCCCAGCATTAATGACCAGGAAGAGCTGATGGCCACAGATGTAAGTAATGCACTGAAGTTATCTTACGCAGACTCTTACCTTTACCAGGCATGCTACTTACTCTCCTGATTCTTTTGTTAGACTGCCATTGACATCCTGGGCTTCACTCCTGATGAGAAGACAGCCATCTATAAGCTGACAGGGGCTGTCATGCATTATGGCAACCTGAAGTTTAAGCAGAAGCAACGTGAGGAGCAGGCAGAGCCGGATGGCACAGAAGGTACCAGCAAAACCTATACTGGAGCGTAGTATAGACCAGAGCACTCATCAACACAGGCAGTAAAATTAATGGTCAGAATCATTGACCTAGCCTGCCAAGAAGCCAGAATCCTGAAACTGCTCCTCTTTGAGGCTTAAGACAAGTCACAGTGCTTGAATTGAGCATTGTGCTACTTCATTATACATGGGGTTGCTAAAAAGGAATATCACTTAATGCTGCATCTGTGGCTTATATGTTCTGCATTTTCCGTAGAGTCTCAACATGTCTCAACACATCCATGTTTGAAAAATAGGCATTTAAAGATATGTCTATCACATTTGCTTTGCCTATAATTGTTCACAGCTGCATTCCTTTAAAAGTTTAGGGAAGTACTTTTATGAAAACAGCGTTATTTACATGTATTGAAAACATGAACTATCAAGGAGTCTTTTCCTCAGTTGTTTTTTAATGTTTGTGGTTTGAGTTTCTTTTAGAAAAGACAAATGAAAATGGCTGGCAGAAATACAGTTGCAATTAATCTGATAATGATGAACAGTAATAGTAAAATAGGTAAAATAATAACTGGTCATTGCATGAATAGAACCAAAAGAATTACAGATGAATAGAATAGTATTAGATTACTATATAATTATAAAAATATAACTCTTCAAAAATGAAATAAAATGTAAGTTCCAATTTTGTTCTTGTTTCGTACCTTATTTTTTCTATTGATAAATGTACATTAAATAGTTATAAATACCACATAAAGTAGAAGCAGCTTAAAATTAGCATCTGTAAATATATATTTATAATGAGGTCTGGGCTTCTTATGTCAATGACTCTGTAAATAACACTGTTACTTGCCATCACCTTTGCTGTGAGAAGACAGGAAGCAAATTGGAAAGTGATGATAGTGTATATCCAGTGCTACAGTGCTTATATTTTATAGTTTAGTTTCAGATGAAATGAGAGCTCAAAAAGACCTATGAGTGTCTCTTTAGGAGGAAATGTGACCCACTATAAAAGTTGTAGGAGATACTGTATTCGTGTTTTTGCTGTAATACTACACTAATCTCTATTTCACTAATGACAGTACAGTTTCACTGACTACAATTTTCAGTACAGTATACTTCAATACCAACCAGTTCCCTTTTCTATTTGTCCAGAAATTTTGACTTGTTTGACCTGCATTCATGGCCCTATGCCCTTTTGTGTCTGGTCATTAGTTTCAAAAACTTACATGTTCATCTTAAAGGCGTTTAGAAGAACCTTTACATTTACAAATTGTCTAAACTAAACGGGAAAAAAATCAGTAAATCAAGAAAAATTACAATATTTTGAAGTATGTGACAAATATATGTAGCTTCTGCAGAAATTATTCTGAATGACAAAATAGGTCTACTGGAGAGTTAATCCTGCTGTATGCTTGGTTCCTTAGTTGCTGATAAGGCTGCTTATCTGATGGGTCTGAATTCAGCTGAACTGCTGAAGGCCCTCTGCTACCCACGGGTCAAAGTTGGGAATGAATATGTGACCAAGGGTCAAACCGTGCAGCAGGTAAGAAACAAGTGATGATAGAGAAAAATGACATGAGTTAAAAATTCTGAACTTCCTCTCTTGCTCTGGATGGTACCTTCTTTTCTTTTAGGTATACAATTCAGTGGGTGCCTTGGCAAAAGCTGTCTTTGAGAAGATGTTCCTGTGGATGGTTGTTCGTATCAACCAACAGCTGGATACGAAGCAGCCCAGACAGTACTTCATTGGTGTCCTGGACATTGCTGGCTTTGAGATCTTTGATGTAAGGAGAGCATCTTCATACAGGTTTCCTGAAAGGGGCATTAAGAAATGGGAATAGTATTGGGTTGGATTTGTTTGTTTGTTTGTTTTTAATTAGGGATTGTCTTTATTTATTGGACAATCCTGACATTCCTGTAGGAATGGCACTCTTCTGGTTCTCATAGTATGTATTATCCCACTAGGGCTGCAGATTTCTAGAGATGTCTATTGTTGCATGCAAAAGTGCAAATTGCATTGAAAAGTGATATAGGGATGTAGAACAGCTGATAGGTAGCAGAAACAGAGTTTGAGGAAGTTAAAATATGCCATCTTGAAGGAAGATTTTTGCAATGCTGAAGCCATTGGGAATGCTCTGAATACTTGTAAATAGATTGACCATATCGACAAATTCAAGCAGATGAAAAGCTGGACTTGGACAAAGCTCTGTAAATCATTTCATAACTCAGAGACACATTAAGAAAGTGCTAGGGTCTGAAAGGGTAGATTAGAGGATGGACTGTGCCAGACACCTGTCCAGTCCCATGACTAGAATTCAGGACCTCAAACATGAGTTAAAAATAAAACCTATTGAAGATGAAAAGTGTTTCTGAAACGGAACACAAGTAAGTAAATCTCTGCATTTGCAGTTCAACAGCCTGGAGCAGCTGTGCATCAACTTCACCAATGAGAAACTGCAACAGTTCTTCAACCACCACATGTTCGTGCTGGAGCAGGAGGAGTACAAGAAGGAAGGAATTGATTGGGAGTTCATTGACTTTGGGATGGACCTGGCTGCCTGCATTGAGCTCATTGAGAAGGTTCTGGGCCCTACACACTTAATAGTTTTCCAGATGTAAAATGTAAAAGAAGTCTTCTGTGCTCAAATTAGACCACTCTAATGTGTGGTATCCACACTTAACACAGCACTTAACATCATTTTTGCACATACATTTTAATTTGTCTGCTACTACACTGTTCGTGGGATAGTACACATGACCTAAATGGGGCAAAAATGTCAGTCCTAGCCACTGTTCTGGAGTTCATACTCAAACGTGTGTATTTTTTAATGCATGCTGAGTGAGTAAATGCACTGAGCAACTTCTGGTTTAATATATACATAAAGAATTTTTTTTGTCTTCTTCCCAAGAAAAAGCATTAAGGAAGCATAAACCCTTATGTCAGAATGCTCCTAATTTCATTTCTTTTGCTTTCCGTCTTCAACTATCATGCACATAGTGTATTTCTAGATGCTAGGTCTTTATTACATCACACGTCTGATCTATCAGAAACTTACTGGTGATTTTGCTTTCATATAACTGATGGCATATCCACTAACAAAATGCCAATTCTGGAAGAATATAAGACTACACATTTTGAGGAGGGGTTTTTTATGATTTTTATCTTCCATTCCTCTCTCATATACATTTTGCCTGCTTCTTGCTTCCACACTTTCATTCATCACGTGTTGCTACTTCTTCTCCCAGCCCATGGGCATCTTCTCCATCCTGGAAGAGGAGTGTATGTTCCCCAAGGCAACTGACACCTCTTTCAAGAACAAGCTCTATGACCAACATCTGGGCAAGTCCAACAACTTCCAGAAGCCTAAACCTGCCAAAGGCAAGGCTGAGGCTCACTTCTCGCTGGTGCACTATGCTGGCACAGTGGACTACAACATCAGTGGCTGGCTTGAGAAGAACAAGGATCCCTTGAATGAAAGTGTTGTGGGGCTCTACCAGAAGTCATCCCTGAAGACACTGGCCTTACTCTTCGCCTCTGTTGGTGGCGGGGAAGCAGGTGATTCCTTTTAAATAAGTTGTACTATAATTAAAAAAAAAAAAAGATTGCAATAACATTTTGAAATAACATGTAAGATTTAAAAACTGAAAACTCCAAATCTCATCTGACTTTTGGAACTCAGTCACTCAGACTAATAAAGGCTATTACATTTCCCTAGAAACCTTAATATATCTGTAGGTTTAAAGACCAGGCAGCTGTACTACAGCATTAACGTAGACAAGCCAACAAACCAGATTTCTGTAATATGGGGCATTCCCAAATACTTCAAGAACTCAATCAAATGTATCAATGTGCTGCTAAATTTATGCACATCCTTAGATGTGAAGATCCATAAAGACTGCATTTAGTATATTCACTAGGGATGTATTTAAATCCTTAAATATCTTACTATGCAAAGTATTACATTTTATGTTCGCATTTTCTGAACTTCAACTTGAAGACATTAGATTTCGTTATGCTATCATCTGAACAAGTCAAGTCTCCCACTGTAACTTTTATGAGTCTCCCTTTGTAACACTGTATACATTTGCAAATTTTGATCATGTTATTATATTTTCTATAATTTAAGATGAGCACAGATTTTTTTTTCAGATTCTAACCGCATGCTTTTGATGTTCTTCTCTGTTTCAAAAATTATATTACTGTTTAGAGAGTGGTGGTGGTGGCGGCAAGAAGGGTGCCAAGAAGAAGGGTGCTTCCTTCCAAACTGTCTCAGCTGTTTTCCGGGTACAGTAGAATAATTATTATAACTTTCTCATTTTCTGAAAAGAAGATAGAAAATCTAGTTCAGAAAAGTTTTAGATTAATTTCATATGCAAAATCCTTATTGTCAGAAAAAATAAAGGAATGTGCTTCTTAACAAAGGATTCTCATTGAATCCTCAGAAGTATTCTTTCAGAACTGCATGAAAATTTGATAAAAAAGAAAATACTGCTGATGGTTTTATTGCAGTGTCTTTACTCCATCTATTAGTGATATTGTACACATGACATTCTTAAACCCAAGTCTTTGCTCTTGCTCTTCAAGGAGAATTTAAACAAGCTGATGAGCAATCTGCGAAGCACACATCCTCATTTTGTGCGATGCCTCATTCCTAATGAAACAAAAACACCCGGTAAGTTGTTAAAGTTCAAAGATACAATAAATTTCTTCTTCTCCATGCAGTACAATGAATTAGCAATTCATTATGTCATTTATTAGGTGCCATGGAACATGAGCTGGTGCTGCATCAGTTGCGGTGTAACGGCGTACTGGAAGGGATAAGAATTTGCAGGAAAGGATTCCCCAGCAGAATAGTCTATGCAGACTTCAAGCAAAGGTCAGATTCCATGTCATCCACCCTCCACCATATCCACAAATACTGAATAACTTGCATTTCCTGATTATTTTAACTACCGTGGGAGTTACAAGAGGAGTTTATTGTACTTACATTTTAGGCATAAAAAGGTCAATGGTCCAAGTTAGTCATCAGGTTTCTTTCTATAGCTAACTAAAAGAAGAGGAATTTTCAAATTATTTATTCCTGTCCTTGATTCACATTCTGATATGGGATAAGGCATTTTTTAATTAACTATCCAGAAAAGAAGTTGACTAACTCAGACTTATTTAACTTCTAGGCAAGTTAAAGAAGGTAACTTGCAGCCATCAGCAGAGAAATGTGAATAAAGAATCTATAGCATATTCTAGACTAACTTGTTGGAAAACTAAATAAAATTAAAAGATCTCACTTCTTGTTCTGTATCAGCAGTACTCACAGAGTACATACTGTCAATATTTTGGATGAAGAATGGTTTCTCTTCTCCCTGTATTTTGTTCTTGCACATAAAGTTCAACTAGATGATCTTAATGTCCTTTCCAGCCCTAATTACTCTATGATTCTATTTTGAGATAAGGCATTAGATAACAGGGCATGTGAAATATGTCAGTTCCCAATAGAAATCTGTACCCATCCTGTGTCAAGAATTTGTAGATTAAGAAAAGTGCAAATTTTTCTCAAAAATATATGTTTACCCAAGCAAATGTGATTTCTAAAGAATGGAACAGAGTTCAGACTTATTCACCTCTCTTCCTCTCTTGGTCTCCCTTCCAAGAATCTTAACAATGGCATCAATTGGTACAGGTTTGATTGAGCTTTCAGGAATCTGAATTTCTTCAAATTCTACTTCATCCTATAGGTACAAGCTGCTTAATGCCAGTGCAATCCCAGAGGGACAGTTCATGGACAACAAGAAGGCATCTGAGAAGCTCCTTGGATCCATTGATGTGGACCACACCCAGTACAAATTGGGTCACACAAAGGTACAAATACTGCTTGACTGATGTATTGTTCCTGCTCTACCTGTCAGTGATGTGCAGCAACATTCCCTTTCTCAAGGTGTTCTTCAAAGCTGGGCTGCTGGGACTCCTGGAGGAGATGAGGGATGAGAAGCTGGTACAGCTCATCACCCACACACAAGCCATGTGCCGGGGCTACCTGATGAGACTGGAGTTCAAGAAAATGATGGATAGGAGGTAGATACTTATTTGGCTTGCTGGGCCAATCCTCATGAGATATCAATGACATGAAGAAAACTGAAAATAAGCTTCTTCTCACCAAATCTCATTTACTTATCATTAATTCAGTTTACCAATACGGATGTATTTGGGAGCATACCCTTGCAGTAGATGAAGAGTATAAAGTCCTGATACAGGGGAAACATCACCATTTTTAACTTATATCACCCTTTGTACTAGTTTTTCCTAAATTCAGTAAATGGTTACATTATATGTATGTCCAGAAACCAGATATCTAGTCAAAGCTGATTATTTTAAGTCACCATTACAATCAAAGGTGAAAAAGACATAATTTTAGCACAAGAGAAGTGTACTCTTCCCTTGGATAACTTTCATGAAAGAAATCAAGTCAAGTTCTGGAGCTGCTCCATTTTTGACCGTGAAAGCAAGCCAAACATCTTTCAGAAGTGTTCATAAGTACTTCAAAAGTGTTCATAATGTTTGATAATCTGCATCACACTAGGGAGTTTTCCTCAGAGATACATATGTATATATATTAAATATCCTAAATATACTTAAGAAATATATACTTAATAATTTATAATAAATATTTTATATGCACAGTGATATATAAAGTATTGTACATAGAACTTCATGTTATATGTGTCAAGATATAGGATTAAATATGTATCATAAATATAACAATAGATAAAATTTTTATTACCTTTCAGGGAGTCCATCTTCTGCATTCAGTACAATGTCAGGTCATTCATGAATGTGAAGCACTGGCCTTGGATGAAGCTGTTCTTTAAGATCAAGCCCTTGCTGAAGAGTGCAGAATCTGAGAAGGAGATGGCCAACATGAAGGAAGAGTTTGAGAAAACCAAGGAAGAGCTTGCAAAGTCTGAGGCAAAGAGGAAGGAGCTGGAGGAGAAAATGGTGAAACTGGTGCAGGAGAAAAATGATCTGCAGCTCCAAGTACAGGCTGTGAGTATTGTTAATGGTTTTGGCTTGTGATGTTGTCTCTAAAATGATTCCAAGGGTTTCATTAAGAGGCACATTATCACAAACAGTATCTATTTTTGAAATGTATTTTACAAAATAGCAAGGAAAATCTAGAAATATTAATCAGTTCACAATGAATTATTGAATCTGGCTCCTTATATTTTCAATAAAGAGAAAAATCATCACTTTCCAGTGAGTATATATTACGTTTTACATTATGACATTTTAAAATATGTGTGGCACATATGTGCTATATAATTCTTATATATTATAATCTGATCAGTGAAGGTAGTCTAGAGGTTCTATTAACACCTTTTACTTGAACAATCACAAGTGGATTCAGGTGGAGTAGGAGTGTGTGATACTGTCAGGGATTTCTCTAGCAATTATTGTCCCTGCCTCCTCTGGAAAAAACAGTGATGGAAGTGGAGCCCTCCCCTTTTTCCCTGAAATAAAAAAGTAACAACAATAATCCTCTTAAACTGACTTTTCAAGCAATGATTACAATTCATCTGACCCCATTTTGATGTCTACACTTTTAAAGTCTACATATGAGCTAGTAGCCTCAGATACTCCTTGCTCTTCATCGAGAAATTCATCCTTTTAGAGTATGATACAATTGGTTTAAAGATGTAATATTCTTTTGTTGTTGAATGGACTGTATCTTGATATCATGGCAGATATCTAAATCTACACAACACAAACCCCAACCTAGCTGTCTTCTTGTACTTTAAAAAGTCTTCTGCCTGGGTAGTATCATTGCTCTTCACTAGAACTAAGAGGAGAAGAACAAGCAGTATGTAGACAATAAAGATTACTTCTTAATAAATTTCATCTTAAAATGCATGGAAACCCAGGTAATTGATACTACCCTGATATACACGGTTCTCCCTTCCAAACTGCTCTTCTTCACCACAAGGGCTAGAAAAAGGCCTGATTCAACTATTCTCTTTGAAAGAGATCTTAATACAAAGTTGTCCAAAACCAAAAATTAAATTCATGCTCAGTAAATCTTTTTGGAACAGTTTTAATAGTTTTCTCAGCTAAATGTTTCAGGTTTTAAAGACTGTATCCTACAAAATCTGCCTGCATCATAGAATAATAAAATCATTGAACAGTTTGAGTCAGCAGGGACCTTAAAACTCATCTAGTTCCAGCCCTCTGCCATGAGCAGGGATGCCTTTGGCTAGATCAGGTTGCTCCAAGCCCCTGTGTCCAACCTGGCCTTGAACACAGGCAGGGATGGGGGAGCCACAGCTTCTCTGGGCATCCTGTGCCAGTGTCGCACCATGCTCATAATGAAGAATTTTTTCCTAATATGTAGCCTGAATAATGATCTAATCTAGATGGTCTCTTCAGTAGAAGACTATACCACTTTACAGGCGAGTCAAATGCAACATCAGTAAAACGATAAAAAGTTGCAAGGGTAATATTGCTATATCTGATATCAGGAAATAAATTAATTTTGGATTTGCATGAGCAATTAAAGCCTTTTTAAAGAATCCTAAGAGTCTCTACCCATAATGTGATAATATATTAATTTATTTTCTGGGATGGATGAAGTCCAAGCCAAACAGATACTGAACAGTAATGAATTTTAACTACAAAGGACTTCTTTGAAAATAAAAATTCCTGGTTTGAAAATCAGTAAGAAAAAACACTTCTGTGAGAACTACTTCATTTAACTCAATCATGTGTAGGAAGCTGATGCTTTAGCTGATGCAGAGGAAAGATGTGAACAGCTCATCAAAGCAAAAATCCAGTTGGAAGGCAAAATTAAGGAGCTGACAGAGAGAGCAGAAGAGGAAGAAGAGATGAATGCTGAGCTGACAGCCAAAAAGAGAAAACTGGAGGATGAATGCTCAGAGTTGAAGAAAGATATTGATGACCTTGAGTTAACACTGGCCAAGGTTGAGAAGGAAAAACATGCCACTGAAAACAAGGTATGAGGCAAAACCTGTCACTCATGCTCTAGAAAAGAGATCTGTGCTGTTACAGGACTTCTGTACCTACTTCCTTTGTGTTCACTTCCTCCTTTCTTCTCAAAGGTGAAAAACCTCACAGAGGAGATGGCAGCCCTGGATGAGACAATCGCCAAGCTGACAAAAGAGAAGAAAGCCCTCCAAGAGGCCCATCAGCAGACACTGGATGACCTGCAGGCAGAAGAGGACAAAGTCAATACATTGACCAAAGCTAAGACCAAGCTGGAGCAGCAAGTGGACGATGTGAGTGCATAGGCATACAGCAAGAACAAGGCAGGTATGGGGTTAGATCTGGTGGACAGGGTATTCATGGTCTTTCTCATTTCAGCTGGAAGGGTCCCTGGAGCAAGAGAAGAAACTGCGCATGGACCTTGAGAGAGCCAAGAGGAAACTCGAAGGGGACCTAAAGCTGGCCCAGGACAACATCATGGATTTGGAAAATGATAAGCAGCAACTGGATGAGAAACTCAAGAAGTAAGTGTGGCTGTGGGGCACCTGAGCACTGGCCTGTTGCACTTGTCTTTTTTCTTTCAGCGCTAACATGGTTTTCTTTGCCCAAAGGAAAGACTTTGAAATCAGCCAGATCCAGAGCAAAAATGAAGATGAACAAGCCCTGGGCATGCAATTACAGAAGAAGATTAAAGAATTGCAGGCAAGTTTCTGTTCCTTATCCTCTCCCTTCCACCCGGGTCAGGTAAGAGGAGGACACGGGTGTGAATGGTCCCTGACATTCTCCAGGCTCGTATTGAGGAACTGGAGGAGGAAATTGAGGCAGAGCGAACCTCTCGGGCAAAAGCAGAGAAGCATCGGTCTGACCTCTCGAGGGAGCTGGAGGAGATCAGCGAGCGCCTGGAAGAAGCAGGAGGGGCTACAGCAGCTCAGGTCGAGATGAACAAGAAGCGTGAGGCCGAGTTCCAGAAGATGCGTCGTGACCTCGAAGAGGCCACGCTGCAGCACGAAGCCACGGCTGCTGCCCTGCGCAAGAAGCACGCGGACAGCACCGCTGAGCTTGGGGAGCAGATCGACAACCTGCAGCGAGTGAAGCAGAAGCTGGAGAAGGAGAAGAGCGAGCTGAAGATGGAGATCGACGACCTGGCCAGTAACATGGAGTCCGTCTCCAAAGCCAAGGTACACAAATACCTTCTAGATATTTCTGCCTCAAAAGAATATTTCTTTGTAGTGATTCAAACATAAGCAAGTATTTATATTTTAACTTAGAAATTTAAGTTAGTCATGCTTAAAAATAAATAGTTGCACTTCATCACTTGAACTGAATTGTATATTTCTGTAGTAGTATAAGACAACCAGAATAATTCATTTGTAGTACCTAACCTAAAGAACTATAGGAACTCATTTCCTGGTTCAAAATATTATGATATGAAATGAAAGGCACTGATTTAGTCACTTCTTTGGTTCTCCTAAAATAGATATTACTTCTACCTTACTCTTTTCTTACCATTCCTTCATTCCTATAATTGGCTTCATTTTGGGCCCTTGAGAAGACTTGAAACTCTCAGTAATTATGTGTTGAACCACCAATCATCTTTCACTCTGTTTTGCATGAAAACAGGCAAATCTGGAAAAGATGTGTCGCGCCCTAGAAGATCAGCTCAGTGAGATTAAGACAAAGGAGGAGGAACAACAGCGCACAATTAATGACATTAGTGCTCAGAGAGCTCGGCTACAAACAGAATCTGGTAAGACATTTCTGGGGTTTAAAGAGAACACTGTATATGACATGAGGCTTTAAAAAAAATGGTCAGAAAGATCATGGAGTCTTGCTGGAACCACAGCTGAACATTAACCAGAAATATGCTCTTGTGACAAATGCAGCCAACAGAATCTCAAGATGCAGGAGAAGCGTTGCCAGAAGGTTAAAAGGGGTGATCCTTATCCCTCCTCGGCACAGTTGAAGGCCCACGTGGGGTGCTGTGTCCTGTGCTAGGCTACCCATACCAGAGAGATACAGGCATCCTGACACAGGACCAGTAACATGGACTGGAACAAACAGTGGATGGAACAACCTTCACAGGGGTCTGGTAGAGTCTGATCACTGGAGGTGTCCAAGACCTGACTGGACAGGGTGACACATAACCATATCTAGGTGCTCTTTCCCATGAAAGGTCTCTTCCAAATGGGACTGTTCTATAATTCTATGACTGGAGTTTCAAAGAAGAATTCATCTACTTCATAACCTAGACTTCATCCTTCTTCCCAGAGACATTCAGGACAGGACAGTGATATACCTGAGCACATACACAGTATAGTACTAATTCTGAAAGCTTGAGGCTTGAAGGGACCATGGGACTTAGTGCAAATATATATTAAGACTAGTCAGATACTGGAAAAAGGGCATGACGTATCTCATTTCTTGCCTCCAAGATAAATACTTCAGCATTCTCAGAGCTATGGACAGGTATAAGCAATTAGAATTCCATGGAAGAAGTAAAATGTTGTTAAACTCCAAATATTTTTATATGCATTTAATTATCAAGGTTGACACTTTTCAGTAAGTCATAAAAAAGCTCCTTTACTCATCTGACTTCCCTCAGGGGAATACTCGCGCCAGGTGGAGGAGAAAGATGCTCAGATTTCTCAGCTGTCAAGAGGCAAGCAGGCTTTCACCCAACAGATTGAGGAGCTCAAGAGGCACCTAGAGGAAGAGATCAAGGTGAGAAAGCTTCACAGTCTTCTCCATTGGATTTCTCCTGTCCAGGAGGGGCTTCAGATACATATGAAATTACAGAATGAACAGGAGGGAGAAAAAAAACACTTGGATAATGCAGTCAGCTGTTCTCATACTAGCTTTGCTCTTCCTTCTCTACTGCCTAGTCATTAAGTCTTCTGCAGATTCCCAGATCTTCCTTTCTCCTTCAGTAGCTTGCCATCATTCTCATAATAGTATAATCCAGTGCCCATGAATACTTCAGGCAGGAGATTTACCAGGATACTTCCATTCATTGCCATACTAAAATTCTTCCCTACAGGCCAAGAACGCACTGGCCCACGCCTTGCAGGCTGCTCGCCACGACTGTGACTTGCTCCGGGAACAATATGAGGAGGAGCAGGAAGCCAAGGGGGAGCTGCAGCGCGCCCTATCCAAGGCGAACAGTGAAGTGTCCAATTGGAGAACCAAATATGAGACGGACGCTATTCAGCGCATGGAGGAGATGGAGGAAGCCAAGTACGAGGGGAAGCTGAGCAGGGCTGGCAGAGACTGAGAATGGAAATTTGAGGATACCGCTGTGATATTGTCAGGAAGAAGTCAATGCTCTGCTTTGGGATGGGGTGGCAGGAAGTTAGAGAATGTACATAACCAAAAACAGGTATGCATAGGAGGAAAGCAGAAGCAGCAAAGCTCTTCAGATGCACAATAGCAGAAACATGCTGACATGAGTAGAAGACTGAACAGCAGAGCATGAGTTCTCTGAGCCCTGTATTCAGACATAGAAATACAGTGGCTTTTGGGGAGAGGTCCTACACTTCTGTATAAATGAGAAGCACACAAAACAAGTGGCATAGGGTGTTCCTCTGAAAAACATAGTGGCTGCACAACATTGGCTCCCATTTGCATCCTCACCTGGACCTGTGCTTACTACATTGCAGGAAGAAGCTGGCACAGCGCCTGCAGGATGCAGAAGAACATGTTGAAGCTGTCAATGCCAAATGTGCCTCCCTGGAAAAGACAAAGCAGAGGCTGCAGAATGAAGTGGAGGACCTGATGATTGACGTGGAGAGATCAAATGCTGCCTGTGCAGCTCTGGATAAGAAGCAGAAGAACTTTGACAAGGTCTTTTGGGCTCCAGACTGGGAGCTTCTGGGGAGAGCATCCCCTCCTCATTGTCACTTCCATACTGACACCTCTTTTCTCTTCAGATCCTGACAGATTGGAAGCAGAAGTATGAGGAAACACAGGCTGAGCTGGAAGCCTCCCAGAAGGAGGCCCGCTCTCTCAGCACAGAGTTGTTTAAGATGAAGAATGCCTATGAGGAGTCCTTGGACCACCTGGAAACGCTGAAGCGTGAGAACAAGAACTTGCAGCGTAAGTCATAGAATCATAGAATAGTTAGGGTTAGAAAGGACCTTAAGGTCATCAAGTTCCAACCCCCCTGCCATAGGCAGGGATACCACACACTAAACCATGTCACCCAAGGCCTCCTCCAACCTGGCCCTCTGCTCCTGGCAGGGCTTTCTCAGCACCCACCAGTACCCACCGCTTCACATGGCTCTGTGCCTGCATGTGGGCAAAGATGCCTGTCATGTTGGTGTGTGAGGGCACTTCCCATTCTGCTCTGTGCCCGACCATGCCATTGGTCCTTGTTCCCACAGAGGAGATTTCTGACCTCACGGAGCAGATTGCCGAGGGAGGAAAAGCGATTCATGAGCTGGAGAAACTCAAGAAGCAGATTGAGCAGGAGAAATCTGAGCTCCAAGCCTCACTGGAGGAAGCTGAGGTACACATCATTATTTGTTGCTATTTACACATCCTGGACCTCTATCTCATTACAAGTACTATCAAGTCATTCTCAGACTTGAGGAAACGAGTGTTTGCATCAAAGTGCTAAATATTATTTAAACATAGCTCTCCCATTTTACTTAGAGCTTCAGGTCGAGCATTTGCCACACAGGAATTGTTCTAATTTACTCTTGTCCAGGCATCCCTTGAACATGAAGAGGGGAAGATCCTGCGCCTCCAACTTGAGCTCAACCAGGTGAAGACTGAAATTGATAGGAAGATCGCAGAGAAAGATGAGGAGATCGACCAGCTGAAGAGAAACCACCTCAGAATTGTGGAGTCCATGCAGAGCACCCTGGATGCTGAGATCAGGAGCAGGAATGAAGCCCTGCGTCTCAAGAAGAAGATGGAGGGAGATCTGAATGAAATGGAGATCCAGCTCAGCCATGCCAATCGCTTGGCTGCCGAGGCACAAAAGAACCTGAGAAACACACAGGGAGTCCTCAAGGTATGGCACAACAAAACTGGTGCTCACTGGTTAATGAATAAGATAAATATTTCCCTGTTGTACAATTTTATCAGATCTATAACTATGTGAAAATAGGAAAAGGGAAAATAGGAAAATATACTTCACAGTCCTTCTTGTCTTTCTTTCCAGGATACCCAGATACACTTGGATGATGCTCTCAGGGCACAGGAGGACCTGAAGGAGCAGGTGGCCATGGTGGAACGCAGAGCAAACCTGTTACAGGCTGAAGTTGAGGAGCTACGGGCAACTCTGGAGCAGACAGAGCGGACGAGAAAGGTGGCTGAGCAGGAACTGATGGATGCAAGTGAGAGAGTTCAGCTCCTCCATACCCAGGTCAGTGTAGAAATATATTTAGTATCTATACCTTTTCTCCATACAGATAAAATAACTGAAGACTGACTGAACTATAACAGTAGCAAAATACACTGTAATTTTCACACTATTTTGTGGATAACAAATATTAAGTGTGATTTTTCAGGTGCAGATACGAATTTCACTAGACTACAGTGCAGATACCTTAAAAGTAATAAATTTTAGAGAGATATGTGAGGTTCTTACCCTACAACTCAATTGAGTTTAACAGGTTTCAGGTCTACATTTGAGACTGTAAAGTCAGGTTGATTGTTAACAAAATAGGAATACACTAATACAGTTACTGACATCATTTAACAATGTCATTATAAGCATTGTATATCACCATTTAAAACTTTTACTGCCACAACATTGAAAACTGTAAAGAAATATTACATCTTTTATTTTTATAAGTCTAATTTCCTTCTCTATTGACTGAAAAATTTTGAGGAAAGATTTATGGAGGATGTTCTTGAAATACTGAAGCATATCATGGCTGAGAAACAGCTGCCACAGCAGATCCTTTAGAACAGAATAACATGTGACTTGATGGTGCAATTTACATTAAAAAAAATATTTATGCAATATTCTTGATATAATATCACAAGGTAACAAAAAGAAAATGGTCATGTTGATGCTCTTCAACAGAACACCAGCTTGATCAACACCAAGAAGAAGCTGGAAACAGACATTGCCCAAATTCAGGGTGAGATGGAAGATACTATCCAGGAAGCCCGCAATGCTGAAGAGAAGGCCAAGAAGGCCATCACAGATGTGAGTTGGGGGCTCCTTTCATTGGTGATTCTGGATGTATTCTCCCCCAGAATGTCTCCAGCCCCAAAATGGCTTTGACCCTTTGCTCTCTTCAGGCGGCCATGATGGCAGAAGAGCTGAAGAAGGAGCAGGACACCAGCGCCCACCTGGAGAGGATGAAGAAGAACCTGGACCAGACGGTGAAGGACCTGCAGCACCGTCTGGATGAGGCTGAGCAGTTGGCACTGAAGGGAGGCAAGAAGCAAATCCAGAAGCTGGAGGCCAGAGTGCGTAGGGCTGGTGTTTGTGCAAGAGTGAGCATGTGCCTTGGAGAGGTAACAGGGAAGCTCCAAAGATGGGCTTGTGATTGCAGGTGCGGGAGCTGGAAGGGGAGGTTGATGCTGAGCAGAAGCGCAGCGCTGAAGCCGTGAAGGGTGTGCGCAAGTATGAGAGGAGGGTGAAGGAGCTGACCTACCAGGTAAAGCAGGTGGTTTTTCTTGAGGTCACACACTCTCATCCCAGAAAACCAAAGCTCTTTCAATGCAATCCTGGACAAAATGCTGTTCTGTGGTGTGGAAAAACTAATAATTCACTTTTTTTTTTCTGTTTGACAACCACTCTAGTCTGAGGAAGACCGGAAGAATATTCTCAGGCTCCAAGATCTAGTGGACAAGCTTCAAATGAAAGTGAAATCTTACAAGAGACAAGCTGAGGAGGCTGTAAGTATTACTGAGTGCAGTCAGTCTCCATTCACATGGAGGGGGAATTCTGTGTTGGTGTTTTACCCTGCTCTGTCCTTGGAAGTGTTCACAAACCATGTAGAAGAGGCCCTTCATGATACAGTTCAATAGTGGCCTTGGCACTGCTCGGGTAAAGCACTTGGTGATCTTGGACTTGATGACCCTAAAGGTCTTTTCCAACCAAGCTGATTCTGTGATTTTGTAATTATTAAATATTTTTAAAGCTATTTTATCTCTCTTTGTATCCCCAGGAGGAGCTGTCCAATGTCAACCTCTCCAAGTTCCGCAAAATCCAGCACAAGCTGGAGGAAGCTGAGGAGCGGGCTGACATTGCAGAGTCCCAGGTCAACAAGCTCCGAGCCAAGAACCGTGAAATTGGCAAGGCAGAAAGTGAAGAGTAAATGCCTCAAGGGGTGTGAAGTGAAAGAGAATTGCACAAAATGTGAAATTCTATCTCTTTGACTTTGTAATCACTGCTTAGTCCTTTACCAAGATAATTAACACAAAGATAATAAAAATTGTAGAGCTTTTCCCAAGGAAATAATGGTTCACCTTTGTATTTTGATTATTATCCTGAATTCTTAATTTTAGGTTAATTTGTTTTTCTAATTTATTTAAATTCATTCAATTAAAAACTTGTTTCAGGTATTTTCAGTGTTTCAGCCACTGCAAAAATGGTGTAATGAGACAACTTGCTTCATTCTCATCATGGAATTTCATCTGATCTCCTTAAGGCAGAAATCACTGATTGTTCTATTAAATCATGTAGAAGATTCATTTTAATAGAAATAAATCTTCTGCATGATTTACAAGAAGATAATTTTCAGGTTAAATATCTTCAGTCCTTTAAGATACTTTGAAACATATTTTAGAGGACATTTAAACCTAAAATGAGATCTACTTTTAAGTTTCATTCATGAAAGTGATGTACAAACCAAAATTCCAAGGGCAGTACAACCTGCTACCTCATATAGTCATTCACTGTCTATATTGTGTTCATAAAGGTCCCATGAATCCTCTAAGCTGATCAGGCAGCCACTGAAGTTCTATGTAGTCTCCAGGGTAACCCAAATAACTTTGCCTAGACTGGACTCTGTCACTTTTGATTATGTATTAGGATATATAACATTTATTCGTTTTCAAAAGGTCTGATTCTTAATTTATGACACATGAAAAACAGCATTCAGTGACTGAGAGCTGGTTAGTAATTTTTTCCCTTTGTTTTCTTCTTACTATTATTCAAACCAAGCTTGCAGATGAAAATACTAAATTCCTCATAGGCTTTCCAAGATTATTAGATACATGTGTGAAATATTACATATTAATGTATTTACCGTATGCAAGTAATGCACATGTACATACGTGTGTATACACACACGTATGTACATGTACAAACGCCCATACACACGCACACACACAAATATACGCATATAAAGTTTCCAAAGCTATTTTTTCAGCACTAATCCAGTAACTTGAAGATGTATATTACTGTTTCATCACTGACACGTAATCAAGGTCAGAAGTAGTCACTATTTTGGGAGTTCAATATCAGGACTTTGATAAGCATTTTACAGCTTAAGAGGACAGCGTCCCCTGACTGCAGTCCTAGTTGAGTGTCACCATATCTCCAAACCCATTGCCAGAGTCACATGTCAGACACCTGAGAAATTAATCTGTGGGATTTATAGCCACCTGTGAAAAGTATTGCTATCAAGTTCCTTTTGGAAGAAAATAGAAAGATGGCACATCAGCATGCAACCTTTATACTATGTAGATAACCCTGTTTTCATGTGTGCCACAGACACAACAGCAGTAGAAAACCTCCTTGCTCAGAAACCCCCTTACCTGACAAAAAAACTGTTTGGGCTTTTGGAGGCCCCACTACTTGCTTTCGTGATGCTTTTTTTCCTGCCTTTGACTGAACCAGATCATCTTTTTTCAGGGAGTGTGTGGACTTCTAACTAAGTGTAGTCCAAACCATTACTGTCCACAGATGCAAACTTTATAAATAGTAGCTACCTTCTTTGAAAATAACTTACATTCCAGTGTAAAGATATGACTTCGCTTTCACACAGGCTCCTTCCTATCTACTTTGCAGGGTATGCAGAAAATGAAACCCTGAATTACAAAACATGGGCTGCAAAAGCCCATGGGCTGCAATAGCTCCAAGACTGTATCAGTACAGAAACCAAGGTTGACTTACCAACCTATCAACCTACCAGGGCAGCTCAGCCACCTGGAGGAGTTTGTAAGCTTACTGGCTGCAGCATATAACATTATTCCTGTAGGACAGACAACACCTCATCACCCATGGATTTCAGCTGATGTGGTCAAAGGGCTGTGCAATGCTGTGGCAAGTACAGCAAACCTCCTCTGGCTGCTCAGTGCTGCAGGTCATATGTACACTTCATCTGTGTCTAACAGGATGACTGTGAGGAGTTGTATCCTGAAGAACAGGATGGGCAACTGCTTTACTCTCTCTACCTGCCACATCTTGCAGACACCTTGCAGTTCTGCCTTCTGTGCATCTGAGGTAGTCTGATAGGTGGATACTGTCTTACTGAAGAGACTATGGCAATACCATACTACGCCCATTACAGAGCAGCGCGTTGTAAGCTAAGTCTTACAACAAAACAGCAAAGAGGAAAAACATATCTGGTCTGAGCCAGCTGAGATGAGTATTCCCAAAACAGCAGATTCAGTATTTTCAATATGGGGAGGGAACTGATCCTTTTGCAAATGTGTTCTGCCTGTTAGAATTATTATCAAACCTTCATTAGATTGTGAGGGAAACAGGCTGATGGACTGAGGAATACACAGACAATACTGTGTATGTGAATACTGGTGTGTAAATTGGCTTTGTGAGTAGAGTTGGTTTCTTCTGAAAAACTGTTAGCGACCAAAAACTGTTAGCGACCTAATTACGCTGACTGTGAAGCAGGACAAGACTAGAAAGTGAGGAGGATGTTCTCTGCAAACCACTTGCTGGGAGATGAGTTACAGAGGTGCTGATAATTGCAAATGAGTGTCCTCAACTTACTCAACAATTTCCAATTTTACAAGTCTGGTCACAGGGCTCCAGTTCATACAGGAACGCTCTAGGCCTTTGGGAGGGATGAAAGGTACAAATTTCAGCCTGTCGTATTAAGGATTTTGTGCTTTTTGCCCTTTCCCTACATAATTTCTCTCTACGCCCCACTTTAATTATTCTTTTGAAATTAAACTTGTAGTTGTAAGTCCTGTAAATACGGGGAGAATGCATTTAACAATGCGCAGAGTGTAGTTGCGTGATTCCACCACAGGGTATACACATGTGCTCTGTGGACATGTGCCTGCTGGGAATATACCTGTAACCTTGGTACAGGACCTGAGGGCACAGAGCTGCAGCAATCTTGCAGCTAAAAAATCCAGAATGTTACTTTCTCCTCTAAAATCCTGGGCTTGCTGAATTGCTGTCACAAGAGTATCCAGGCGTTCCTTCAAATGGCTTCAGCTGGGATGACAGGGAAGGGAGCTAAAAAAGGTTGGTGCAGGGTCTTCCCTGTTGAATGTGGAAGAAAAGGACCGAGATCTGTTTGTTTTAAAAACTAGAGAATTACAGCACATTTCAAAAATGCCATAGTTTCCTGTATCTATCCTCCCAGACATTTTCATAACAAGGAGAGTAGCAGTGGTTGAGAGAGCTGGATTCAGCTTGGATCCACAAAGATGCCATTGGAGAGCAGCTTTGGACTGAATGACTGGTCAGGTGGTGCTGAGTGGCCAAGAGCTGAGTAGACAAGAGTCTTGTGACATGTTGGTATTCATTAGTCAGTACATTAATGACTTAAAATAAAGTTAAGTTGTTTCATAACCTGTTAGCAGGCTCTACAGAGAAGGATGGCAAGGGTATGTGGGGCGTTAGGAAGGATGCGAGGTTACCTAAGGAGTGTGAGGACATGGGACCCATTGAGGCAGTACTGGATAGCTGTGCTGGCCTTTAACAGTATATAAATATAGCTGACGGAGTGAGCTTTCCCTCAAGCTGCTCCTGAGATTTGCTTCAGTTCAAGCCACTTTGGACACCCAGAGACACTTGTGTATCTGCAGCAACGATTAGCAGGCTGCATCACTTCTCATAACTATCTCATATAACAACAGACACACATATAGCTTCTTTAAGAAAGATGATAAGCCTTCTCATATGGCTTTTAGATATTCATTAAGGCAATAACAGCTAGTTCCCCCACCAGCCACCTTTTTTTTTTCTTCTTCACTAGGTTTGTGGCATCATAGAATCATAGAATAGTTTGGGTTGGAAAGGACCTTAAGATCACCCAGTTCCAACCCCCCTGCCATGGGCAGGGACATTTCACACTAAACAATGTGGCATCCTTTTAAAAACACCATTTCAATCGGTATGTTATAGCTACTGTTGTGTCCCCAGATTCTACTTATTATTACCTTCCACGTTTTCCCCAGTACAGGCACCAGGTTTGCGGGGACACAGTTCCCTGAAACACTTCTTAAAAATTACTGGGCAATTTCCATATCTCCAAAACCAAGGCTCTTAGTAAGAGCTCACACACCACAGCCATTAGTTCAGCTATTACATCCCATGCCTTTTTTAAAATTTTGTGTAAATCCCATCTGGTCTTAGCCACTTGTTACTATTCATTTTGTCTATCTGGCAACAGGCAGGATGTAAAGTCATCATCATCAGTTTATTAGCTGAACAATTCTGGCATAGAAGTCAAGCTGTTTTTCTCCCAACACCATTTTTTTTGCTTTACTGCTGCCACATAACATCCCAAGTAAACAATACAATTTGCTCTTGTACAAGGAGACGGCAGATGTGTGAGACCAGATATAAGTGGGAGCAAAAACTGTGTATTATTCAAATTGCTCCTGTCTCTTCTTCTGCTTTTTTTTGCCAGAATGGCCTGGGGAAAAAAAAGAGTGCCAAGATAAAAATGATGGCCTGTAAATCCATTTTTTTCTAGCTTGATTGCCTCAGGAAGGACAGAAGGAAGTAGAAGACCTGTCATTTGAGGGGAAATACCCCGACATCCCATGGGGTAATAAACAATTCTTGTCAATAACTTGCATAGAATAGGGATTGCTGCCAACTTTACATCTGATGAAATAACCTGAAATTATGACCATATCATAGAACAACAAATTTAGGATACAGACCACCTTTCCCCCAAAATACACAATATATATCAGTGACCATATTGCACCATTCAGTAGTTAGATGAAAGACATCTTTAATGCCCATGTTCAGCATTACAACAGAAGCTGTTCTTGACTGGGGGTAGTAGACAGCTGTGAAAAAAAGCTCGCAAATATATTTTTAGAAAGGAACGCCTCAAAGATTATCATTAATTCTACTTGGCCTTGGTGCAGTGTCAAATTCATGCTCGGTGGTGCAGAAAATCAGCATATATGTTTATGTATTTTTAACCAGTTTAGATCAACTTTCTTTTACCTTTACATATATTATCTTTCCATTTTCATTAGAAAATAGTGTCTTTTAAAGTCAGGCTGAGAAGATGAACTTCTAGTACATATTTTCAAAGTTCAATATGTTTGTTTCTATTAAATGCAGGAACCCTTGCAAAGTTCAAAAATGTATTTGAAGAACATACTAAAAAAGTCTGAAGAAGCAAAAGAAAAGTGCTAAACAAGACACATCCCAACTCTGCATATTGCAACACTAGACTTGAAGGATTCTGTTACCTAAATAGTAGGCATCATGGACACAATCCAAAACAAACAGGCAATGAGAACTCTGTAAATGCACCAAGAACATTCCCTAGATCAAGCCAACATGAAACAATGACAACAATGCATCTGAAAATCCACCTCTTTCCGGATGGGGACCTGGGTCAATTCTATAAAGAGGTGATAAGACTTCATGGACTCTAAAGTTTTAATCATTTTCTGACCAATGTTCCTTCTGCCTTTAAATTAAATCTGCTTTGCCACCTCACCTCCTGTACAAAATAATCAAATAGTAAGAGCACTTACCCAAGCTGAGAGATACCTGACAACTCTTCCTGTCGCTTGAGGAGTTCAGATCCCAAGCTGTTGTTCCTGTAGCTGTATGGCTCTCAGCAAGCTCACAGAATGTGCGTAAGCCCATGCAGGAATGCATGAACGTTCTCAGTATTCCTCCTGAAGCACTGTTCTCCAAGAGAAAAGGAAAAAAAAAGAACAAGTCTACAGGAGTGCTTGGGACATAGGAAAAGTAGGGTTACTGGTTAGGAAACCCATCTGTTTAGCTCTACATATTCAACCTTATTCAAAGATGTCTGCATACTTCATAGCAGGCAACCATTGATTAAATAGCATAAATGGACACCTCCTTGCCAGTGATACTACAGAGGTGTGGTTATCTCTCACTCTAGTTTACTTCTAACTCAGAACACTGAATTTTTCCTTCATGTCAGAGCACCTTCAAGAGAAATTATAGTTTCATTCTCTGCTTTCCTCATCGTAACTGTCTTGTAATTGAGTAATAAAGCTGCACACTAAATTAATAGCAATAAATGTGAAATTATGCCCAGGAGAAAAAAAAAATGATCCCATTTCTACACACAGAAATGGGTTCTAAGATGACCATTACTACTTAGAAGAGATCAGACAGATACAAATCTATTCCTCAGAAAACATTAACTCCTATGTTTGGTAATGGTTCAAAAAGCAAAATCAATTGGTTTACATTATCAGGAAAAGAATGGAGCACAAAGAGAAACTTTCACATGAGAAACTATTGCATGAGGCAGGAAAGGCTGTGGTGATCATGTACCCCAAAAGTAGAACAATGAACTGGGTAGGGCTTAGAGAAGGACAACAACAGTGAAAAAAAGCAATGGGATCACTTCTGAATTAGGTATTATTAAGGAATATAAAAGCATGGGTGGAAAAGAGAGTAGAGAGGAAACAATGTTCCACTGTAGATTTTTCTAATTCATTTTTCAGATGGATGGCTCAGAAAAAATAAAAGTAGCTGTTCTTCATACATGCAATTAACCTACTGATACATGATGGTGTAAATGCTAAATGCTTACAGAGGGCCAAAACTGACTGAATACATTAAAACCAATTTAATCTAAAGGCATAACATCAGAATTGGGGATTCCTTGAACCATTAGATTTTTGAAGGCTTACTTTGGGTAAGCTTCACTAAATGTGAACTCTGTTCTTATATTCTTTCCTGTACATCTGTCCTGGCAATGGCTGGGGACAGAACAAGGGTTTGAGGGACAAAACACAGCTGTTCTTACATTTTTGTCTAATGGGTATATGGGTTTAAGTGGCCCATGTCAGACGAATGAATTATATCTAGATATCTCAATAAAAGAGAGGAAAGTTGGAGGAAGAAAGCAGCTGATTTTAAGAGTCTTCAGTCCCACCTATTTTGTTGTGTAAAGCAATTTTGTGTTTTCTCTAATCAATAGCTCATATACTGAGACAAAGCAATAAAAACATGGGATGAAACTCATGTGACTAAAAATAGCTAACTGACACCATTTTAGACAGTCAAAATAGCCAACTGACACCATTTTAGACAGTCCTGTATTTGACAACAATAATTCACAACTACATCGTATCCCCCAAAGTTCTTAGAAAATGCTAATTTTCATGCGTTTGTATCAGCCCTTATGCACCCAACATAACACCACTTAGACGTCTACACTTTGAAGACACTTTTATTTCTACTCACCACCACCTTCATAACTAATTTCCAGTAGCTACCACCATTGCCAGTCCAGCCAGGTCAAAGATGAGGCCATTGAGCCCCAGGATAGAGAGTGAGATTATGCAAAGAGATACTTAAGAGAAGATTTAATAAGAAGATGGTAGAAGACAGGAAAGACTGTGGTGATCAGGCGCAGAGCTCAGCCAGACAGGCTCACTGTGACTGAACCTGTTTTACATGCAACCATTCCCTTTTATACCCTTTCCTGTTTACCTCCTCTTTGCTCCTCCCTGTCCCCCGCCCTTCCCCTGCACATCCTCTTCTGGGTTTGTAAAGGTCTGCCAGCTCCTTCACCCACCCCAGCCCTGAGATCTCCCTTGGTTTTATCAGTCATGAAGTTCAGGTTGATCCTTCTGGAAGTGGCACCTGTAGTTTCGTGATAACCTATCAGTTAGTGCCACTAGTGAGGTTTGTTTCTTTTTGTTGTCTCCATGTTTGTTTTGTCAGATCTGTGTCTGTATATATTGTTCTGGTTCACCCTTTTACCTTAATTTCCCAACTGACAATGTTTCCTTGCCTGAATGCACATTTTCACATGCTCAACATGCCTTCAAGTAGTGTGACTGACCAGGTTTGGTTGCCATCACCTCCTCCCTTACTATTTGTCAGTCAGATTTGTGTCACACTATGTACTTGTTCATGGCTTTCTCTTTCCTACTGTCCTTGTGGTGTCAAAAAAGGCCCTTAACCAGATACTTTTAAAGAAGCAGACATTCTCCTTCAACATACAGTTACAGAACAAGCCAAAGTTATTCTGGTTTGACATTCAGCCTGCTCCATGACATCCCCTGCACAATAACGCAGTGGCACAAAAACCAAGCTCCTTCCTGCAGGCTGAGACCTTGAGTATGCCTGCAGGCCTCAAGTATTGTAAACCCACAGGCCAGGACTGCAAGCTTTTCTTGTGGTCCATAAGATAGCAGTTGTCTTTCTCTGACCCAAGCTTGCAGATTCTTCAGGCTTGTCACAATCCAATAGAGTGGTATAAAGGCATTTAATGAGAGAAAAATTCTGCCTTACTAGTCTTCCTCAGCATGTGCAGATAGGCAGAGAGGATAGGATGGGATATATGAAAATCATAGTCCATAAAGAAATAATTGTGCACAATTATAAAATAAATCATCTTGGAAGTCAGGAGCCAAGTGTTGCCTTATTTGTCATTATCAGAGCTGTCTTTGGGTTCTTCTGTCCTGGCACAGAGCAACGTGAAAAGAACAGGTCAGTGCAGCTGACTCCATACAACTTTAAACCAATCCTGTCTCTGATGAATTAGCACAGAGATTAGAGCTTCAACACATTTACCACTGAAGAGTAAAATATTATTGACCAAAAATAGAGTGCTTGAATGCTGCGTGGGCAGAAGGTTACATATAAAGAGCCACCGCTGAAAGGACCCTTATTCTTTGTTACCTCAGCATCTCAGGGTAAGTCTAATTTGCTTGCTTCCTACTCTGACCATGACAACTCCACATCTTTGCAAAGAGGTGGAATATGTAGGGGCATTTTCTTCTCATTCCCCACTTCTAATTTTCCAGGTTGTGCTTTACATGCAGTGTCAAGGTTATACGATCCAAACTACTCCAATATAGTGGTACAAACAGAAGAGCAATGACATGTCTTTCCTTGGAGGGCCCTTCTACAAGCTTTGCTACCTCCAAGTCCTATGCAAGGCACAGGAAAACTAACTCTGAAAGCAGTTGAAATTGACTGGGAATATACATGTAATCCAGCTGATATTTTCCTAGGTGTTAGATTTGTTTTCAGCAGATGACAGTAGTGTCAGGAGCATAAGTTTTTCTGTGGAATTTGGTTCTAGCTCAAGAGTTGTAAAGTTCTGCGTAAAATTCAGCTGCTGGGACAGACTACACAAAGTGTATAAATGTTTGATAGAGCATACGCTCAAGACAATGGACAGGTTTTGATTTAACTCTCTCTTTCATTTCTTTAACCATTCCACACAGATACCGAAAGCAGATTTCCTCCTGGGCTCTCTAAAGGTAAGGTTTTAACGAATAACATGTAGTTTTGCTAATCCTGAGCAATGAGTAAAGTCAATGGCAAAGGCAGATGGCAAGAGACTGTGTTCCAGAACCAGGTTCACTGCAAAGGACAAATGCTGTTTTAATCAATATGAGCATATTCACAGTTCTTGGTAGGAAATAGTCCACATATTGGGAAAGAGGAGTGACAGATACTCAAGCTTAGCCAAGAGGATGTAGGAGAGAGTGACAATAATGTCTTTATGTGGTGTAACCTGGGATTTATAGGTGATTAAAATCAACCCCTGCCACATGCACAGCTGCTGGAATCATGAAACTGAGGCTGTTGTCAGACAGGAGGCTCAAAGTACAGTTCAAGAAGGGTCTAAGCTTGTCCACCTTAAGTTTCCCCTGGGGTAAGTTCTAGAACATTATATGCTGACTTTGGCTTATCACACACATCCTGAAACCAGAACAAAGTTCAGGACAATCTTGTCTCCTGTCTGATAGATCTGTTTATGTACAAAATGTCACCTTCACAGAGAATTTAATATGCACTATTCCCTCCCAGTTTTTCTGGGACGGTTAGTGATTGACTGGGAGAGTTCACCAGAGACACAGAAGGAGCCTAATACCAAAAACTGCTCAGTGAAATTGGAGCTGAAAAGAATGGAAGTACACGTTATTCTCCCAGAGAATACCTTATTCTCTGTTCATGAATGTGCAAAGATTTAAATTTTACGCTATCTCCTATTGAAGACATACAGTAGCTTAACAGACTGTGGCTCTTGAGAAATACAACCTATTGGCATGTTCCGATACTCTGCTTAACCTTTTCATGGACACTGAAATAATTTCTCTCCTTGTTTCATGTTGCTTCTCTAGAAGCAGGATCATATAGGCAAAAAAAATGCTGGGCTGTATATACATAGAATAATAATTTCAAAGTTAAAGGTCCTGGATTCTGTGGCTTGAAATTAACGGCTCTTGAACATGCAGCCCCTCTAAGTCCAGCAAGGTACATACCCCATAGCAAGTAGGCTTTGCTGAGACAGATCAGCACTTCTACAGCAATGTGTCCAAAAGTAGCATTACAAATGCCTTCAGAGTCCTTTCACTGTTTCCTTGATTAAAATCACTCCATGCTGATTAAGTCAGTATTGCGATGCCTAGGAAGATACATCTGAGTTGTTCTATTCTGTCCCATTAACTTCTTTAATACCACAGTGTATCAAACAGCCCATGATGTATCAGGAGTTTTGGATTTTGCTATTTAATGGATTTTTTTAGCCTGTATATTACCTTGCCTGGGGAAGGACATTCTGGTAATGCTAGTTCCTGCCTACATCATTTCTGCCTCTGTTACTTCCAACACCAGTCCACCTGAATGTAGCAACCAATAGCATCTATTTGTGTTGAAGAATTTTGAATTTTTACTAGATATTGGTGCCCATGGCAGGTGGGTAGGAACTAGATGACCTTAAGGTTCTTTCCAACCCTAACTATTCTATGATTCTATATGTAACATTAAATTGAGCATAAAGCAGTTTTCTGTAATATTTCTGCTACACAAATCCCTAGTTGAATGCCTGCTCCATCTTGGTACACATTTATTGGGGTTTTTTTATGATTTATAACCAATATTACTCCATATAATATGTTAAAGCTAAAAGGTACCTTGTTATTTAAATTCTTTGAAATATTATATCAGGTACTTTTTTACCTAGATAATACTATGCCATTAATGATTACCTTCACCATACTTATATTCCTTTATTAGCTAATTTTGCCACAGATCTGAAAAGATGTTTTATATTTGGTTCATATGATAAACAGGTTTGGCTTTAAACAGATGATGATTGACCCTCACTATTTGTTCCAGCGCCAAACAGAAAATAGCTGAGCTTTCCTTGCTTGGTATTAAAATACAGAAAACAGAAGGGTGCCAAGAATACCTCCACCTAGAAATTATGTGTAAGAGCCAATCTGCTTAACTTACAGATCTTATTTATGTCTAGATTTTTAGCTATCTAATGAAACAATCTATCTAAGTGGTTAGTGTACGTAGCTTTGAGAAGGATGTGACTGTGCAGCTGTGTGAATAGCAAACGAAGATACGGCAGGAGAGGCTTTGAAAGACTTCTAGCTTGAAGTCTCTGCCTTCACTTCTGCACACAGGGGCATTATTTAAGGGTGATGCCTTTAAAGGCAATTTTTTTCTTTTTTGTAAACATCTCTGTCTACAAAAGGAACTTGCTTTATTAGGACTTCTTCAGATACTTAAAATTAAGGCAGAAATTAAGTGCCTTACATTGATTAGTCTCCTTCCTTTTAGTCATTGAACATACCCATTTTCTGGATAAATATAAATTAAAAATGCACAGGTTCTCTGAAACCTTTCTGAATTCCTCTAGAGCAACTCCAGCCATGAGTTCTGATGCAGAGATGGCAGTTTTTGGAGAAGCTGCTCCCTATTTACGGAAGACTGAGAAGGAGAGAATTGAAGCCCAGAACCGCCCATTTGATGCTAAGACAGCCTGTTTTGTAGTGGATGAAAAGCAAATGTATGTTAAAGCCACTATACAAAGTAGAGAAGGCGGCAAAGTCACAGTTAAAACATATGATGATACAGTAAGTGATACCAACAGCTATTCATACATGACCATTTAGTCCAGGCAGTTCCCTCACTTAGATTTCTTCTCCTGTTGTTCTCTTCTGCTTTTCTCAGACTGTGACTGTAACTGATGACCAGGTCTTTCCCATGAACCCTCCCAAGTACGATAAAATCGAGGACATGGCCATGATGACCCACCTCCATGAACCCGCTGTGCTGTACAACCTCAAAGAGCGTTACGCAGCCTGGATGATCTACGTAAGTACCAGCAGCAGTCTTCCTCTGCGTAGCTGGGAGGAACTGCTCTGCCAGCCTAAGTGGAAGCCAACGCGCTGTCTTCCCTCCCCACAGACCTACTCAGGTCTCTTCTGTGTCACCGTCAACCCCTACAAGTGGCTGCCGGTGTACAGCCAGCAGGTGGTGGCTGGTTACCGAGGCAAGAAGCGCCAGGAGGCCCCTCCACACATCTTCTCAATCTCTGACAACGCCTATCAGTCCATGCTGACTGGTGAGTCTTTTGGCAAGAACGGGAAAATACTGATATATACAGGGTTACTGCTTGGTCAAGAAACATTTGAGAGTTCAGGCATCCTAGGTGGTGCTCTACTCAGTGCCTGTATGGAAACAGCTCCCATACCAAAGAGTCACAGAATCACAGACTGGTAGGTTGGAAGGGACCTCTGGAGATCATCTTAGTCAACTCCCTTGTTATGCAGATTCACCTAAAGCACGTGACATGGGATGAGTTTTGAACATCCCCAGAGAAGGAAGCTCTACAACCTCTCTGGCAGCCTGTTACAGTGCTTTGTCTTCCTCATATTCAGATGGAACATTCAGTGTTTCAGTCTGTGCCTTCTGTCCCTTATCCTATCACTGGATAACAGCCTGGTACCATCCTCTTGACACCCACCCTTAAAATGTTTGCATGCATTGATAAGATCCCCTCTCAGTCATCTCTTCTCCAAGCTAAACAGGCTCAGGTCTCTCAGCCTTTCCTCGAAAGAGGGATGTTCCAGTTCCTTTATCAGCTTTGATTAAGGATCACTGGACCCTCTTCAGTAGTTCCTTGTACTGGGAAGCCCAGAACTCCAGATGCAGCCTCAACAAAGCAGACTGAAGCCTAATGGAACAACTTAAGATTAGACTGCTTGTGGCATCTTAATGACCTCTGTGCTCTCTGGAAAGGTAGCAGCCAGCTGCCTGGCTTTGTGCCCACTCTCCTAGTGAGGAATTTAAAGAAACAGTAAAGCAACACAGCAGAGAATCTGATTCTGATTGGAAAAATATTTAAGCCAAACAGTGAGGAGGAAGCCTTGTAAAGAACCATCCCTCTGTGAAAAAAAAAAAAAGAAAAAAGAAAATAAAAATCCGCATGGAGACTAATGCAGAGTTTACCTTCTCTGGTTACAAAGTGATAAATACAGTGACAATACAGTTATTTCCCTTGAAGTCAGTCAGTTATGTCTGAGGAACAGAAGTCCTTCACTTCTCATTTCAACATCTCTTTCTGGTACTTTGTTTTCAGATTCTTGCAACCAGTCAATCCTTATCACGTGAGTATGTTTGGATACACGTTTCAAAGCTGACAGAGAAGTAAAGGTATTTCCTATTTCCTGTTTTCTGTAACAATTAATACTTTCATTCCAACAGTGGAGAATCTGGAGCAGGGAAGACTGTGAATACCAAGCGAGTCATCCAGTACTTTGCAACAATTGCAGTTAGTGGTGACAAAAAGAAAGAAGAAGAAAAGAGTGGCAAACTGCAGGTATGCCTCTTGCTCCCCCTTCTCGAGTTTGCTCAAGACTGTGCCTGCAGAGCAGAAGCTATCAATGCATCTTTTTGGGTTGCACAACTATCAATAGGTAGAAAGTGTAGCACTGCTGAGGAGACAGTCAGGATGCACAGTCCAAGCACACCAATGCTCATTTACCCCTGCTACCTGGCCTCCATCCCCCTGAACACTAGTGGAACTCTACTTAAAGGAGCATTTTCTTTATGTAGGAAAGGTCCAAGCCTCAGTTTCTCTCCAGTCTTCATTTACACAGGAGAAGTCTTCACTAGGGAAAGGAAGACAATGTAAGACAGCAATTTTCTCTGCACTACGAGTCAGTTCATCAGTATCCTACAAGTTCAGCCACATCCACTGCCCCGAGTGGCTGCAAGTGCAAAGAGAGCAGCTGGTTCCCAGTGGCACATGACTGTGCCATCCCTATTCCTTGGTTTGACTCCTATTGACAGGGGAAGTGCAGTAACTCTGAACTCCATAGTGCTTGTATTGAAGTTAAAAGCCATTTCAATTGCATCAGGTAGTAATTTCCACTGGCTTGTTCTCCTGCCTGTGGTCAAAGTAACAGCCCTTAGTGGAGGCATAAGAAAAGGGACAGATTTTGGACAGCTGGGACCACTCACCTGACAGTGGAAATGTAACCTCAAAAAGGATCCTTCCAGGGAAGAAAGCATATACCCTAATGACCCTTCCTGCTGAGCAGCCCCACTGCCACAATCTGAGCCCACTGGTGTATTTGCAAAGCATGGGTTTCACTCCCTAGCACAGAGCAAGCAACAAACATCCTTGCAGCACAAGTGTGTGTCACCAAAGTCTTTGAGATGGTATGTGCATCAAAGTGGGTGACACGTGTCAGCATGTTATTTGAGTACCCAAGGGCACAGAGGAACGTAAGGAGATTCCAAGGCTGAATATGCTTTCCACACTTAGAGGCAGGTGTCTGTGATTGATGGGCTGTTATGGACAAGGCAAGTGCATCATAAACACTCTTTCCATCAGCAGCATTTGAGAATATCCTGGGCTCAGCTTTCACCAGCTGCCCACTATGCCAGCACTGATTGCAGAACTTGGAGACAGCTGAGAGATGTCTGTGTTTGATATAAGGAAATTCACCTGACTCTCAGATGGATAAAAATTTATTCTGCCTTCTTCCAAATAGCCTATTTTATTCACAATCTCTGTAACAGAAGTATGTGCCTCTTCATAAGAGCATTAAATAAAACACTCAGGTTATAGTTCTATTTAGCTCAGAATCCTACCTCAGATGTAGGCTGCAATCAGATGCCAGGCAAGAGTATACGAGTACAGGAACATGTAACAGCATTTCTCCAGAATACTGTCTCAGCGTCCAGCACTTTGTCACCCAGCCTCTAGGCAGGTCTCCAGAATGAACTTTGTAAAGAATTGCCATGCCATCTTCTATGCTATTCTCCATGAACAATACTCCCTTGGGAGTACCCTGGTCACAGCTGTGCACTAAGAAGAGCTTTGGTGTTGGTGTAGTCAGCTGCACTGACACACGTATCTCTTCTCATAAACAGAGAAGAGGAAGTTCCTTTAGAAAGCTGGAAGACACATATGAGAGGGCATTGCTGTAGAGATTGGGGGGGGGGGGTGGTGTTATTAAATATATATATACATGGAGCTTAATCTGATACTGTGCTGCCTTAATTAAGACAAAAAAAAGAGAGAGAGAGCTTCATATGCTACTGTATTTCCTTAATTTTAGAGGGTTCATCTTCACGGTGGACTTGTAACAACTTATTTAAACCCATTGTGCCATCTGCAGACAGTGCTGGGAATGGCGCTCCCTCTCCACGGAAAGTTGAGAAAGGCTGAGCTGAGCACCACCACACACAAAGATGCAGGAACTTGAGCTGTGCTGCTCATCTGTCATCCGGATACAAATTGATTGTTTGTTCTCTTTTTTTTTTTTTTCTGTCTTGGAAATTATCCCTGGCAACACTTACACACCCTGACTACATCACGATCAATTATGACTTTGCTAGAATCCTTGAGAAAAGCTTTGTTCTAGCATTCCATAAAAGCACAGGGTGACTCTACTTCCTGGACCCTATATATTGCAAGGCAAAGGAGAGGCATAATGCCACAGAACCTTCTTTCCTCCCATATTTTTGCAGTTAACAAGAGTGACACAATACAGTACCGAAACTTTACACGCTGATCATACCTTCTGCAGTCATGCAGCTAAGAAACTCTCCACTTTGAAACCAATGGCAATATTCATGAGTGAATAAATGCTTAAAAACTCCAATACATTTAAAAATCACATATGAAGTATAGGAATTGCCTGTTCGTATTATCTCCTTTGCAATATTTGTTTTTAACCAGTAGCAAGATTTGATAAGAAGCTTTTTCTCTTGTAACTAGGGAACTCTGGAGGATCAAATCATCAGTGCCAACCCACTGCTGGAGGCCTTTGGCAACGCCAAGACTGTGAGGAACGACAACTCCTCGCGCTTTGTGAGTTTATTTAAGATTTGGTGGAATGCAGACATCTCATACATGTCCCATTCTTTGATCGCTATAACCAATGGGTTGATCTGTACTGCCTGACAGGGAAAATTTATCCGGATTCACTTTGGAAAAACTGGCAAGCTGGCCTCTGCAGATATCGAAACCTGTGAGTTATGAGCAAGTCAGTGGAGGCAGAATTTGTGCAATAAGGATCTCTACTTTACCAGGAGGCTGATGACATCTCTCTTTTGGTTAGATCTTCTGGAGAAATCCAGAGTGACTTTCCAGCTGTCCAGTGAAAGAAGCTATCATATTTTTTATCAGATAATGTCCAACAAGAAGCCAGAGCTCATTGGTGAGTGCCAGTAGTGCTGGGCTTAGCTCAGTGAGTGCTTCCCCTTTCTGCTATGACCTGCCCCAATGCCACCAAAGGTGCCCTGTATACCTGCAGATCTCCTCCGTATCTCCACCAACCCCTACGATTTCCAGTACGTGAGCCAAGGAGAAGTCACTGTTTCCAGTATTAATGATGCTGAGGAGCTGCTGGCGATGGATGTGAGTACAGGGGAGCACCCACAGGATGACCCCACAGTCAGAGCAGCTGTGGCCAGGGAAGCACAGCTCAGTGCAGGCAGGGAGGCAAAAAAGCAGGGGGAGAAACCCTACCTTCTCATCACAGCACATGTACCTGTTACAGCACCCTGTTCTTCAGCCCTTGTGCTTGTCTAACCTACCCTGTTGCCTCTGCAGAATGCCGTGGACATCCTGGGCTTCAGCCCTGAAGAGAAGGAAGGGATATATAAGGTGACGGGGGCTGTCATGCACTATGGGAACATGAAGTTCAAGCAGAAGCAGCGTGAGGAGCAGGCAGAGCCAGATGGCACAGGAGGTAGTGTTGACTGCAGATTTTGCTTGTGAACTGCAACAGGAGACAAGCTAGTAACCCTGTCCCATGAAGTGCCCAACACTTTGAGAACGAATTTCCCTTCCAGAAACTAATTTTTTTCAGTTTGTTGCAAGTCAGTGACTGAATTTATGCTCCACAAGGAGACAGAAATACATAGAAATGAAGCATTGCTGCAGCCCTCCAGACATGGAAGAGGAGTGTGCTGCAGCTGAGAAATTGCCTATATTAAAGTGGAAACTTTCCTTAACAATAGGTGCATCTGAGTAGCACAGAAAGTGAGTTCCTTGTGACAGGAACATCCTAGAGGGCCAAGACAGCTTTCTTTATCTCATTTGACCTTGTCTGCTGTCTCTGATCCTAGTGGCTGATAAAGCTGCCTACCTGATGGGTCTGAATTCTGCTGATTTCCTCAAGGCTTTATGCTATCCCAGGGTCAAAGTCGGGAATGAATATGTAACTAAAGGACAAAACGTCCAACAGGTACCTTGACAGCTGATCAGCTTTTCATTTTATTCAGACAGTTCTTTCAGCTTTAAAGCTAACTCAACTTTCGTTACTGCCTTGGTTGTGTTTCTTACAGGTGTACAATTCAGTGGGTGCATTGGCTAAATCAGTCTATGAGAAGATGTTCCTGTGGATGGTTGTTCGCATCAACCAACAGCTGGATACAAAGCAACCCAGAGCATCTTTCATTGGTGTCCTGGATATTGCTGGCTTTGAGATCTTTGATGTGAGTTACAGTAAGTACAATTGCCCATTGATGACATTTCCAAACTAACTGGCTTTTTTATATATTTTGAATTTGCAGTTCAACAGCCTGGAGCAGCTGTGCATCAACTTCACCAATGAAAAACTGCAACAGTTCTTCAACCACCACATGTTCGTGCTGGAGCAGGAAGAGTACAAGAAGGAAGGAATTGAATGGGAATTCATTGACTTTGGGATGGATCTGGCTGCTTGCATTGAGCTCATTGAGAAGGTAGAGGATTTTTTTGTTTTCATTTTAGGAGAGCACATTTCTCTCGTGGGCATTTATTTTAGTCCAGTCATTCTTAATAAAGGGTCACATTAATGTCGAATGACCTTCTAACATAAGAAAAGGTAGTTCATAAACCAAAAGCTTTGGGAATGACAGGCTCCCTCTGTGATAAAAATTACTTCCTGAACAACATGGCTGGGGTGGACGGGAGAGGGGGTACACAATGTTAACTTGGTGCCTTAACAAAACTGCCTTTAACAGTAAAGTGAACCTCAAGTCCTACTACTTGCTGTAACGGGTAGCAGTTCTGGTTCTAGCAACATAGCCCTTTCTGGCCCCTCTGTCACTGCTCACTGCCACTGCACTGGGGACCTTAATGGGAATGAACCCCTCACTGCTATGTTACAAGCCAGTGTCTAGTGGCTGTGCACAGCTCTTACACATCATGTGCAAATCCAATATGCACATATGCAAACATCTTCCTTCTCAGGAGCATACAGGTATCTGCTCCCAGCACTGTTATTCATGCCCTATGCCCAGTGACTGGTACAGCCATTCCACATGCATGTTCTCTGCTTTATATTCATTCCATGTGTTATGCCTTTGCACATGAGACACATTTCTTGCTAACCTCCCACACTTCCCACCACATAGCAGCATCTACAGGCAGCACGACCATTCACAGCTACTGCCTGTTGCCTTTTACTTTATTTAACACCCCATATCCACACTAAGTGTTCAGTGGCCACACATTTTGTGTCCCCCATCTATGCAATGCACAGTAGTAGAGCCAGTGGAAGCAGAACACCTATGCTGATCTAATGTTGTAAAATCTTTTGCAATGACAGAAAAGGAGCAGACACTTCTAAGATGCAAATCATCTGGTACATTCTGTTAGGGATTCTGTGAAATGTCTTTATAATGTGTTCCATAATAGAAAAGCAATCTGGACAGCTAGCTCAGATCTAGATTTTGTTTTATAGACACCTACACTTAGGCAAGATGTATGCTAAACCCCTAGCTCTCATACAGCAGCCACACCTAGACAGCAAAGTCTTCATTCAAAGCATAGCATTCCTTCCCAACATCCACCTTCTGTAGTTGCTGCTGCTCTGGAAGAACCCCTAGCTCTGGCAGCTATCCAGCTGAAATCAGATGTAAGCATCTCATGGCACCTTATTAAATTAAACTAAAAAAAAAAAAAAAGGGGTTCATACAAAGAAGGAACTCACAGAATTCTCTCTAGGCCAGAAAGGTACAGATCACATCATTGTCTCCAGCAGTATCAGAGGATGTGCTTGTCTGTACTATCAGAAGATACCTAATGTAGCTCCAACAAAAGCTCTGTGAATGTGCCTACATCTCTATATTGAAATTCTTCTCATTGTAAATGAAATTCTGAGACAAATTAAAAGTCTATAGGTATTCTAAAGTGACAGGTTGTCATTTACACTTCATATAAGGTGTGGAAAATCTGATCCATCGTTCACATTCACTGTAGACAAAACCAGAGCCGGTAGGTATCAGTAATCTGCACTTTCCTGAGAAGCCATCAAATTAAGTCCACATTGACAACTGCAACCTTATGGCTTGTAACAGACATGCACAATGGCATCAGGCCCACAAACAGGATGCTAACACCTACTTCCTAATGATGTAGGGTAATGAGAATCAAAACAATAGATTAAAATATGTATATATAGTCTTCCATTCAAAGATGCATGTATCTATGAATACTGCGAACAGCATTGTTGAGTTGCCATGTTCATGGGTAGTAGCCTGAGCAACACAGACTAATTATAGTTTGTCTGATTATTATAGTAACTAGTGGTGCTTTAAGAACTTAGGCAATATAAATTACAGTCACTGAAACAAGCCACAGATTATATGGAAGGTAATATTTTATTTACTTTTCTTCTCCCCACCACTTTCTTCATGTTTTCATATTTCTTCCAGCCCATGGGCATCTTCTCCATCCTGGAAGAGGAGTGTATGTTCCCCAAGGCAACTGACACCTCTTTCAAGAACAAGCTCTATGACCAGCACCTGGGCAAGAACAAAAACTTCCAGAAGCCCAAGCCTGCCAAAGGCAAGGCTGAGGCTCACTTCGCTCTGGTGCACTATGCTGGCACGGTGGACTACAACATTGCTGGCTGGCTTGACAAGAACAAGGACCCCCTGAATGAAAGTGTGGTAGAGTTGTACCAGAAATCATCCTTGAAGCTACTGTGCTTCCTTTTCTCTAATTATGCAAGTGCAGAAACAAGTAAGTGCTTTATCAGTGATGATCAATAAGGCAAGAGCCAACTTAAGTCTACTTCTTCTTCTGCTTTCTGTGGTATACTTTAGACTATCGTCCCCTAAGGTGGCCTTGTTCTTGTGTGCACTCAGTTATGCCAAAATTAAGATATCAACATGCAGAACTGCTGAAAACACCACATTCATGTGGCGCAGAGAAGTAAAACACAGTGAGTCCAATACAAAGTGACTCACTATGTTGTGAATCATGCGCATACTTACTCATCCTCTAGATGGGTATCAACTATACATGTAAAGTATACTTTACTTTAAGTAAAGCACTTTTTAGTCTTTGGGGACAGAGTTTTGTTTACTGAGGTGAACTACAAGAACTAAAAGAGTCTGTGGAACTATTTCATACCCAGCTGAGCAGTCCTGGTGTTGCAAGGGAAAATGAGATAGAGAATACAGTGTAATAGTCCTCTAAGGGCATCAAAGAGCAGCCCACTCTCTTGCCCTTTTTTGTGGCTGAAGATAATCAACTTGGACAGCCAACACGTCTGCCTTACCAAAAATGGCCACACAGATTTCTACCAAAAAACTCCCAATATTCTGGCAGCCTGAGTGCTGGGCAAAAAGACGAGGCAGTATACAGCAGTAGTCAACTCAGCCATCAGGCATATGGACAGCAGGGTTTGGGATTCAAGAAGGTAGTGCGTGGGAACTTTCCTGCAGTTCAGTTTGACTGAGATAACAATGTGTCTAGGCAAGCTCTTAGGAAATACTGGGGATGTGTCAGTTGTGGTCTTTGCAGGTATCACCAATATAAGGAAGGTGAGAGGAAAAGGTTGCGAAGATAAAATTTTGGATAAAGTGTGAAATTAGGAGAACAAAGACTTCATTTAAGTATCCATTTAACTGGCATCAATGGTGCAGCAAATATTAAAAGGCAATGAGCTGCTTGGATTTGTATTCCTGAGACTGGAATTTGTTTCCTGTCATGGTGAAGTCATAAACCAGAAGAGATCCCTATTTTTTCACCTGAAACACCGGATTAGGAGATGTTTCTAAAGAAGACTTCACTGCACTGATAAAGAAATGTCAACTGCTGAGCCATGTTCTTGTGGCCTTTCATCTAATTAAATAAAAAAATAATGACTGTGGCTATGTCTGTAAGTAGAAGGAAAGTAACTAGATGCACAGAGCATACTGTTATGAAAGTTATGTCAGGCCATAGGAATTCCATGCCGCTAAAGCATGATGCAACCTAAATCATGCATCTGAGAGCAAATATCACCAACCAGACAGAAGCAGTTCACTAAAACTCTCATGCAGCAGTGGGTATTTAAAATTTAAAGTTGATTACATTATTGGCTTATGGCCAAAGAAAGGAAGGTGAGGCCTACAAAACTTACTGCTTATTCTAACCGTGCACCTCTTATCTACTTCTTAAAAGGCGATACTGCTGGTGGCAAGAAAGGTGGTAAGAAGAAGGGTGGCTCTTTCCAAACAGTGTCTGCTGTGTTCAGGGTATGTGAATTTCCTTTTAAATGAGCTGTGTTTCCGCCAAAATGATCCAAAACACTTCTCCTATGAAGAAAGTTAATGTAATTCAGCCTGGGGAAGAGAAGGCTTCAGGGACACCTTACTGCAGCCTTTCAATATATAAAAGGGGCTTATCAGAAAGACAGAGAAACACTTTTCATAGTGCCTGTAGTGCAGGACTAGAGGCAATGGTTTTAAAATCAAAGAAGGTTGGTTTAAACTGGACTTAAAGAATACAGTCTTTACAGTGAGGGTGGTGAGACACTGGAACAAGTTGCCTGGAGAAGCTGTGGCTGCCCCATCATTGGAATTGTTCCTAGTCAGGCTGGATGGGGCTTTCAGCAACATGGTTTACTGAAAAATGTCCCTGCCCATGGCAGGGGTATTGGACTTGATGAACTTCAAAGGCCCCTTCCAATCCAAACCATTATGGGATTCTATAACCCCTTGATATTTGAATAAGGATGCAAAAGTTTTATGCCCCAAAGTTCAAACCCATGTTTTGTCTATCATAGGAAAATCTAAACAAGTTGATGACTAACCTGAGAAGTACCCATCCTCACTTTGTGCGATGCCTGGTTCCTAATGAGTCCAAAACACCTGGTAAGTCCAGCATTAAACTCTGACGACATGGGACTGGCGGGACTTGGCCTGGTTAGCTTCCACATCAACTTCTCCCAGAACAGTTCCCTTTGCATGTGAAACTTCTGCAGGAATTGGCCTGCAGGACAGTGTCCAAATCTTTTTTTATTGTTACAGTGAGTGTGAAATTTTGAGCCTTACAGTCTCCAGCAATTACCCATCTTCTCTTAATGTGTGTACAGCACTGAAGATGAATGAGATGGGCTTGATCACAGCTGATGAAATGGTCTGTTGTGTGTAATAGCATTAGCAAATCCCTAAAAAAGTGCCTAGTTTTAAGAACCACCATATCATTCAGAACTGTTGGGTTCAGCCCAAGACCACTTACCAATTTCTAAATATTCAGTGTTATGATCTGATTCACTGAGCTGGAGGACTGTCAAAGCAATCATATATCACTTACAGAATTCCAGGTACAAGCTGCTGGGTGCTGCTAGCACTTGGAATTCATTTTGATATAAATTTCCTTTTTATTTTCTTTATATAATTAAATATTAAACTCTCACAAGGAATTTTGTCTCTGGGCACAGTCAAGTGTGGGAGTATTTTCATGTGGCCACTAAATTAAAGTACCTGGGGGGAGACTTGCCTGTGTGGGTTTTAGGAATCACAGAATTATAGAATCAGCTAGGTTGGAAAAGACCTTTCAGACCATCAAGTGCAACCTTTACCTCAGAACTGCCAAGGCCACCACTAAAGCATGTCACTAAGGTCCTCATCTACACAGTTTCTGAATACTTCCAGGGACAGTGATTCCCCCATTTGTGGAATCTTCACCACTTCCCATTTCAGGGCAGGCTGTTTCAATGCCTGACCACCCTTTCACTGAAGAAATTTTTTCCTAAAATCCAGTCTAAGCCTCCCCTGGTGCAGCTTGAGGCCGTTTCCTCTTGTCCTATCAGTACTGGTAGAATGTAATGGATGCAACAGGAATATGAGGAAACAGGATCTTAGCATCTGTTTAATATGCTCAGGAAACAAAAGACCAATTTCAGAACGTTCCTTACCTTTCTTGTTTATGTCTCTGTGTAACCCCAAAAACCACAAGCAGGATTCAAGCAACACATACATGAATGACATTCACATTTCAGCTATTCATCAAAACTGCTTTTATATTCAGTGGAGAGAAGCTGGCATTCTAAGATACGACTCATCTGGCCTCCTTTATACATCTACCTTAGGATGAGATGAATCACATCCTAGAAGAAACTTTTTCACTCCACTGACTATAAATGAAGCCCAAATGGAAATGTCCACACTTCATATCTTAAGTGAAGAAAGAGGAATCCCACTGGGGTCTTGATAGTCAAGTGTTAAGAAGTGGGGAATTAAAGAAACCTACTAAAATAGGAAAGCATATTTGAATGAATTATTTTGCTAGATATTGCTGTCATTTTAATGTTTGGTTAGTTGTTTTGACAGATGACTCAGAGGGAATCTTAACTTTTGCCCTTTAAGGAAAGAAAAGTAATGCTGTGTGAGCAAAATTAAGGATGGTGAAGTGAAGGGACAGAAACTGGACATCTTCTGATTTTTAGCTGGGTTTTGGCTGCTTGTGCTCAACTTTTCTATTTGGGTACAACTATTGATAACACTGAAAAGATAAAGTTAAGGGTATGGACCACACTGTACTAATTAAAGTCTCTGGCAGCTGATGGAAATTTCTTCATGACACAGTGGCTCCAAGAGGTTTTTATTTTGTCAGTTGTACTTTGTAATGCTTGGAAATTAGGCTTCGAAATACAGCTGATTATTATATCCAATAGATATATTAGGAGGAGAAAGATAATTCTTCCAATTTAAATCAACTGTCCTCTGCAGGCAGACTGAAAGCTTTAAGCAACCTGCTTATCCCTTCCTGTGTTGCAATCTATCTAGCTATCAAATCTAATTAAGTTTGAGTATAGTCAATACTTGCATGGCAGATCGAAGGTATGATGTGAGGTACATAATGTGAAGAGCTGATTGTCTAGATGCACTACGCTCTGCATTGTGCCACCTCTACCAACACTTAATGTGGATGCTGATGCTGTAGAAGATCTTTCAGCTGGTCTCCTAAACCACTGTCCTGACATTTTTGACTAATATGGCCGCATGCCTTTTGGGTGTTGGCAATTCACAAATTCTGCTCTTCTTAGTACGATCTCTGCAACTTGTATGAATTGAAGACATGTTCTCTCTCCACTTCCTGCATCTTTTATCAAAAGACGGTTGAATTTATTAAAAAAAAAAAAAAAAAAGGAGGTCATTCTGGAATGCTAAAACATATGGAGATTTTTTGGAAGAAAGGAAGAGTCATGATGGATGTATTTTCTTTAAGGTGAAATGGACCATTTCTTGGTGATGCATCAGCTGCGGTGCAATGGAGTTCTAGAAGGCATTCGAATTTGCAGAAAAGGGTTTCCAAGCAGAATCCTTTATGTAGACTTCAAGCAACGGTAAGTCTTCAGTTACTACTGTCTTTTAAGATAAGGCCTCAGTTAAACCCACAGCTCAGGTGACAAGTCTGGTGACAACATTGAGAGAAACCCTCTGAATCAGACTAGTCATTTGAGAGAACCAAGAAATAAATACTGTCACGTCACCCCAGTCTTTCCTTCTTTGATCAGACCAGAGATTTTTTGATTCTGCAGAACCAGTACAGTTTCTAAACTGGAGTCAATGCCTGATGATTCAAAGAGATGCAAAATGCTTGCAGTGTAATGAATTACACGGCATTAGAGACTCTCTTTGTAAGTCTCCAAGAGAATAGATGCAAAAACAACACGTCAGCACAGTCTTCTTACTGTGCACTGACTAAGCATGCAAAACTCCAAGGATTTCCCAATGCTCTATCCCTGGCCTGCATCCTCTGCCCTGTTTTTCTCATCTTTAAAATGGAGACAATTAAACAGGTTCATATGAGCTCTGTTGCTATAAATGCCTGAATCAGAACTCGCTGCTGTTACATTTAAATGTGACAGTAGCATTTTCCATGTTGAAATGGTGTGAAAAGGACCTAAGAACTCTCTCAAAATGCCCTGCAACCTGATGTTCAGTAAGGCATTAGCTGTTCTCAATTCTCAAATCATAATTTGATGTGACAGGTGAAGGAATCTATCCATAATGGCCATAGTTCACAACCACAAAGTGCTTTATAGTTCAAAGCAAATGAACTGAAGTTCAGGAGGAACTACAATGGAAGCCTAAAATAGAGAATAAATTCATTGCACCACTATCACTGTCTCAATTTTACATATTCTGCTTCAAGAGAGACTTGAGAATAAGAAGTGCTCCAGTGCAGAATCACACATCCTCATGTACCTGAAGAAATCCCTTTAGAAGGATGAGGTAGTCCTTTCCATGACACTGGATTATCTTAATCATTAAGTTCCCTTACAAAATGCTTAAACTGCTCTTAGCATTTACAGAATAATACTGTGCTATTTTTAGTCCAAAGGATTCAGTGGATTCAGAGCTACAACTTTATAGAGCTGTGAACTGTGCAAGATCTATATTTCCTTTAGAATATAGCTGATTTTGATTAATAGTTTTAATTCATCTTCAATTTTGAGTAGCATTCCTCTGATCAATGAGACAAGAGAAGAGGCTGACATGTTCTCACTATGTTCTTCCTAATTCCTGGACCTACAGGCACTCTTCAGTACACACATTTTGTATGTAACAACATACTGTGTTGTTACATAGCCAACAGATTCCGCTGAGGAGTAGACATGTCCCCTTGTCATCACGTTCTGTTTAGGAAAGACTGTCTCATTTCAGATGGCATATTCAGCTGCTTGCAGATAGCTCAGCTTCCATATATTTTATGATATATGATGGATCATATTTTCCTCACCCTGCCTGCAGTCAGTCCTTGCAACCTGTCTTACCACAGGTACAAGATACTTAATGCCTCAGCCATTCCAGATGACCAATCCACTGACAGCAAACAGGCTTCAGAAAAGCTTCTTTCCTCCATTGATGTTGACCACAACCAATACAAATTTGGCCACACTAAGGTAAAGCCCTTGTGGAACAGTGGGTATGATTATGAGCAAAAAAAATTTGTTTGTTGAAAGTATTTCTTGCCTATGAAATCAGCCTTCACAACGGTCAGAAAGAAAGCAAGAAGGGGTATAGAAAACTTCTCGGGTTCTGGGGTATATGTAAAGGGTAGCACTGTCAGCCCTGGGAACACCATACTACCAGAATGACCTAGAGCAGCTGCAACTAAAACTAGTGCTGCCCCTTTCTCCTGCCAGTTGAACTTATTTGTACTATTGTGTGTTAGACAGGCTCAGACAAGTTTGGACAGTCAGATTTTCCAGAGGATTTGGGCACACAGGTCTATCATCCATATCCAAAGCAGTGTCAGGTGGGACACTGATTCTCTGATCAGCAGACTCAAAGCACTACTATATCTGGACAAAAAAAAAAATCACCTACACTACTGAGTAGACATCATGTACGCTTTTCAAGCCATTTCTAAGTCAGTGAGCAAATCCTGAGCCTGACATAGAAGGGTAGAGTACAGCAAACAGACAGAGTAAGATACAGTACTAAGCTGAAAGTCAACTTTTTGTTTTAATAACTACTGATGAGCTAAATCTTCTACAGCCTGCACTGGAGCAGGCATCCAATAACACAGCAATAATGTGATTAGATCATACATAGAGTAACTTGTCGTGAATCACAGGAACCCTGAGGATATGAATACCGACACAAAATTTCTTTAGCTGTTAAACCTTTACTCTGCAGGCATTTTTCCAAAACTGCCTTGTACTACCCTGCATCAGCTGCCTAAGCCTCAAAATATTTGACACTCTTTTATGTTCTAGGTTTTCTTCAAGGCAGGTTTCTTGGGAGTCTTGGAAGAGATGAGAGATTGTAAGGTTGCGAGCATCATCACTAGTATACAAGCCATCTGCAGAGGGTTCCTCATGAGAAAAAAATACAAAACAATGGGTGGAAAAAGGTAATATAAGAAAATACTAACAATCATGCTGTGTCAGACCAAAAGTCCAGCAATGCAGTATACTGTCTGAGGCAAAAACCTGCTCTCAAGAGAGACTCCTAGAAAGACTAGGGGAAAAAGAGCAAGCCCAAAGAGTTTCCTTGCCATAGCCTTCCAAATTGTGGCAGTGGTTATTAAGTAATTGGACCGTGTGGCTGGGCCGTGATATTTAGTATTTAACAGTGAACTTTTTCTCCAGGAATGCACCTAACCTGTGACAGAGACAGTCATCTAAGCCAGCTGAGGTCTGTCTGGTTTTAACATGTTGTCTGATAATTTCACTGGATCGCATTGTGTTTTGCAAGGAATGGCATATGATCAATCTCTGCTCTCCTTCTCATTCATTTTCTTTCATGATTCCATCATCTACAATGAACAATTCTAGCTTGTACAAAGAAGTTACTTCCATACTTTCAATCACCCAGAATGCACTTCCCATTTTCAGCTCTCTCCCTTTGAAATTGGTTGAATCATGCAAAATTTATAGTGTAGGAGTGGCAGCACTGAGTGAGCCAAGCAAACTTTCTCAAATGTTGACAAGCGAAAGCTTTAGGGGGAACAAAGATTGCATAAATGTATAGGGTGCTCTGCCAACCAGCTGCTTTTATCTGTAATACTACGCAGGATATATTTAGCTCACGGGCTTCCTGAGCCAGGTATAGTTTCTAAGAACTCAATAATTCTTACTGGAACTGTTGGAACAAGTCCAGAGAAGGGCCATGAGGATGATCAGGGGCTGGAGCACCTCCCGTACGAAGACAGGCTGAGGAAGTTGGGGCTGTTCAGCCTGGAGAAGAGAAGGCTGCATAGAGACCTCGTAGCAGCCTTCCAGTATCTGAAGGGGGCTTATAGGGATGCTGGTGAGGGACTCTTCATTAGAGACTGTAGTGATAGGACAAGGGGTAACGGGCTAAAACTTAAACAGGGGAAGTTTAGATCGGATATAAGAAGGAAATTGTTTCCTGTTTAGGGTGGTGAGGCACTGGAATGGGGTGCCCAGGGAGGTTGTAAATGCTCCATCCCTGGCAGTGTTCAAGGCCAGGTTGGACGAGGCCTTGGGTGATATGATTTAGCGTAAGGTGTCCCTGCCCACAGCAGGGGGGCTGGAACTAGATGATCTTAAGGTCTATGATTTTTCTATGGCGAATTGTCTTAATTTCCCTTTGAACTATGGGCATCAACAACACCCTTTTGGATTCCAAAGTATAATTTATATATTTCTAATATGGTATTTGCTATTTTGAGTGACCTGAAAAGCATCAAGCTTCTGTTTCCACAACTGACAGTAACTCCCAGATTTCAGCAGCAATACATGGCAAGGATGTCAGTTTTCACTCTGGTATTTACCTGAGCATTGAACTTTCTTTAAGACTAAGGAAAATCTAAGAGATTCACAGGTAACATGCCAGAGAAGTTTGTCTGCTTTGGAGTATTTCTCCCTCTTAATCCAGACATAGTTATTGCTCATGCTACTGAACCAGCCACTCTGCAACCAAGGGCCTAGAAATGACTCTTATTAATAGAGATGAAGAAAAAAATTTCATGCAGAAATTCCTTGAGGCAAAAGATGATGCCATCTAGCCAGTCATCAGAGCGTTTCTAACCCAAATCTTACCATCCTCATAAACCCTGCTTTCATGTATTTTCAGAGAATCCATTTATACCATCCAGGACAACATTCGTGCATTCCTGACCGTCAGGCACTGGCCCTGGATGAAGCTGTTGACCATGATTAAACCCTTGATGAAGAAGGCAGAATCTGAGAAGGAGATAGCCAACATGAAAGAGGAATTTGAGAAAACCAAGGAAGAGCTTGCAAAGTCTGAGACAATAAGGAAAGAGCTGGAGGAGAAAATTGTGACCTTGGTGCAAGAGAAAAATGACCTGCAGCTTCATGTTCAGTCTGTGAGTAACCTCAACTTTTCGTTTCACCCACTTCTTATTCTGCTTTCCCTTCCCTTTTCCATGGTCCTTCACAAACAGACATGGAAAAGGGCTGGATTCTCCACTGCTTTTATCTGGTCTTGTCATTACACCTAAACAAAATGAGTACAAAGAATATATGAAACATTGCTAGTAGGAATACAGGAGATTCTGACTGGGTGCCCATGTAACCCCACTTCATTATTAAGCAATCACCAGGGGAAGAATCAGATGTCCCACAATATATACAGTGTGCTCCTAACAATGGAGTCTGATTCTGGATGAAATACAAGCTGTTTCCCCATCTGCTGACCATTATAATAGGGAGCTGGGACAGGGGTGCTTTTCTGTCACACAGAACTGAAACTGTGGAAAAAAACTAACGCTTTTCTCTGGAATACTGATGAGACAAGTCTGAAATTACACAAGATAGGAATACTGTCAGGTTTTAAAAGGTTTAAAAGGATACTGCATGCCCAAGGACAGTCTGGTGCAAGTAGACCTGTCACTTGTTTCCCTGTGCTTTCAAGCCAGTTGGGTTTTGAAAGTGTCTTAGAATCACAGAATCATAGAATCATAGTTGCAGTTGGAAAGGACCTTAAGATCATCCAGTTCCAAACCCCTGCCATGCGCAGGGACACTTCCCATTAAACCATGTCACCCAAGGCTCTGTCCAACTTGGCCTTGAACACCACCAGGGATGGAGCAGTCACAACTCCCTGGGCAACCCATTCCAGTGCCTCAGCACCCTAACAGTAAAGAACTTCTTCCTTATATCCAATCTAAACTTCCCTTGTTTAAGTTTTAACTCATTACCCCTTGTCCTGTCACTACAGTCCTAATGAAGAATCACTCCCCAGCATCCCTATAGGGCCTCTTCAGATACTGGAAGGCTGCTATGAGGTCTCCACGCAGCCTTCTCTTCTCCAGGCTGAACAGCCCCAACTTTCATACAGGAGGTGCTCCAGCCCCTGATCACCCTCGTGGCCTCCTCTGGACTTGTTCCAACAGTTCCATGTCCTTTTTCTGTTGAGCACACCAGAACTGCACACAATGCTCCAGGTGAGGTCTCACAAGAGCAGAGCAGAGGGGCAGGATCACCTCCTTCGACCTGCTGGTCACGCTCCTTTTGATGCAGCCCAGGATACGGTTGGCTTTCTGGGCTGCAAGCGCACACTGCTGGCTCATGCTCAGTTTCTCATCAACCAACACCCTCAAGTTCTTCTCAGGGCTGCTCTGAATTTCTTTTGCACCCAACCTGTAGCTGTGCCTTGACTGCCCCAACCCAGGTGTAGGACCTTGCCCTTGACTTGGTTAAACTTCATAAGGTTGGCATCATCAGCCCACCTCACAAGCGTGTCGAGGTCCCTCTGGATGGCATTCCTTCCCTCCAGTGTATCAACCGAACCACACAACTTGGTGTCATTGGCAAACTTATTGAGGGCACACTCAATCCCACTGTCCATGTCATCAACAAAGATGTTGAACAAGATCATCAGTTCCAACACCAATCCCTGAGGGACAGACTCATTACTGTTTTCCAACTGGACATTAAGCCATTGACCACAATTCTTTGCATGTGGCCATCCAGCCAGTTCTTTATCCACCGAGTGGTCCATCCATCAAATTGATGTCTCTCTAATTTAGAGACAAGAATGTCATGCTGGGCAGTGTCGAATGCTTTGTACAAGTCCAGGTAGATGACATCCACTGCTCTGCCCCTGTCCATCAGTTCTGTAGCCCCATAGATGGGGCTACATAGACCTAGAAGGCCACTAAATTGGCCTTGTATTGTTTCAAGCACCGAGGCTAACTGTCCCTGCTGAAGATCAAGTTCATTACCTGAATCCTTCTTCGGAACTTCAACTTAACCTGAGTTTCTTTGTGCCCTTCTTGGTACTTAATGCTTTGCTCTCCAGAACCCATCTAGTTTGCAAGCATTTGGGACTTCAATTTATTAAACCCTTCATGGATGGCAAGCCAAAAAAAACCGCACAACTGAGAAGACCAAGTTTAACTAGGTTAAATAACTTCCAGGTTACGATGCCTTTCAAAGCACTCAGATTTTTGAACATAAAAGAACTCCTAAGGTATAATCATTCCCCTCAAGTGTGTTGTCTGACTTTTTCTTGATTCTCAGTTTTCCATTGTTTCAGTACTAGAAGAGTCCTTCCTGTGTTCTTGCTATTTTCCTGTGGAAATGTCTAACAACCCCGCCTGAAAGATACCTCAAGCACCAACTTCTCCAAGTTTGTCCCCAGAAGATTTCCATAATTATAGTCACGATTTCCAGTGCACTATGGGTTTCAGTCAGAATCTCAGAGACAGTGAAACATACCATCTTCAGTTACTGCAGTGATGGCTTTCAGCCGTAAGTTTTTTGGGAGGCAGCAGATACTTTCTCTGGTATTCTGCCTAGAAAAAGTCATAGTAGCAAGAATTTAGACAAAATTTTATCTGTTAATCATGTCTTAAAATGTTAGTTCTAGTAAAAGATGTAGGCTACAGTTTAGGTTGAGCTTGACCCTAGCTTGGCTGAGCAAGAGGTTAGAGAATGATGGGAGCGAGGTTAGCCTCATGTGAATAAAGTTGAAAAAGTCTGGGAGGCTCTCACTTATGTCATTAGAGTTGGAGGAGCTTATTGAAGAAAGTATCATCCAACATTTTATGAAAAATGACTTGGAAATCCACATCTAAGATTATGCTTCCATGAAATACAGTTTGCTACACAGCTTTTTATCTCACTGATTCCTTGCAGGATCCTTGTTATGATTGAACACTGTGAGTCTATGGCATGGTATTGTATCCAGCTGAACAGCTGAAAGGAAGTATCTGTACCATGGGACTATGGTCCATTTTAATAGCCATGACTGAGCAGGACAATTTCCTCATGGTTAGATCGTGTGCATTATTGTCCTATTTGCATAGGAAATTTTACCCTGAGTTGTGTAATTAATTTCCCAGAGATGGCACTTGAACAGTGCGTTGGCTTTTGTCATTTTGATGATAAATACAATATGCCTTCATTATGTTCCAACAGGTGAGTGAAAATCTAGCTGATGCTGAAGAGAGATGTAGAGGACTCATCAAAAATAAAATCCAGCTGGAAGCTAAAATTAAAGAAGTAACTGAAAGAATGGAGGACGAAGAAGCAACGAATGCTGACCTGACAGCAAAGAAAAGGAAACTTGAAGATGAGTGCTCTGGGCTGAAGAAAGATATTGATGATCTTGAACTGACTCTGGCCAAAGTGGAAAAGGAGAAGCATGCAACAGAGAATAAGGTGACAGGGGAATCAGGGAATTATTATTCTCCAGACAGTTTTCAGTTTTGTGGAAAGTTGCAGTCATTCCTAAGTTCTCTGAAAGGAAAGTGATATGTGCCCAAGGCATAGGAGAGACATATTGCCACTTAATTACCTGTGATTGGAAATCTGTGAAAATTATAAAAAATACATTTTCTGTGACAGTTCAGAAAGAGTTGAAAGCTTGTTATGGTGCTTGACAGAGAATTTCTGTACTTGGCTATTTGCAGTCATAAAGAGCCACTATACTTATGTCTCTTGTGAGACACAAATGGAGGATTAGTATGCTTACAAGTAGCCCAGCACAGAATGGCTGTTGGTCCTTTCTAACATGCATTGAGGAGAACTGATATTGCAGATGTCAAATGTTTTCTTATAATTCTCTTATATTTAAGAAGACCACGTCTCAGCTAGGATGGACATCCTTTCCATTGACTTGACAATACGATGAGAGTTCTTCCTGACTCCTAAGGTTCAGACTGTCAGTGTAGCAAGGATGGTCTCTATCAGGCAGTCATTAATTGGTTTAACAAGCAGTAAAAGCACAGGTCTCTTCACTTACGTGTCAACAACCAATGTGAAGAGACAGAATTGAGATATATATGTTAGAACTCAAAAGCCCACATCTGTGGTGAGTGTCCACTGCTGTGGAAACAATACTAGAAGAGATCTAATTATAACACTGAGGTTCCCTTCACTGCCATCACTGAGAACAATACTGGATCTTAAGTTTGCAATTACAGTTATGCTGGATATTTGTAAACAAATGTTCAGAAGAAATCTAGCTGGGGCTGAGTGTTAGGATGAGGGAGTGTCTTAATCAGGTATCAGGGCCACATAGCTAAAGCACTTAGCAGAGTGGGCTCTTCTTATTCCAACTGTCAGGCTTTCCCACCAAATGAGACAAATGGGAAGCAAGGGTAAGGCAGGCTAATGCACAGCACCTAATGTGTTTGGGATAAGGTTGCTGGTATGCAGAGCTCCATTGAAGTACAAGGAATAAGTTTCCAAGGTAAAGCTAGCAGAGCTGCTATGTCCAGCAGCCCGCTTAGAAGCTCCTGCCCTAAATTTGTGATGACCTGTTCCAAGGGCATAAGGTTCTTTGTCATGTGACATCTTTGTCCTGTTTGTTTCACTTTTATGGAAAACTTAATGTATTTCTTATCTTTGGTTATGCTTAGCACATGATAATATCTTTATAAAGAACCTCACCTACTGAGAATTTACAGCTGTTTACCTGGCAAATACATCACATCCAGAAAATACATATTTTCAGCAAGAGCAACTCAGAGGCCTTTTGTAAATCCCAGCGGGAAAAGCTTGCAGAGGCAGGTGAATATCTAGCATATGTTGCACTATAGAATTCAGCAGGATAGAGCTGGTAGTCAAAAATAATTAAAGCAAGAATTCCTACACTGCAGGACCAGAGAGGTGTGACTGTTAAGCATGACACTTGTTGCTACGCTCACCATGAATGATAAGAGACCTTCTGTTGAGAGCATTTTGACTACATCCATGAAAGATTTTGCAAGGATGTAGTCTCTGTGCTCTTGGTCTGTCATGTCTCAAGGCACCCCCTCATAGTATGGATGTCTAACAGGTTAAGAATCTTACTGAAGAAATGGCAGCTCTGGATGAAAATATTTCTAAACTCACTAAGGAGAAAAAGGCCCTCCAGGAAGCCCACAGTCAGACACTGGATGACTTGCAAGTTGAGGAAGACAAAGTCACGGCACTCAACAAAACCAAGACCAAACTGGAGCAACAAGTAGATGATGTAAGGAAAAGTTTTGGGGTTGTGTAGGTGAATGTACTGACAGATTAGAAGAGTCTAGAAAACTGTAGCTGGGAGTATAAGTAACACCTAAAGCAGCCAAGCCAACCCTAATACTTCCAGCTAATAACCCACTGCCAGTTGACAGAGTATTGTGGAATCTGGGACATCTACTTTTCCCTGGACATGTAAACTAAGTTCATCACTGGATATTTCAGTATTGTAGACTTTCGTGCCTCTTTTAATCAATTTAGTTGGACCACTACATCTGTAGCAATCTGAAGTTTGATGCAGAGTTATTTGTGGTCTCTTACTGTGCAGTGTGGATATACTCCAGGAAGTTATGGACACTGGAAATTTGTCTATATTTTAGGGACTGCAGCCACTGGAAAAACTTAAATTTCTGTATTTTTCAGAAACTTGCATTTCAACTGTGCACAGCCAAGCTGTGGACAGCTTAATGTCCAAAATCAAATCACAATGGCAGCTTTAATCTTGCAGCGAGAGTGTAACACAGGTAGAGATGAGAAGTTTACACAGGATCTGTTTCCACTATTCATCAATTTTTAATCAATAATAGTTATTTGCAAAGTAGAATTATGTGTTTCACAGTGTTTTATGTGTTTTAGCTTGAAAGTTCTCTGGAAGAAGAGAAGAAACTGCGAATGGACCTTGAGAGAGCAAAAAGGAAACTAGAGGGAGATCTGAAAATGTCTCAGGATTCCATCATGGATCTAGAAAATGATAAGCAACAGATGGATGACAGACTAAAAAAGTATAGCACTGGATTTTTATGCTCTGAATTCTAAAATTCATATTTAATCTTAACCATATTGAATTTGCATTCTTGTTCTTTAACAGGAAGGATTTTGAAATCAGACAGTTGCAAGGTAATATAAAAGATGAGCAGGCTCATAGTTCTCAGCTGCAAAAGAAAATTAAGGAGCTTCAGGTAGAGTACGAGAGTTCTTGATTTTTTGGTAGCTAAGCACATTTTCCTTAGAATTAATTGATGTTTATTCTTAGGCTGTTCTACAAAAATATTTTCCTACACATGAATAAAGCAGTTAACATGGACTCTAGGTGTTGTTCCCATCTCAGGGCAATTCTACAGGAACTCTGGCTTCTAATCATACATAACTACATAAGAAACATCTTAAGTAAAGCTTGTGGCAGGCTTTGAAAATGGATCAGATACTGAGTTATAACAGTAGTGAAGCCACTGAGAATTACTTTTATAATTAAAAAAAACTGAATGTGACATAACCTATCATGATCAGGACAGACATCACATTTTAAATGCAGAGCCAGGAAGAAAATTCTTTTCAGTGCTATTATCCTATGGTTGGTCATCTCAAGGCTCCTTCCATCTTCTTTGCTGATAGCAAGAAAACACTGTTTTGTTTTGGCTTGACCTTTGGGAAATCTCTAACAAACTTGATTTCCTTTACATTTTCCAGTGACACATCCCCCATTTCTTCAGAAAAGTTCAATACTAGATCTTTCTTAACATAATGAATCCATTCCGAGCTATAACATAACATGAAATATCAGATATTGCATTCACTGTTGTTCTAAAACCAAATATTACATGTCCTAGAATATAATTCAGTGAAATTTCTAGTGGTGCTTCTCTCATTATGCTGATATAACTGGATGTGAATGTTCACTCCTTCTTCCTTAAAGGTAATTTCACATCTGTCCATCGAAAAGCCTTCATTTAACCGATTAAGTTTCACAGGTTCGAACAGAGGAACTGGAGGAGGAAATTGAGGCAGAGCGAACCTCTCGGACAAAAGCAGAGAAGCATCGGTCTGACCTCTCGAGGGAGCTGGAGGAGATCAGCGAGCGCCTGGAAGAAGCAGGAGGGGCTACAGCAGCTCAGATCGAGATGAACAAGAAGCGTGAGGCCGAGTTCCAGAAGATGCGTCGTGACCTCGAAGAGGCCACGCTGCAGCACGAAGCCACGGCTGCTGCCCTGCGCAAGAAGCACGCGGACAGCACCGCTGAGCTTGGGGAGCAGATCGACAACCTGCAGCGAGTGAAGCAGAAGCTGGAGAAGGAGAAGAGCGAGCTGAAGATGGAGATCGACGACCTGGCCAGTAACATGGAGTCCGTCTCCAAAGCCAAGGTACACAAATATCCTCTAGATATTGCATAGAAACACAGAAAGGTTTGGATTGGAAAGGACCTTATGATCTTCTAGTTCCAACTCATCTGTCATGGGCAGGGACACTTCACACTTCACCATATCACCCAAGGGGCTGTCCAACCTGGCCTTGAACATTGCCAGGGATGAAGCATTCACAACTTCCTTGAGCAACCCATTCCAATGCCTCATCACCCTCACAGTAATGAACTTCTGCCTTATATCTAACCTGAACTTCCCCTGTTTCAGTTTGAGCCTATTATGTGTTGAACCACCAATCATCTTTCACTCTGTTTTTCATGAAAACAGGCAAATCTGGAGAAGATATGTCGTGCCCTAGAAGATCAGCTCAGTGAGATTAAGACAAAGGAGGAGGAACAACAGCGCACAATTAATGACATTAGTGCTCAGAGAGCTCGGCTACAAACAGAATCTGGTAAGACATTTGTGGACAGAGTTTAAGAGAAAATGAGGCTTTAAAAAAGACATCAAATGACATGACATGAGGCTTTAAAAAAGAGAGGGGAAGAAGAATCATGGAGTCTTGCTGGAACCACAGCTGAACATTAACCAGAAATGTGCTCTTGTGACAAATGCAGCCAACAGAATCTCAAAATGCAAAAGTGTTGCCAGAAGGTTAAAAGGGGTGATCCTTATCCCTGCTCGGCACAGTTGAAGGCCCACGTGGGGTGCTGTGTCCTGTGCTAGGCTACCCATACCAGAGAGATACAGGCATCCTGAAGCAGGACCAGTAACATGGACTGGAACAAACAGTGGATGGAACAACCTTCACAGGGGTGTGGGAGAGTCTGATCACTGGAGGTGTCCAAGACCTGACTGGAGAGGGTGACACATAACCATATCTAGGTGCTCTTTCCCATGAAAGGTCTCTTCCAAATGGGACTGTTCTATAATTCTATGACTGGAGTTTCAAAGAAGAATTCATCTACTTCATAACCTAGACTTCATCCTTCTTCCCAGAGACATTCAGGACAGGACAGTGATATACCTGAGAACATACACAGTATAGTACTAATTCTGAAAGCTTGAGGCTTGAAGGGACCATGGGACTTAGTGCAAATATACATTAAGACTAGTCAGATATTGGAAAAAGGGCATGATGTATCTCATTTCTTGCCTCCAAGATAAATACTTCAGCATTCTCAGAGCTATGGACAGGTATAAGCAATTAGAATTCCATGGAAGAAATAAAATGTTGTTAAACTCCAAATATTTTTATATGCATTTAATTATCAAGGTTGACACTTTTCAGTAAGTCATAAAAAAGCTCCTTTACTCATCTGACTTCCCTCAGGGGAATACTCACGCCAGGTGGAGGAGAAAGATGCTCAGATTTCTCAGCTGTCAAGAGGCAAGCAGGCTTTCACCCAACAGATTGAGGAGCTCAAGAGGCACCTAGAGGAAGAGATCAAGGTGAGAAAGCTTCACAGTCTTCTCCATTGGATTTCTCCTGTCCAGGAGGGGCTTCAGATACATATGAAATTACAGAATGAACAGGAGGGAGAAAAAAAACACTTGGATAATGCAGTCAGCTGTTCTCATACTAGCTTTGCTCTTCCTTCTCTACTGCCTAGTCATTAAGTCTTCTGCAGATTCCCAGATCTTCCTTTCTCCTTCAGTAGCTTGCCATCATTCCCACAGTAGAACAATCCAGTGCCAATGAATACTTCAGGCAGGAGATTTACCAGGATACTTCCATTCATTGCCATACTAAAATTCTTCCCTACAGGCCAAGAACGCACTGGCCCACGCCTTGCAGGCTGCTCGCCACGACTGTGACTTGCTCCGGGAACAATATGAGGAGGAGCAGGAAGCCAAAGGGGAGCTGCAGCGCACCCTGTCCAAGACCAACAGCGAAGTGGCCCAGTGGAGAACCAAATATGAGACAGACGCTATTCAGCGCATGGAGGAGATGGAGGAGGCCAAGTATGTGGGGAAGTTGGGCAGGGCTGACACTGAGAATGGAAATTTAAGGAGACCACTGTGATATTGTCAGGAAGAAGTCAATGCTCTGCTTTAGGAGGGGTTGGCAGGAAGAGACAAAATATAACTAAGAGCAGGTATGCACGGTGGAAAGCAGACACAGCAAAGATGTTCAGATGAAGAATTGCAGAGACATGCTGATGAGAGTAACAGTGTGAACATTAGAGCATGAATTCCTGCAGCCCAGGATTCAGACATAGAAATACAGTGGCTGGCTGGAAGAGGTCCTACACCTCTGTATAAATGGGGATCACACACAGCCAATTGGGTGCAAGTGCTCCTGCAAAAAACATACAGGCTGCACAACACTGGCTCCCGTTTGCTTCCTCACCTGCACCTGTGCTTACCATCTTCCAGGAAGAAGCTGGCACAGCGCCTGCAGGATGCAGAGGAACATGTTGAAGCTGTCAATGCCAAATGTGCCTCCCTGGAAAAGACAAAGCAGAGGCTGCAGAATGAAGTGGAGGACCTGATGATTGATGTGGAGAGATCAAATGCTGCCTGTGCAGCTCTGGATAAGAAGCAGAAGAACTTTGACAAGGTCTTTCAGGCTCCAGACTGGGGAATCATGGACGGAGCATCCTGTCCTGATTGTCACATCCACACTGACACCCCCATTTCTCTTCAGATCCTGGCAGAATGGAAGCAGAAGTATGAGGAAACACAGGCTGAGCTGGAAGCCTCCCAGAAGGAGGCCCGCTCTCTCAGCACGGAGCTGTTTAAGATGAAGAATGCCTATGAGGAGTCCTTGGACCACCTGGAAACGCTGAAGCGCGAGAACAAGAACTTGCAGCGTAAGTGCCTGGCCCTCTGCTCCTGGCAGGGCTTTCTCAGCACCCACCAGTACCCACCGCTTCACATGGGTCTGTGCCTGCACGTGGGGAAAGGTGCCTGTCACGTTGGTGTGTGAGGGCCCTTCCCATTCTGCTCTGTGCCCGACCATGCCATTGGTCCTTGTTCCCACAGAGGAGATTTCTGACCTCACGGAGCAGATTGCCGAGGGAGGAAAAGCGATTCATGAGCTGGAGAAAATCAAGAAGCAGATTGAGCAGGAGAAATCTGAGCTCCAAGCCTCACTGGAGGAAGCTGAGGTACAGCCTTCTGTTCTTAATTGTTCACTTATCATTTAGCACTCACAGTTTAGCAACCTCAGATATGATTTATGAAATGATATGCACAGAGCATATACCATGTACAGGAAAGAGGAAATTTTGGACATCATTAAATCTTTGGGTACACAGAAATCTTTCCTGCAGTCTCAGACCTCATGCTATACATTATTCTTCAAGAGAATAGTTCATGTAAAGTGACTGACAGTGGTATTTACACAATTAACCAATATTAACTTCTTTTTTTTCAGGCTTCCCTGGAACATGAAGAGGGGAAGATCCTGCGCCTCCAACTTGAGCTCAACCAGGTCAAGTCTGAGATTGACAGGAAAATAGCAGGGAAAGATGAGGAGATTGAACAGATGAAAAGAAACCACCTCAAAGTTGTAGAGTCCATGCAGAGCAGCCTGGATGCTGAGATCAGGAGCAGGAATGAAGCCCTGCGTCTGAAGAAGAAGATGGAGGGAGATCTGAATGAAATGGAGATCCAGCTCAGCCATGCCAATCGCCAGGCTGCCGAGGCACAAAAGAACCTGAGAAACACACAGGGAGTCCTCAAGGTATGGTACAACAAAACTGGTACTCACTGGTTAATGAATAATATAAACATTTCCCTGTTGTACAATTCTATCAGATCTATAATGAAGTGAAAACAGGAAAAGGAAAAAGAGGAAAATGTACTTCACAGTCCTTCTTGTCTTCCTTTCCAGGATACCCAGCTTCAACTGGATGATGCTCTCAGGGCACAGGAGGACCTGAAGGAGCAGGTGGCCATGGTGGAACGCAGAGCAAACCTGTTGCAGGCTGAAGTTGAGGAGCTACGGGCAGCTCTGGCACAGACAGAGCGGACAAGAAAAGTGGCTGAGCAGGAACTGATGGATGCAAGTGAGAGAGTTCAGCTCCTCCATACCCAGGTCAGTGTAGAAATATATTTAGTATCTATACCTTTTCTCCATACAGATAACTGAAGACTGACTGAACTATAACACTAGTAAAATACACTGCAATTTTCACACTATTTTGTGGATAACAAATATTAAGTGTGATTTTTCTTCAGGTGCAGATACAAATTTCACTAGACTACAGTGCAGATACCTTAAAAGTAGTAAATTTTAGAGAGATATGTGAGGTTCTTACCTTACAACTCAATTGAGTTTAACAGGTTTCAGGTTTACTTTTGAGACTGTAAAGTCAAAGTTAGGTTGATCATTAACAGAACAGGAATACACTAATACAGTTACTGACATCATTTAACAATGTCATTATAAGCATTGTGTATCACCATTTAAAACTTTTACTGCCACAAGATTGAAAACTGTAAAGAAATATTACATCTTTTATCTTTATAAGTCTAAATTCCTTCTCTATTGACTGAAAAATTTTGAGGAAAGACTTTATGGAGGATGTTCTTGAAATAAGGAAGCACATCACAGCTGAGAAACTAACAGCTGCCACAGCAGATCCTTTAGAACAGAATAACATGTGACCTGATGGGGCAATTTACATTACAAAAAAAATATTTATGCAATATTCTTGATATAATATCACAAGGTAACAAAAAGAAAATGGTCATGTTGATGCTCTTCAACAGAACACCAGCTTGATCAACACCAAGAAGAAGCTGGAAGCAGACATTGCCCAAATTCAGGGTGAGATGGAGGATACTGTCCAGGAGGCCCACAATGCTGAAGAGAAGGCCAAGAAGGCCATCACAGATGTGAGTTGGGGGTTCTTTTCATTACTGATGATAGATGGATTCTCCCCGTCTCCAGCCCCAAAATGGCTTTGACCCTTTGCTCTCCTCAGGCGGCCATGATGGCAGAAGAGCTGAAGAAGGAGCAGGACACCAGCGCCCACCTGGAGAGGATGAAGAAGAACCTGGACCAGGCAGTGAAGGACCTGCAGCACCGTCTGGATGAGGCTGAGCAGTTGGCACTGAAGGGTGGAAAGAAGCAACTCCAGAAACTAGAGGCGAGGGTACGGTGAAGAGTAGGGTAGACTAAGGTCAATTTCCTGAGTGAGCCCTTGGTTGTTTGAACTTCTTAGAAAGGTTACAACAGGAAAGGGCCCAGGTACCTCCAAGCAGATTTGATTAGAGTTACTTTGAGCAGTCAAACACTGCACAGTGGGTGAGCAACTTAAGAACGACTTCATAAAAACTGAGTGGTCAAATATGGCAGATGAACATCAGGACAGGCATATAGGGAAAATAACTTAAAACATGCTTAACCTGTGGATAAACTTGGATCTGGCAATTGCAGCTCAGCCAGGAGATCTCAGTCTTATCCGTGACAGGCCTCAAACTTTTTGTTCAATGTGCAGTAGAGACAAAACCAGAAAAGAGAAAATAAAATTGGCTTCAATAGGAAAGGCAGAGAACAAGACAGAGAGCATCACTTGCCACTATATTAAATACATAATGTGCAGTCCTGTTCTCTGCTACTCAAGGACCTGACAGAGAAGCATCCAGGGAATGGCAGCTGAGTGGGTTGAGCCTTATGACGAGAGACAAACAAGGCTAGAACTCTTCTGTTTGGAGAGGAGATGGCTGAGGGGGGATGCTATGAGAGTTTACAGAATCCTGTCAGCAGGGACCAAGATGTATTCTGAATGGTTTTCACCAAAACATGCAATATCAGAAGTAAGGACACATGATGCAGATCAGGACATCTTCACCTGGAGATCAATTTAAAATAAATAAAAGGAAGTACTTTACAGAATGGGCAGCAAAATTCTGGAACCTGCTGCATGGGAGGCTGTAGAGAGAGTGGGCAGAAGGTTCAAAACGGGATTAGAAATCAGCAGGTTTATAGACATACTTAAGAGAACAGGCATAGAGATGCCACTTTACAATACCAATCTAACGACTGTGGAAGCTGTGGAAGTGTGAGGGGAGTAGATAGCAGTCAGGTTTTCAGGCTGTCCCTCAATAGTCCCCCTGCTGCCACTCTCAGAGGCAGAGCATTGGGCTAGATAGACCATTTGCCTGACCTGCCTGTTGCCCTTCTTAACTGCTCCAAAATATAGTACAACAGACTGGGAATTAGGCACTCTTGGCTTTGAAAGGAAGTATCCACACAGAAGTAAAAACTTTGATGTCCACATTTGACTCATACACTACAGAAGAGGCACGGAGCTGTGGGAGCTTGTTAAGGACTATTCATGAGGATAAGCTGGACTGAAAAGATTAAAATTAAATAGATTTTCCCCATTTACCTGGTGAACATTGACACTTCCCTGTTTCAGTTTCCTCTTTTCTGGCAGATTCAAGTGAACTTTGATTATAAATGTCAAAGGTATGCACAGCAAAGTTCCTTCTATAAATAACTATGGATTCACACTCTATGTCACTACTAATACAGAATGGTGAGCAGTTTTTAGCTAGTCTGGCCCCAAGGACCAGCTCCAGGAAACTGCCCTGCATTGGCACTTTCTCTACATAGTCCACAGAACCTTGTTTCCCAGGTTCCTACAGCAGGATCAGCAACCATTCCTGGCAGCTTGCTGTCTTCACCATGGTACTGTGTTTCAGGTCAGTGAGTTAGAAAACGAGCTTGATGCTGAGCAGAAACGAGGAACTGAGTCCCTGAAAAGTGCTCACAAATATGAACGAAGGCTGAAGGAGCTCACTTACCAGGTAATTCAAATCCTCTGCCCCCTTATGTGCATCACTTCTGTGATCTGAAGCCAATGTGATTTTCACTTCCCACAGTCTGAGGAGGATAAGAAAAATATTCTCCGGCTCCAGGACCTGGTGGACAAGCTGCAGTTAAAAGTGAAAGCATACAAGAAACAGGCTGAGGAAGCTGTGAGTGCCAGACTCTTCCTAAATCTTTGTGGGCTCTGGGTGGAGATTTCCAAAAGGCCTGGGCTCCCAATTCATTCAAATAACTGACTACTCAGTTGACACGGTGGCAATGGCCACTGCCTTAGGATATTCCTCACCTCATAAAAACTTAGGGCTCACAACTGAACAGGCACAGCTGTAATTACCCTGGAGTTGTTGCACTTTTGGAGCCACACTAGCCAACTTTCCCACCTGGAACTGATCAGGACTAAATGTTCTGACCCCAGCTGAGTGCTCATGCTGTTGACAGCACTAGATAGAAATTCACGGAGTGCTGGCAGGGCAAGGATGTACTTTTGAAGTAGGGGATGTTATTGGGGTGCAGCCATAAGGTGTTCAGTTAATGATAACAGAGCAATGTCACTTTGTGTCCATGTCACTGATGGCGCTGCATGACTTCCAGGAAGAACAGGCAAATGCTGTTCTCTCACGATATCGCAAGACCCAGCACGAGCTGGAAGGGGCTGAAGAACGAGCTGATATTGCTGAATGTCAGGTTAACAAGTTACGAGCCAAAAATCGTGAAGGACAGGTGAGTTGGAGGGCTGCAGAGGAGGGCCGCAAAGATCTCTGACCAAACACCTCCAGGCACAGCTCTACTCCTTCCACTCTTGCACTAGTTTCCTCTTAAAAGAAAGCCAGAAATGGGCTCTTATTCAAAACCAGTGTGGTTTGACAGTCCCTTTGGTGCCTCCCGAAAGACTGACCACATATGATCAACTCTAAGAGTCCAGGTCTTTTCAGCACAATTAAGAGATACTGGTTCTTTGCCAGTAATACAGCAGAACATTTGCAATAGCCACAGGCTAAGATGCAACTGATGCAACCCAACCAATGATCCAATTGCTCAAATAATCTCTATATTATCTTCCTTTTTCTTTTTTTTTCTTTTAGAAATCAGAGAAATGATATCCCTGACCAGAGCTGCAGCAGGCTCTGTGCTGACTTCTGTGGATCTAAGAAGAGATATTATTTGCTTCATGTAATTCATTAGGTGTTAGTTTCATGGTTATAATACAGGTATTATGTTATAATAGTTATACGTAATAATAATAACCATTTGCCTGGTCATATTTAACCAACCCTAAATAGGTGTAGAAAATAAAAAGAAACCTAGGTGATGCCTCAATTTATCGTGAGATTGACAGTGTTTGTGAACGGAAGTAGCAGGTACGGCAGTGGTTACCAAAGTCCAAGGTATGTCCTAGCAGGAAGCATTCCCAGGGCAATGGGAACACACTGCTCAGTTATTCTCCACAGTTTCAACTTTCATGCCTGAGAGAAGCAAAGAGTTAAATCAGGAAACTACAGAACAGATCTCTCCACAATACCTGTGACTTGAACTGCCCGGTTCTTCCGCCTTTGCATCCACGGAGAGAGTGTCTCCTCCAGACAGCCCATGTGTGGAGGGCTCTGCCACGAGCGGAAGGAACGGCTGGGGATGCGCAGCCCACACCGCCTGCGTGTGTGCTGCAAGGGCGGGAAGAGGGCATCCGCTCCGGAGTGTGCGCGGGGATCTGCTCCCTGCGGGACGGGGGGAATATGGGGAGGAATCCGCCCCGTGCAGGGGGGGTGTGGAGGGGCTCTGCTCCATGCGGGGAGGGGGTGAACCCGTTCAGCCCCGCACTCCCCCAGCGGCCTTGGCCGCGCCTGGCGCTCGAGTCCTGCAGCGCTCGGGCCGGGGCCACCCGCAGCCAGCGGAAGCCCTGCGCAGGATGCGCCGGCAGGGGGCGCTGCAGTGCTGTGGTGGGGCCGGCTGCGGGCGAGGTCCGCGACATGGCGCGGGACGGGGATGGGAGGCCTGGAGGAGCGGAGGGCACCGCGGGGCCATGGCCGAGCCCTCCCCCGTCATAGAATCACAGAACGGTTTGTGTTGGAAGGGACATTAAAGCTCATACAGTTCCAGCCCTTCCACTAGAGCAGCTTGCTCCAAGCCCCGTCAAACCTGGCGTTGAGCACTGCCAGCGATGGGGCAGCCACAGCTTCTCTGGGCACCCTGTGCCAGTGCCTCAGCACCCTCACAGGGAAGAGCTGCCTAATACCTAACCTGAACTTACCCTGCTTCAGTCTGAACCCATCACCCCTTGTCTTATCACTCCAGTCCCTGATGAAGAGTCCCTCTCCAGCATCCTTGTAGCTCCCTTCAGACACTGGAAGCTGCTCCGATGTCTCCATGCAGCTTCTCTCCTCCAGACTGAACAGCCCCAACGTTCTCACCCTGTCTTCATGTGAGACTTGCTTCAGTCTGTGATCATCCCTGTGGCCTCCTCTGGACTTGCTCCAGCAGCTCCATGTCCTTGTTACATTGGAGACACCAGAACTGCACAGAGTGCTGCAAGTAGGGTCTTACGAGAGCAGAGTAGAGGGCAGAGTCCCAGGAGCCCACCGGGGGAGGCCCTGTTCTGGTAAGCTCTCTGTCAGCTCCAGGCTTCTCCCCTCTGAGACACCAGCCAGGGTTTGGGCTCTAACCCTCAAGCACCCCTGCGAGGCCCTGTGCCTGGGAGCCCTCCCTGCTGTGCCGGGGCCTCCCTCAAGCAACAAGGGGAGTGCATGCTCTGGCTGCATTGCTCAGCATGGGGCTCTACTGAGCTGCTCATCACTAAGTGAAAAAAATGACTTTTTCTGAAAAGCAAAACTACTGTGGAACACATTAACGGCTTCAGATTTTTCATCTTACAATGACTGGATGCTTGCTGTCTGCAGGGGCTGGCCTTTGCCAGGTGTTCATGTGCAGCTAGGCTCTCCAGGTGACAGTATGTGCCTCTGGCCGTTCTCCTCAGTCTCATGTTTGTCTTCAATGAGGATGGTGAAACACTGGAATAGGTTGCACAGAGAGCTGGTGGATGACATTCAAGGCCAGGCTGGATGTGGTTCTGAGCAACCTGATCCAGTTGCAGATGTCCCTGCTCATTGCAGGGGGGTTGGACTGGATGAGCTTTGAAGGTCCCTTCCAAACAAAATTATTCTGTGATTCTATGATTCAGGCACAAGTGCCATCCTCATGCACCAGCAGCTCACCCTGCCAAGATTCCTGCCTCCTCCAGTGTACACACAGCACTCTATGGCCTGCTGTTCACATCCCCTCAATGCCTCTTCCTTCCATGTCATTCCATTCTCTTGTGTGTTCATCTGCATCAGTTGTTCTGGTACCTTGTGTTCCGGATTTCTTTCATTATCCTCTTGTGTTTTATACCCTGTCATCACTGCTGGCTGTAACCCATGTGCCTCCTGACTGGTCATCCTGCTGTTTGCATTCAGGGTCCTTTGTGCCAGTCACAGCTCTGATGTTTTGCCCGCTAATGCCCCATCAGATGGTGATCTGCCATCACTGCCTGTCAAACTGACAAAAAGAATTTTATTGTTGCTTTATCCTTGCTCCATGGCTACCTGCCATCACTGGCTCTAGCTTGCGTGTTCTTCACCATGGCATTTTCTGTTGTCAGAGATGGATATGGACAGCTCTTTCACAAACACAGCAGTCCATGACTTGAACTGCCATTGTGTCCAACCCCCTCAAACTGGCAGGTCCTGCCCACACTTGCACATGACGATAGAGTTTTCATTGCACAGCTGCGCACATTAGGACCACGTCTGCCCCAGCCAAAAAACAGTGCTGTGATAAGCACAATACTAGCAGATCAGTAGATTAGCAGGGTTTACCCTTTTGTTAAGCACAAACCTGTTCTCAATACTCTTATTTATCCATAAAGGAAGAAAAACTGAAACAATGAGAGACACCTCCTGCACAGCAGTGTTGCTGTGCAGGTTTGGAAAGCTATTTTTTCTTTATATGATGATAGCTGCAAACATATTTATGAAGCTGAAAGAAAAACCTTTGTCTGAAAATTTGTTTGCACTCTCAGAAGCTTCTAGATGTGCTTTGTAGTTGCCATGAGATCTATAGAGCCCTCAGAGTCCTTTGCTTGTCCCAGTATATGAGGAAGGGAGAGGCACTGGAATGACCAGATGCACGTGCGCTACGCACGAACCAGCACTGGCTTTTTCTTGGCATGCTGGCCAGCAGTAGGAAGTGCCATTTTGTGTGATCACCTCTCTACAGGAATATTTCATTAAAGCACCCTGTTATGTGTTTAGAACATATATTAGCATCACTGGCTTCTTTTTGTGACTACAGAACATGTCACCTTGCTCACTGGAGACAGCTCTGGGAGAGACGCAGAAGGAACAGGGTGAAGGTTAAAGAGTAAGTCTAAATCTATGCTACTTGCCATCTCTGCCCAGGGGCAAAGTGATGGCAGGCCCAATCTGATGGTTTGAACAATGCTCAGACAAAGGCTTAAACTGCTTTTAGGCTGATGGATGGAAAAACAGCCAAATCCCAACAACAATAAAAACACTCCATGCCTTTAACTTAGCTATAATTGTGAAAACAACAGCAAACATCCACATCATCTGCTCTTCAAAAACTGCTCACTGTTCAGCTAAGTGTCTCCATAGAGAGACTGAGAAGACAGGAGAGAGGCATTGAGACTCCAGAGACTGGCAAGAACTTGAACACAGGTCTGTGCCAAGCAGTTCCAGTGGGAAACTTGAGATTTTGGAGTTCTGTATCTATCTGCTTAGTTCTTGCCACTGAATTTGTAAGATATGCAGGTGCCTATTAGCATTCTGAAGAGCAGTAGACAGTTTCTGGAAAATACGAAAGGGGAAATAAAATATTCCCCTAAAAAAAACTCTTGCAGCCCTTGCAGAAAGCTGCAAGAAAATTGAAATAAGAACAAGAAATATACTATTTTTGCTTTGATTGAACCAGAGGTAGTGTGAGATATACTTAAAAAATAAAAAAGGACAGACTCTTTAATTTAGAGATAATAAATAATAATTAATAATAAATAAATACGTTCATTAAGATAACAGGAGCTGTGTCGTACCTCAGTGTATACCAAGAATAACTTACTCGTTTGCCTGTCTGTGAAGTCAGAAGAAGGATTCAAATACTGATTGAAAAACACACCATGAACACACAGAGCTCATCCCTTCTAGGCATGGTGCCTGCTCCTCCTTTGAGGTCCTGGGGGAATGGATGGAAGTGGGAATCATTCCAGTGGCCTACAAGATTCTCTTTCAAGCCTGCACAGCCTTTTATAGGAAAAGGATAAATTGTGCTGAGAGTTGCAGCCCCTTTGCTTATGTCTGTGACCAACATCAGACCTTGTACAGCTGTAAAAACGTTTTCCAGAAAACTGAGATTTCTCAGGTATGAAACTGGGCTCCCATGTGCCACCATTGCTCCTTACTCATATTAGCAGACAGACCAAGCACAGGAGGACTTGGAGTTTGACTCTTTTTAATCACGTGATAAATTTGGCCTTATTCACATCATACATTTGTTTTAATTCTATGAAATAATAAAACTTCTTTATATTTTCAATCAACTCCATGCATTAGTGTAGAACAGAGATTGACTGCTAGGGTGCAGCCCTGCAGAAGAAGCCTTGGGGTTCTGGTGGAAAACAAGTTGGACGTGTCAGCAATGCCTCCTGCAGTAAGAAAGATAAACAGCCATGGGACTGCATTAGTAAGCAGCCAGAAACCTGCTGGAGGGATGTGGTTATTCCCCTCTGGCTGGCACTGGTGAAGCTGCATCTCCAATACTGTGTTCGGTTTTGGGACACACAGACCCCCAATTGTATGCTGACATACTGGAGAGGATCCAACAAAAGCTCCTGATACCGGTCCGGCACAGACAGAGCACATGTCACATGAGGAGATGCGAAGGGAATTAGGTTCATTTGGCCTGGAGAAGAGAAGGTTAGCATGGGAGCTAACTGCAGACTAACACTGCTGAAAAAGGGATTGTGAATTAAGATGCATCCAAGCTTTTCCTGCAAGTGCACAGTGAACAGACAAGAGGCAATGCTGCAAACCATGGAAGATCCGTTTCAACACATTATTTACCATGAGAGTGCTGCAGCCCTGGGCCAGGCTGCCTAGAGGGGTGGTGGAATCAACCTGCTCTAGGCAGCCCAGTTGGGAACAGATCACCTCCAGGGCTCCCTTCCAGCCTCAAGTGCTCTGTGATTCTGATCTTAGCTGTTGATTTTAACATTCTGTCCAGTTTCAGCCACCCAGCTTCAATCATATTCACAGGAAGATGTTTCCTTTCATGTGGTAGCACCTCTGACCCTTGTTTATCATCTAACATCCTAGAGAAATTGTAAAATATGACAATAAAAGTTCTAATTAAAATTCTAACCCAACTGAAAAATTGTATTTATTTTGTTCATGGTTTCTGGGTATCATTTACATATCTGGAGTTGACTTATGATTGCATTTATATGTCATAGGATATGTCACTATTTGTTTTAAGCTTTCTTGATCATCTTAATCTGCATCCTTAGACTATTACCTCTCTGGGGCAGTGGAGAACAGGAGAACCCTGCAACCTTTTCTTTCCACAGTATTGGACAAGGTGCCACAAATCAGAACCTTCCCCACTAGCCAGAGAGGCTCATTTGATTTTCAGAAACTCTTCCTTTCGCACTCACTCTGCCCACAGGAGACTTTCTGATAAAATCTGGGTATTTCCTTTCCTTCAGCTATTTCTAAACCTTGCTAGATGCATGAAGTGAAGATAGCTGTGATTTTTTGATTCCAATATGAATCACTGCCCCAGATAGTCCCTATGACCAACTTCACGGTGTTTTGGGGAGCTCCAGCTCCAGGCACAGCTTGCAGGGTGCCAGGAACTGCACCCACTGCAGTTGGCAGAGATGCAGAGTAGCCTGCAAATAAAAGGGAAAGGGCTGGAGACAGTCATCTGTGGGGGCTGAGAAGAATGTAGGAAGTGGAAGTGTCACTAGGTGGATCCTCATTGAGAAATGGAGTGAAGAAAAATTTGGCCACAGTGAGCAGTGCTGTGCTGGGTCTTTGTCAGAAGCAAGTGGTGGACTTGCAGCACCCACTCGCAGAGACAGCTTACTGCCAACCTGCTGTTTGTAAATATGTGTCAGCAACAGCAGGTTTTAAAGATTAAAGCTGTCAAGGGAAACCTAATGCTGAGTTTCCAAGACTTTATGGGATTGAATCCTCATCTTTAACACTACTCAGGATGAACATAGTTCTTGCCTAATTCTTAGAGACTTTCCTGTATGAGTCATTGTTCACAAGAGAATAGCAGCTTTATACACAGATGGTTGCAGAACAGAGACACCATTGAGAGGAAAACACTGAGGCATCTATGTCCTACAGATACAGGCATACACATATACACAGATCAACAAATTCATCCACAGAAAGCAGTCAGTCCTGCTCAGTGTGCTCAGGCAGAATCTCTGCTCTTTCATGACATAAGAAATCCCTGATGGAATTCAAGTAATGAGCAATTCATGCTGAAGAGGGAAGCTTAGTGTCAGTGAAATATCAATGTCCAAACTAGCACACCCAGAGGGAGTTTGGCTGGAGGACTGCTTTGCTGGACTGTTCTTCTTAGCTGGCCAGAAGCCCGGTTCTCCATGGGATCAAAAGAAAAGATCAGATGCTCTGGGACCCAGCAAGCTGTTGTAGATGATCTGGCAAGTCCAGACCACACCATTAAGACTGATGCTAAGCCAGAGGGAAGGAGGTTTGAAGGAAGTTTAGGTGCTTTCATCACAGTCCTCTAGGCAATTTTTCCTGCTTTTCCAATGCCTCTCCATGTGATCTTGGACACCTTAAAGTAGGTGATTCATGCAGGCTCATGCCCACATCTCCAGATGCAGGTAACTTTCAGTTCAGTGGCTCAGGTTTGGACGTCAGTGCCACTATAACAGTGGAAAGGTCACCGTGGGTGGGTTCTGCCTGTGACTGTGCACCAGCATTGCCTCAGAAGAAACAGGCAAAGGACAGGCTTGCAAATATAGTGCCTGCACTGGAAACTTGCTACAGAATTTTATGGATACCAAAAGTTTGCATGGGCTCAAAAATATAATTGCCCTAAGTAATGGCAATGAGCTATTAAATACATGATACTACCCCTAACTTGGGAAGACCTGAGCTATCATTTGCTGGGAATCGAGAGGCTATTCCGCAGAAATACTTCTTTGCACCTGTGCTTTTCCCTAGACTTCTGCTATTAGATAATAAACCAGATAGACTGATGTCCTGATCCAGAACTGTCTTATGTTGTTGTATAACACTTAAAAGTTGAGACCCAAATGACCACAGCTTGCCTGTTACTGATACTGAAAGTGTATGATTTATAGATAATGCCTTTCTTCCTTTCCATGACTTTTCCACTTAGCATGAAATAGTTAAACATTCAATAAATAACATTGTGTGACCTAGTGCTTATGGAGCTGTAGAAAGAGAAGGCTGCTGCTTGGAGCTGCAGAGAAGGCAAGGCAACACCATTTCAAGCAAGGGGTTTGTGACAGCTGGCTGCTGTTGACACCTAACTCTAAGGGAAAGACTCAGAATTGTGATTCACATTTGTATGACCAAACATGTGCCTGTCATGTAACAGGGTGGGACCTGCCCTGTCTCTCAATGGGAAACATGTTGACTGGAAGCAGAATGATGTTATCGGAACAGTTTGTTGTTCTCAGCCTGCTTCCAAGAAAGGAAGTGAATGGAAGCAGTCAGCTTTCCAGGTGAATTATCCTGGCAGGCAAATCCAGTTTAGTCTCAGGTGAATCATCACAAACTGTTTGTTCACATAATATTACTGTCCATTTATAGACTCAGACTATGTTTGTTCATGTCTGACTCTAAAATAGTAGGTACAGCTCTGAGCACTGTTAACAACAAAGATGACTAAACCTACCCTGGAACATCACTAAGTTTTACAATGGCCATAATAAGGCAGGACACTGCACATCTGATCTTATGAAAATAATTCTGAAAAGAATTGACCTTGTACAAGAGGAGTTCCAAGGTCACTGGAGCCACAAGAAACACTGATAAAGGCAGAAATCAAAGGTAAAGCCATTCTGTATCATGAAGTGCATTTTTTAATTGTGTTTGAATCACATATTTGGTCATATGAGCATGACTCATAACTCTGAGTCCTCTTCTTGGAATGTTTGAGGTCCTGGATGCCTAAATTTCCAACTGTGATACTCAAGAATATCTGGCTTAGGAAATCCCTAAACTGCAGCCTGGTGGACGATGGAAGAGCACTGCTATGTGTTGTCCTGCTCTTTCACTCCATCCTATGCATTCTTTTTGAGTTTCTGCCAGAAAGAAGACTGTAGACTAGATGAAATATTGTTCTGAGGTCCTGTATCTGTTCTTATATCGCGGCTGTTCAAAGCACTGAGAATGACCCCTTCCATCAAAAGCTATGGATTTTAAGCTTTTAACAACTGGAACTATCTTTTGTGTACAGGCTCAGAGCATTTCCTCTCCAACAACAGAACTGATTTCTGCTAGTCATTTAGACTTCAAAGGTCATTTAAAGATCCAGAGCTACATGTGGTTTCTTTTTAGTCTCTTTCGGCCCTGGTTCTTGGCCTCAGGAGATCTCCTGGTGTTGCTGTGTCTTGCAAACAGGTATGGCAAATCAATTATTCATGTGAATCCCCAGTCCATCAGGACTAAAAAGCTGTCCCATGTACCTGTGCAAACCCTTTCTCGTTTTGAGCTCCGCAGGATCTTTTCAGTGAAGACAGCAGGAGTCATTTAGCTCTTTGCCATGGGCTGGACAGATTGTCAGATGTTGCTTTAAACAAACAAAACATCGACCATGTTGCTTCTACAACTGTTGGGTGTGAACTTTCTTCTGTTACTCCCAAATTGGTTTTAGGTCCCTCTTCAGGGAATATGCCTACCTATACAGGGCTTGTTTTAGTGGTGTCGTTTTAAGTTCCAGGCACAATCTGTAAAATCATGGAATAAATTCTCTCTGACTGGATGATCATAACTGGGGCTCTCTGCAGTGCTACGTGAAGTTGGTTCCTCTCATTGACAGATAGCATTTTGGTGACACTAAGGTTTGTTAAAAAGTTAGATGTCCAAGGCTGAGGTCTTCACCTTAGACTGTTTGGTGGCAGACAGGGAGAAGAAGATCCTTTCAAGGTGAGATTTATCTCACCCTAACACAGATTATGTTCGTGTGGCACTGATTTTAGCATTACTTTCTCATTGCTAAGTAGAATACCCTCCTAGAACAGACGACAGAGTGAATATGACAGTTCTGATGGCTCAGGAAATAAAATCAGGGAAATCTTGCAGCCAAAGGGATTGTTTGATCACTCACTCAGACCTGCTGAGTACTGGCCAGAGAACACCTGCATCCAGCCAAGCTGGAACAGATGACAGATAAAAAGGCTGAGACTGGAAGCTGACTAATTCATTCCAATACCTTGAAGTTGCAAATCTGCATGTTTCTGGGATGGCTTTTATATCTTCCATCTAGTGACTCTGGCTGTGATTATCTTATGCTAGATAAAAAAGCTTTTTATGCTCAGAAATAACTTTCTTCATAGACAGTAAGCATGACACCCTTTAACATCCTTTACAACAAAGACAATACATGATGCAGGAGCAAACATAGGTCTAAGCCTTTGATAAAAGCTCTCCATGCAAGGAGTAAAGTCATTTTGCAAGTGGAGGAGAAGGACCAGACATATCTCAAGAGAAACTAAGCATGTAATTATCTGCACAATGAAATAAGGATTACTTACGGGGATTACTTCAAAGTTGTGTACTTCCAGTGACAGAAAGGGATCCTCTGATATGTATGGAGCCCTTCTGTTGTAAACTGGATGGTCATACACAAGCTGTGGAATAAGAATGAAGCTAGTGCTTACCTTTGGGCTTGCCTGCTGAGAAGCTGAAGCTTGTAATTGCTTCAGGAAGTAGACAGCCCTCAGACTAAAACCCTGCTAGAGGCTTTGTCATCGAGAAAGTTAACACAAAGATGGACAGAATCTTGCAAAAATATCAGAAAGGGAGATAAAGAGAAAGCAGAACAAGTTGGGAGTATAAAAATAGCAGAGGAAGAAACCATCAGAGAACAAAGCTAAGAAAAAAAAGTATTCTGTCATCATTAACCATAAGAAAAGATGACTAAAATATATTGTTGTCCATGAAAGCTCTAAACTATATGGAGCTGTGTTCCATCACAGGGGAAGCTGGGTTTGTATATGCTGAAGAAAAATATGGGTTTTTTTGTTCCATTTCAGCTCTTGCCATTTATAAAGAGCATTGTTAGACAATACTGCTGATAGATGTACCTGGATGTGTGCCATGATACCAGGTCTGTTGCTGTTTGCCAAGCAAAGCACAGCTGGTGTGATAATAACACATAATGGATCATAGTTCAATAGTTATCAGCTTAAATGCTTAGCAAAAGGGGATGATTTTAAGCAATTTTCCACAAATTCAGAGAGCCAGAAATAGAACTGAGGAAAGTAGTCTAAGGGTTGTTGAAAGAATCCTGACAAAATCCCAGAAGGGTTCAGTTCAGATCCCTGCTTGGCCTGTCTAAACGAAGGACAGCTACATTGAAAGTCACCTCCTGAAATGTTCACGAGAAAGGCTACGTTCAAGCTACCTGACTGCTGACTTTAAAGAAAAAGGCATTGCAAATTTGTAAAACTCCATGAAAAGAGAGAGAAAAAAATACCCTAACAGTGTCCTGTGCAGCCCCAGGCCAGGAGACACACACGGTGCTACATTATGGGCACCAAAGGTGGCTGTTCTGAACTTGCTCCTGTCTACTGATTGCAAAGCAATCACGAATCAAAAGGAGAAATGGGACACCCTTCCTCCATGAAAAAAAAAGGTGGAAAAGGAACAGGGATCTTAGAACAGGCCATACAGGCGTTAGTGGTCAGAAGGGGTCTGTGAAGCTCACAGCAAAACACCACAAATTGTGCAAAAGTTGGACTGGCTCACAGAAGCACCTGCTTCTTTTCCACTGGAACAGAAGCTAGAATTATAGAATCACAGAATGGTTTGGGTTGGAAGGGTCATTAAAGCTCATCCAGTTGGAACCCCCTGCCACAGGCAGGGACACCTTCCACTAGAGCAGCTTGCTCCAAGTCCCATCCAACCTTGTTCAAGTGGCCTTGAACACTGCCAGGGATGGGGCAGCCACAGCTTCTGTGGGCACCCAGTGCCAGTGCCTCAGCACCCGCACAGGGAAGAACTTCTGCCTTATATCTAACCAGAACTTCCCCTGTTTCAGTTTAAACTTGTTTCCCCTTGTCCTGTCGCTGCAGTCCTTATAAAGAGTCCCTCTCCAGCATCCTTGTAGCTCCCTTCAAACACTGGAATCTGCTCTGAGGTCTCCACACAGCTTCTCTTCTCCAGACTGAACAGCCCAAATTTTGTCAGCCTGTCTTCATATGGGACTTGCTCCAGCTCCTGATCATCCTTGTGGCCTCCTTTGGACCTGCTCCAACAGCTCCATGTCCTTATGTTAGGGACACCAGAACTGTACACATGGACACCTGAAGCCTAAATGTGCAGAATACAAGCAGAATGTGACACAAATAACTCATGCACATGATCATAAATGCAGTGGAGTTAGTGACTGGAACATAGAGATAGTTTTGTAATGCACACAGGGACATCACACACAGTGACACAGATCTCATGCCCTCCAGAGCAGCATGTGTGAGAATACGCTGTGGCTTACATAGGTGCACACTGTATCTCAAACCTCCCCAGCTGGAGGATGTCACCAAACCATGGAGAAATGCAGAGCATGCCTATTGCTGTTGAGACATACACACACTGGGTTCAGTCAAACCACACATCCTGAGCTTCATCGAGTTGCACACATTGTGAGTTCCTGCCACTTTTATAGTGGACTGTGTCACACATTGAAATGAATTACGTGTACACATACACAAGTGCAGTCTTACACTGTACACTTGAGTCAGCCACGCACCCAGCCAGCTTCTCCTGTGGACCGACAAGGCATGCACATTGAGCTCACTGCTCACACACATGTGCACACCCGAGGGTCTCACAAATGCCCTGGAAGCAGACATGGGTTCTCCTGCTCAACTGCAGACACACAGTGCCTGGGAGGCAAGCAGCAGAGTGGGCATCAGAGGAGACCTGGACAAGTCCACTGGGTGTGACTGCTCCCATCAGTGGGGAAAAGAACCTCCGTGTCTCACTGGTGTCTGAACACAGCAGCAGGTCTGTGTCCTCCTTTGCCCTCTCCACCAACTGACTACAACACATGCAGGGTAGCAGCCTGGATACGGCTCTGGGGTACTTGTCAGGCAGATCCAGCTCCTTTTGCTTCATCCCTTCCACACACATGCTGGCACACACAGCATGAGCCACAAGTACTACTGATGGGTGCCACACATGTAGATCATGATGCAGCAGGTTGCAGAAACATGGTTGAGACCCTGGTACATGCCAGTGGTGCAGTGAGTTCACCAATCATGGATTCTTACAGGCACTCTGGAGGGAGTCTGTCATGCACTGGTGTACACAGCCACACACACAGCCAGCTTACACACACACAGCCACACACACAGCCAGCTTACACACAACCACACAGCCACACTGGTGTACACAGACACACACAGCCAGCTTACACACAAACACACAGCCACACTGGTGTACACAGCCACACACACAGCCAGCTTACACACAACCACACAGCCACACTGGTGTACACAGCCACACACACAGCCAGCTTACACACACACAGCCACACACACAGCCAGCTTACACACAACCACACACACAGCCAGCTTACACACAAACACACAGCCACACTGGTGTACACAGCCACACACACAGCCAGCTTACACACAAACACACAGCCACACACAGCCAGCTTACACACAAACACACAGCCACACACAGCCAGCTTACACACAAACACACAGCCACACACACAGCCAGCTTACACACAAACACACAGCCACACTGGTGTACACAGCCACACACACACAAACAACAGTCACACACACAGAGAGCTGGGTCTCACGATCTCACAAGGCTGTCCCATTGGCACACACAGAAGTCCATCTTCTGTAGGAGTGTCTCACCCTTTCAGGGGAGCCACAGGCACACAAACATGGTGGGACACACACAGAGCTCAGCCTCAAGGTGTGTGTGAACATGCATCCCAGTAAGTCACACTCACAGGTGAGTCACATGCACACAGGTGTCTCCTGTACAAGCAAACATACATCCACTGTCATACAAGGCTGAGTTTCATACTTGAGTTTCTCACATACTCAAGCTCACACATATGTATCCCTTAAGCGACAGACTAGGTGTATGTAGCACAGAATCCCACAGGTATGTGTGCCCTGCCTGTCAAGTACCCCTGTGCATACCAGGAGCTCTCAAGCGCTCTGTGTGTGTGTGCACATCCTCTCACACCCCCATGCACGCACAAACACACACTGTTTATCAGACAGCCCACCCTGCAGCAAGTCCAAATACATCTATGCCTGGGCTTCACACACACATCCACACCATTCTCGTACATGTACAGGCAGGCATGCATGGTATGCATTACATACGTAGGGTGGCTCAAGTGTGCACACACACCTGTGTGCACAAAGGCAGATGTGTTTTACACACACAGAGTCACACCCGTGCTGCAGAGCAAGTCAGGCCTGCACACCCAGAACAGGTTGTGCAAATATAGTGGGTGTTCATACACAAAACTCACGGAGGTGTCTCGCATACACACATGCAGGAGTGTGACACATATAACATGTCCCACACACATGGTGCATCTCTCACATACACACAGACCAGGGTGTCACATACACAGAGATGTCTCACACACATGCAATCCACACACATGCTGCAGTCAGACATGCACACGTGGAGCAAGTTGTGCACTCAGCTGAGTGTTGCAGACATATGTGCACTTGAGACTATATCACACACATTTATGTTTCATACATGCTTGGGCATGTCACATGGCATCTTTCAGGCAAGATAGATTTCACATGCTTGGGTCTGTGTCAAGGATGCCACACAGTGTCTCAGACATGCAGAGATGTCTCACACATACACAAGTACAGGCGGCTCTGAAGGTGCACGCATTGTCTCAGACACACGGAATCACACAGGCAGCTCTTCCAGGCACACACGGCGGGTCACACCCTGTCTCTCACACGCATGGGTGTTGCACACCCACACGGGGGTCACACACAGCATCTCACGTGGTGCCTTTCACAGACACACGTGGGTGTCTCTGTGTCACACCGCCTCTCACACACGCGGGTACCTCCCAAACCCGCTGGTGGGTAGCATGGTCACTCAGTGCCTGTCTCCCACACTGGGTGGCTCTCACACCCTCTGTACCGCTCTCCCCGGTGTCTCACACGCACACGGTGCTTCTCGTGCACTCACGCACACGTGTCTCCCCTCAGGGTCACACACGGCCTCCCGTTGTCCCGCCGGCGCAAGTATCACACGCGGAGCTACGCACCCGACGGCCTCTTCTCATCCTCCTCCTCCTCTCCCCCGCCCTTCCTCCCCTCACCTCGCCCCTCCCCGCCCCGCCCCGGCGGTGCCCGTGGGCGCCCGGCGCCGGGGCTGCCCCGCTCCGATCCCGATCCCGATCCCGCTCCCGCCGCCCGCGCTCGGCTCCCGCCGCGCCCCCGGAGCGGAGCGGGGCGGGAGAGGGGCGCGGCCATCGCGGTCCCTCCCGCAGCCCTGCGCGGCGGCCGAGGCCGGGGCCGGAGCCGGAGCCGGGTTGGCCGCGTACCCTGGCAGGATGTCGGGGTCGCGCTGCCAGACGCTGTACCCGTTCTCCGGGGAGCGGCACCGGCAGGGCCTGCGCTTCGCGGCGGGGGAGCTGATCACGGTGCTGCAGGTGCCGGACGGCGGCTGGTGGGAAGGGCAGAAGGAGGACGGGCTGCGAGGCTGGTTCCCGGCCAGCTACGTGCAGCTCCTGGAGGTAGGAGCGGGGCCGGGGAAGCGCCAATCGGGCGGAGGGAACGGCGATGCGGGGTGGGGGGGTTGGGGCCGGTCCGGGGCGCAGCGGGGGCAGCACCCGTCCCGGAGCGCCCCGTGCTCCTCCGGCCGGGCACGGCCCTGGGCTGCCCGGCAGCGGGTGCCGCTGGTGCCGGTGGGTGCCGGCAGCGCTGTGGGAAACGCGCGGCTGCAAACCGGGGGTGCTGTCGGGGGCACACGGCGGCATCGCTCCGCCTGCCCCGGCCACCCCAGCGCTGGAGTGTGCTGGGTGTTGGTACGGGCGTGCGGCACTCGGGGAAGGAGCAGCCAGCCTGGCCCCGCTCCGGCAGCAGGAGCCTTCGGTTCCCTCAGTCTCGGTGTCAGGGTTCAGGCTGCACAGCGAGCTGCGGGCTCCTCTGGACAACAGCAGCAGAAATCAGTGGTTGAGGGGTCAGTCGTACACGTGGGCCAGATGCTGGGCAAGTTCCTCCTTTTTCTCTCTCTCCTCTCTCTTCCCACTGAACATCTTTTGGCTTCATACTGTGGAAGAAGTAACTCAGGTAGTTCCCCAGCTGGCTGGAGGTACCTTGCTGCACTGTGTGTGGCATCACCCCAGAGAGCCCCAGCAGAGGCACAGTCAGATGCCCAGACTCAAAAGCAAAATCACTGCCCAGACTCTGCCTTGTGCCTGACCTTTTGTCAGGATGCTGAGGAGCTGTTTGTTTCAGGTCTTTTCAGGGCCATGACAGCTATGGCAACAGTTGTATTTCCGCCTCAGGACTGCTTGAACTTGCTTGCTATCTCTCCTATGCAGACAAGACACAATGCAAGTATAAAATAGATGTCCATGAGGAGTGTCTTCACAACCTCTGCATTTCTGAAAGTGAGATATGAAGCATCTCATGCACCAAAGCAAGAACCTGCCGTGAGCCCATCAGTCCTTCCCTCACTGACCATGGCCTGGTGACATTTAGAACTTAACCTGGGATGTGCATATGGGAACTGTCTCCCAGTGTCCCTGTGGTGACTGGGCCGAAGTGGTTAGCAGCACAGAGTTTCATGCGTCAGCCTCTGTTTGTCCTCCAGGATTCTAAGGGGAATCAGGCAACCTGCTGTGCTTACATGCAAGGCAGGCACTACCCACTCCAGGTTTTCCATGCACAGTCTCTGGGGAATGCAGAGTGGCAGGAAACATAGCCCTGAGCGGAACCAGGCCCCCCTCACGGAGCCATGTCCTGTGAGTGAAGGGTTCTGTGCAAAAGGACATTTGGCCTATAGAGCTGGCATTGCCTTTTGGTTTCTCTAGTCCAAATGAATTAAAAAAGCTGTGATGTTTCCATTCGGGTTGTGTTTCTCATATTTACCTGGAAAGATGGGAAAGTAGAAGCAGAATTTCCCCACCTGGTGCTACAAGAGTGGGGCCAGAGACTTTTCTATGCCACTGAAGCACTTGGGATTTTTTGGATAGCTTAAGAATGTGGGAGTCCTTTTGTTTGTCAGGTTTGCCACCTACAAGATCATTTCCTGAGATACGTGGATGTTTGTGGTTTCACACATTGCTAGGTATTTACACACCTAGCCAGGAATTTAGGAACTGTTTGAGGCAAAATGTATCATGAGATGGGACAAACTCTGCTTGGCAAAGGCAGTGGGAGATTTCTGCGTGCACTGTAACTTTGCTCTCGTATCATCTCCTTCTTGGAAACTCTTTTCCTATAGGAGTTGCACTGTGCTCAGATGGGTGCCTGAGCCTCCCACATGTGCACTTCTGACCCTCGGCTCATGCACCACTGAAAACGTCTCTGCAGACCAGTTGTCCAGACAGACCAGCCTCCTTTCTCTTGAGCAAACCTTTGGAAAGAAGGCACGAAGGACAACAAGTGCCTAGTGGTGTTCACTCTGCCATGATTTCATTCTCTCCAGAGGTCATGCCTGATAAGGACTATGAGCCAGAGTTAATAATTATGTCAAATAAGGGCTAATTAACCAATTTAACCAAATCTATGGGAACACAGGAACACAGAATAGATGTGTGAGAAGAAGTTGTTAAGATATGCATGTGTCTCTCCTGGCTCTGTGCAGGTGGCCTTTCCCTTATGTGCAGGTATGCAGCTACTTGCTCAGGGACCTGATCTAACTGAAAGACACCAGGCTAGAAATACTGTCTTCTCTGTTCTCTGATCCAAGGCCAACCACACGGACACTGGAGCTGGCACCAGGGAGGTGATGATAGTGGGGATGGAGCCATGAACATGATTCTCCTTTCAGTATCAACTAGCTCTTACATTGGCTTTGGGTGGCCCTGGCCCTGCAAATTTTGGCGAGGTTCAGTGTTATGTTCCAAGCTGAAGTTAACTACATGCTGCTGTTGAAAGAGGAAGATGTTATTCCTGCCCTCCTTTTCCCATGCCCAGTCTGCTCTAGCAGGTGCCTGTGCTCTTCTCTCTGGAGCCCTGTACCTCATTGTCCCAATGGACAATGGAGTTGGCTGCATTTTCTGCCACAGCAGTGACTGAATGTGGCTCATGACATTGTCCAAGGCGTGCCAGGCCTGGCAGGGTTTGCCCTGCATGGCACACACCCTTGCTTCTCACAACAAAGTCTGTCAGGTGGCTGTGTGCTACCAAAGGGAGATGACCTTCTTCTGAATTCTTTGTGACTTAAGCCTGCCACCGTGTATAGATAGGCAGGCTGGAATCTCTCACTCATATGACCTCACATTCACCAACACTGAAATCTCCTGTAGTGCTGCTCTGAAGTCTGCAATGAGCTTTGGTCCTGAGCTGAAAGGGAAGAAGGTATGAAGGGCAGTAGCTGAGAGAGGAGCTCTCCCACCCTTGTGCAGTTAGTTTAGCAGCCAGTCTGCACCGTGCTGATTCCTGCTGAAAGAAGAAGGGACTGTTCCTGATGCTGTCTCTGCCTTGGGAGGAACTGTGCTCCACCAACAGCACCTGCGTCTGTCTCTTCACAGGCAGGCGGGCTGTGGAGCTGCCAGCAACCTATCACCCGCATGCTGCCACATGGCTCTAGCTGGTTCATCCAGGAGCTATGGAGAGGGCAGGCTCTTCCTCCTGATCTGCACTCACACTGAGTGGTAGCCATGGTTGGTGATTGCCCAGAGCAGGTTTTAATGGCAAATGTGGAGTTGGACAGCTCTGAGAAAACCACAAGGTGACTTGTGGAAATGAACTCCAGTGCTAGAGATGAGCACTCCTGAGGGTTTGCTGCTTTTGCCTCCTGAGGTCTGTTGCTAGCAAAAATTTGGTTTCAGTTCATTCATCACAGAAGATCAAAGAAAGATCAAAACTGTAGTAAATGTGGGACAATAGAGACGTAGGGAGGTAAAGAGGTAAACGTGTTTGGCATCCTTTGGTTCCTGCTCCTGTGGTTGCTGCAAGCCCGCAGTGGTGGGTTAGAAGACAACAGGTTGGAGTTTCCTGCTAATGACAGTGATAGAAACAGGGAGAGCCGGAGAAGGACTGGAAGAGTGTGTGGTGAGGGTAAGCTAGAAACAAGCATGTTTCTGAGCTTTGGAGAGGATACAGTTGTCATAGAGCAAAAGGGATAGCATAAACCAAAAGACAGGCTATCAGAAGCAGAGAGCAAAGTGAGCAAGGGAGGGTATTAGCTCTGTGGTGGGGTTCCAGATGAGATCCCCAGGGTCAGGCTGGTGGGCCGCAGTAGGGGAGGCTGTTGTTGCCTAATTCACAGAAAAGCTTGACTTGGAAGGGACTTCTGGAGATCAGCTAGTCCAGCTTCCCTGGCCATGTGTGGTCAGGTTTTGAATGTGTGCAGTGATGGATACTCCGCAGCCTTTCTGGGCAATCTGTTCCAGTGTTTGACTATGCTCACAGTTTTCTGTTTTGTTTAAAGGGATTTCCTGTATTTTAATTTGTGCCCATCGCATCTCATCCTTTCGCTGGATGTCACTAAGAACAGTCTGTCTCTGCTTCTTTCACTGTGTGTTGTCCGTCCCGTCCTGTTCCCCCCCCCCATTTTTCATACACATTGATAACACCCCTCTCAAGCCTTCTTTCTTGATGCTAAACAGTCCCAGTTCTTTCAGCCCTTCCTTGTATGGCAGATGCTCCAACCTCTTAATCATCATTGTGGCCCATTGCTGGACTGTCTCCAGTATGTCCTTGTCTTCCTTGTGCTGGGAAGCCAAGTACTGTTTTTTATACTCCTGTGCTCTTGGAGATAGTAGGTTAATGGAGAAACAGACCCAGTATTTATTGAACATGAGAATCCACTGACCCCAAATTTGTATGGTTTTGTCTTGACTGAGCTTGATCTATGAGCAAGCAACACCCTTCTGCAAACTCAGGGGCTTGGGAAAAGAGGGATGTTGTTGCTTGTGATCCATATTCCATTGAGAAGACCACAATCAATTTCAACCTTCACCCCTCCTTTGATGATTTATGGCTATGTTAGCCATGAGACCTGAAAGTCAGGGACTAGCAGCTGTATCTTCTGACCATTTCCTCCTTCATGCTTTTGTATTTTGCTTGACCTTTTGACTATTTTGAGTGGAGCCATACAGGGGACTTCTGTACCAGACTGTTGCAGTCCCAGGTTAAGCAATTGCCCTTCCCAGCCTAGTGCAAAGAGGAACCTGTGCAGACATGGATGATGAGGTGTCCTTCAAGCCAGCATTGCAATGGTGAACACAGGTATAGAGCAAATGGAATGTCGTGGGTGCTACGGCAAGGGATTTCTTAACACTTGAAGGCTGAGTGCCTCCTCACCCCATCTGCATCAAGCGTGCTTGGGATGACGATACCAAGATGTAGAAAGATCTACAGAGCTCCAGACCTGAGAGCAACCTGGGACAAGTCTCAGGAGTGTCCCACTTTGTTGCACACTTTATTGGTGCAGGGCAGCATAGGTGTCAGGAAGGCAAGGTGGTGTTAGACCTCTGGGGTAGGTGCTCCAAGCACTGCTTTGCACAGGACCCTCTGGGGAAACACTGGCTGTTGCGTCTGCCTTTCCTAGACAAGTGGTTTTCAGAGGGGTGGGGAGATGTGTCGCTCAGTCACGTTTGCAAGCAGTTTGTTTGAAAATCTATTTTGAGCGTAGCGGTTTGTATTTGTGGTTAGCTCAAAATCACTTATATAAGCAGCAGCAGTAGCAACACATGCAGATTTGCTGAAAATTGTCAGCACTTTTTATAGCTTCAGTCATCCCACAGATGTAAGTCTCTGTATGAAGCACAGTGTGTACTTCCAGCATGGATGGAGGTGGCTCTGGAATCTGACTGAGCAAGCTGGACTGAGTAGGACTGAGAGCTGCCACTGAGCTGGTCTGTGCTTTCCACAGCTTGATTTACCAGACCCAGGAAGCACTTTGGAGGTAAAGAGGCAGTTCTTGCAGGCATCAGGCAGTATTATACATCACTTCCACTGCTGTGTAATATTTGTGGGGAGGAGGTAACTCACCTCACTGAACCCAACCTATGACATCTCCCACATGGACATTGAAATGTGCCAATGGCTGAGGCTGGACACTGCGGCACATTCAGCTGCAAGAGGCATGGAGTGAACTGCTTCATTCATCAGGGACTGTAGTGATAGGAAAATGGGTAATGGTTTCAAACTTAAACAGTGGAGACTTAGGTCGAATCTAAGGCAGAAGCTCTTCCCTGTGAGGATGGTGAGACACTGGCATAGGCTGCCCAGAGAAGCTGTGGCTGCCCCATCCCTGGCCGTGTTCAAGGCCAGGTTGGACGGGGCTTGAAGCAGCCTGGTCTAGTGGAAGGTGTCCCTGCCTGTGGCAGGGGTTGGAACTGGGTGATCTCAAGGTCCTTTCCAACCCAAGCCATTCCATGATTCTAGGATTCTTTGTGCCTAGATAATCATAGAGAAAAAAGTATGAAAGGAATTTATAGAAATTATGATGTCTGTAATTTGTTTTTTAATAGCAGAGATTGTGTAGAGGATTTCTGTGCCAAACTATATCTTGTTGTAAGCTATCAGGATCCAAGGAGACAGAGTGCTTAAGGAGAAACTAGAACCTGCCAGCTGTCAAGCAAGGAGAATTCCATTTAATGACAAAATTCAACTCCGAACATTTATGTGAAACAAGATTGTGATGAAACCCTATTTTTACAGAGGAAAAAAAAAAAAAGTTTACATTTCTCTTTCTTCATTAGTGATGGAGTGTATCTTGCCCAAGAAAAGCTCCAAAATATTTTGTCAGAAATGAGCAGTACTGTAGCCAGTGATGGCTGTGCTGGGTGCTGCCACAGTGAGAGCTGGATAAGCAGCTCCTGGAGCTGCTCTCTGGTGTCATTCAAGCCATATAATGTGGGCCATACACTTGGAAGAGAGATGTTAGTAGCTATTGCAACGAGAGCTTTTCTTGATGACTGAACCAAGAAGAAGAAGGCTGTGTATGGAAAGTATCTCGCTGTGAGTACCTGCAGCCTGGGGTCTTTATACATTGGTACCTCCTGCATGCAGCAACAGTGCTTTGCTTTCTTAGTAGGTTCTTCTACATCCTTGGAGTTTGTTATCTCACACTCTTTTGTTGAGATAATTTAGTCCTGAAACCAAGACCAGAAGGTAGATTTGGTGGGGTTTGGTTTTCACTACATATTTCACATCTTCCAGTGTGATAATAAATGACCAGGTAGAATTAACTGGTCATTTAAATAAGCAGATTAATCCTTGGTTTTATACCCCATGATTCCTTATCTTGCACAGTTGCTTATGTCCCATGGAGCACATTATTATCAGTAATAAACTCTGGTTCTGTGTTATATAATCAGGACTTGTTTTCACTGTTTTACTGACAACTGACAGAAGTGCAATCCCAAAGATTGCATTCTTCTTTTGGAGAAGTCCAACAATAACAGGAGCGAGTATGTGGTGCTCCAGCATTGCTGTTCATATCTCTTTGGAAATACTTGGGACTGTTGAAGTTGTTTTCACTGGCCATGCTATAACTCAGGGCAGCAAGTGTGCTATTTCTTCTGTTGCATGTGTTCATGCTGTTGGCAGCATGGGAAGAGCATGGGAGCCAGCCTGCTGAGCTAACTTGTGCCTTGGAATATTTGACATAAGGCACTGATATTTCTGTCTTTGATTTCTGACACTTCCCAGGAGCACTTATTCTTTGCATTTTTTTTCTCCAGAATCCAGCACTTACGGGATGTGCCTCACTTACTGTGCACACATGGCAGATTTGCTGGAAGCATCCCAAAAGCTTGGGCTGTGTGACGGTGGCTGCTGCCTGCTGTGCACATTTCCAGTAACCGTGCATGGTTCCACATTTGCAGGCAGGGAAGGAGGACCTGGGGATATCTGAAGAAAGCATAATGGACTTGATGGTCCCCACTCTGCTCTGACACTGTCATCAGTTCACGTCGGCGTGAAGTGTCACTGGCTGTATTTAATTACATGTCGCACCCCTTTTTATTGGTATGATCCACTTAAAAGTGCAGAACAGCGTCAAATCAAGAGCAACAGTTTGTTCAGCCACTGTTTTTCAAGACCAGAGTGCTTCAACAAGTGTTTGTCTTGAAAAATATAAGTATCCTTTAGTGTACTTGGAATTCTTCATGTCATGCCACTGTGTAAAACATTACCTATTAAGAGGCCCTCATGCTAAGGGCTGGTATGTGTCAGGAAAACCGGGTTATCAGTTCTCCAGATTTGCACCATGCAGCGTGGGGTCAGGTATGGGAGAGGGCTGGGCCCGCAAGAGCCCCTCACATACTTGCCATAGCAGCAGAAGTGCTCTTGTTTTGGTTGAGAGTGAGAGCAGGAGATGCTCCATGGGCTACAGACTTGCTGGAATACTCTGCCTGCTGTGGTGCTTTGAATCATAGTGAGCCAAGTTGGAAGGGACCTCAAGGATCATGCGGTCCAACCTGTCATGGCAAAAGCACATTTTAGATTAGAAGTCCCAGCATCCTGTCCAGCTGAATCTTAAAAGCATCTAACATTGAGGAATCCACCACTTCCCTGGGGAGATTATTCCCATAGCTGATTATTCTCATTGTAGAAATTTTCTTCATGTGTCCAACCAGAATTTCACCAGGATTAACTCGTACCCATTAACTCTTGGCTTTTCCATGTAAGTCCTTGTAAAAATGGAGTCTCCATCCTCTTTGTAGACACCCTTTAAATACTGGAACAGAGTGATAAGGTCTTCCCTGAGCCTTCTTTTCTCAGGACTGAACAAACCCAGCTCTCTCAGCCTTTCCTCACATGGCTTCCCAGTCCTTGGACTATCTTTGTGTTCCTTCTCTGGACCCTCTCCAGCCCATCCACATCTTTTTTGTACAGCAGGGACCAAAACTGAACAGAGTATTCCAGGTGTGGCCTGAAAAGAGCTGAGTGAAGTGGACAATGATGTCTTTATCTCTGCTGGTGATGCCCTTGTTGATGTTCCCCAGCACCCTGTTGGCTTTCTTTGCTGCAGCAGCACATTCTTTGCTCCTGTTGAGCTTGTCCACCGGGACCCCCAGTCCCCTTTCCAGGGAGCTGCTCCCCAGCCCGTGTTGCACTCTTGTATTGGGTTTACCCAGGTGCAAGACCTTACACTTGTCCCTGTTGAACTTCATATGGTTCTTGTTAGCCCACTCTTACAGCCTACCCTGTCTTCCTGCAGGGTGGCTCTCCCTTCCAAAATGTCCACTTCCACACTCAGTCTGGTATCATTGGCAAACTTGGTCCCATCTTCCAGATCATTTATGAAGACATTGAGCAGCGTTGGGCCCAACATCAATCCCTGGAGGACTCCACTAGTGGCAGGTCACCTTCTGGAAAAGTGACTTGGGGTGCAGGCACTCAACCAGCTCCCCACCTTTCACACAGACCACTTTCCTGGACCACAACGTATTAGCCTAGTACATATATGGTTTGCTTTTTGGCTGGCAAATTCCAGAAGGGTGATGCCATGGATGCACTTCTTCCATGTTAGTAAGAGTAGACTCTCCAGACTGTTCTTGAGCCACACATTCCCACTGTGATGCTGGCATCAAAAGCACTGTGGTCTTCCAGTGTTGGTCTGAACAGCAAATTTATTTACTGCACAGATCTCCCAGGGCTTTCCCAGCTCTATGGCAGATTGTGATAGCCCTCTGCACCTCTGCTACTGCAGTTCCTAGGGTATATGCTAGGGAGGAAAGAATTTCAACATTGACTGGTTGGTGTGCTATCACTTCATGTGCCCATGTTGATCAGTTGTACACTTCTCTCTTCTGCCCTGTCAGCTGGTATTCCATGGAGGGGAAAAAACTCAGTAAAAGATAAATAAGAACTCTTGTGAAGACCTGGAGAAGAGAAGCTGCGTGGAGATCTCAGAGCTGTTTCCAGTATCTCAAGATGGCTACAAGGATGCCAAGGAGGGACTCTTCATCAGGGACTGTAGTGACAGGACAAGGGGTTTAAACTGAAAGAGGGGAAGTTCACGTTAGATACAAGGAAGATGTTCTTTACTGTGAGGGTGGTGTGGCGCTGGCACAGGCTGCCCAGAGAAGTGGTAAACACCCCATCCCAGATTGAACAGGGCCTTGGGTGACATGGTCTGGTGTAAGGCGTCCCTGCCCATGGCAGGGGGATTCAAACTGGATGATCTTAAGGTCCTATCCAACCCCAACCAGTCTATGATTCTATGAAAAAAACCTGTAGGATTCCAGTTATTACCTCTGTATGTAATATATTGCATTTATCACCAGTGCAAGTTGTTTGCTGTGATATTATCTATTCAATGAGGACTTACTGAAACTCTTCAGGCTTAAGATTCATAAACTACTTGCATAAAAATTCATGTATGACTTGCATATGTTTACAACACACTTCTCACGCTCATTTTCTTGCACCGCTTGAGGAGTGAGCAGCGACAGCAAGCCTTTGTGGTTGACTTTTGCCTTGAGCAAGACTAACTCTTTGTTTCTCCTCTTTGCTCTCTGGCTTAGCAATGTTTCATTTTGCACAGTAGCTTTCACACTCCTTGTCTGCTTGTTTTTAAAGTCTTCACAGAAAGGAGTTATGTTTTCACAAGCGTGCTTGTGAGAGTTGGTCTAACAGACGATACCAGCGCTCCCAAGAGCACCTAACACATAAGTTTATGCCACTGTGGCTGTAACACTGTTATGAGTGTATCCTGTCATTCTGCCTTTTTTTTTCCCTCTGGGAATCTATAAGAACTTTCAGAATGTTCTTATAAATTGGCAGGATGGATCTGCTTTGTTTTCCTGATCCTTTCTAATTCACTTCTTTAGCACTTTATTCACGTTTCCAAGACAAACCCCAGCAGTTGCTGTGTGCCCACGTGCTCCTCCTCGAGCCATGTGCCGCAAAGCCACAAAGCCAAACCTACAATGACAAGCTGGTGCATGACGAGTAGTTTCAGTTGCTGCAGAAGTGAGGCTTGGCCGTACAAAAGGCAGCATCAAGAGCTGGCAAGGGTTTGGTTTCAGGGGAGAAGGAATAATTAGTATGGAGGATAGTATGGAGGAGTTTAGAGGAGAAAAATGGAGATTTGGAGTGACAGAGTTTGCCAGGGGTGTCAGAGAATGAGGTATTAACATAGTTTGAATTTGATACGATTTGGCAAAGTGCCATGCAGAAATTGCACAGGAGAGGAATTATATTGCCAAGGGGTGGGCAAAGGCTTAACTCAGAAAGGAATAACCAGAAACACTTCGTGGATGTAGTGTGTTTTGCAGTCCCACAGAATTGTGTGTACTGTCTGCAGAATTCAGCTTGAAAATCCTGCTGAGGGCTTTGTGTGCAGCACACAGCTGAGCAGTTCCAGCCCTGCCCATGGAATGAGCTGCCTGAGCAGCAGATTTGCTTCTCCTGTGCCAGCTGCTGTATAATAGGACTAATTCATTACCCAAGGCCAAGTAATCACTTTCAATAGCAAGATTTAGAGGAGAGCCTGACTTGTCTCATGGCGCTGTGAACTGCTGATTATCACAGCGATGACTGGCACCAAATGAAGGCTGTAACAGCCTCAGTCTGTTAGGAAATGAAGAATGGAACTTCAGGTATTTCCAAAAAGAAATGAAGTTTAAATTAGCAATGGGTCCTTTTGGAAAATATTTTTTAAATGAAGCTGTATCAGTAAGCCCCTGTACCAAGTTCCTATCTCAGCTGCACTGCCTTGGGGTTTGCTGGAGTCACCACTCCTGCTTCCTCCTCTGCTCTTGGCCAACACAATTTACCACATCTGAATACGGATCTTTGGTGAGGAAAAAAAGTGTTTTTTTTTCAGTGCTGGCCAGAGATACGATTGTGGGCTCTAATTCAGTTCAGGGATGGAGCCACAGCAAATTCTTCTGATGTGCGTCTTGCTGTCTGTGCTGATGAGCTGAGGAGGAGAGCTGGTGCGAATCACTGTTCCCAGGATATTCACTGTGGTGGTTGCTCTGCACTGTCCAGTGTGCACCAAGCACAACAGTGTACCTTCCAGCGTACCTCTCATTAATGATCCCCACTCTGGCATCTTGTCAGTTTGGCGGTGGAACCAGCCACATCTCAGAGGTGGGACTCTGCTGGAGCAGGACAGGAGCTCCATGGACAGGGAACCCACAGATAAAGACCACCAGCCCCAAGAAGTGCATGAAAGGGGAAGGAAGCATTTGCATGGATGCCACATGGGAAGATGCCCACATCTTGGCACTCCTGGGCCAGCAGAGTGCTGGTTTGCCTGCAGATGGGTTGCATGAAGAGCCAGGCTGGCCTGGGCAGCAGCTGTGTGCTGCCACAGCCTGCTTGGAAGGGTTCTTCTGCTTCACCAGTTTTCTCTCAGTTGACCTCAGTGGTCTTTGCACTAGGTTCAGACTCTCGCAGCCAATGGGTCTTATCCCGTATTCTGAACTAGTGGTACATAGGCTTGTTCTTACGGCTTTCAGTGTTTTGGCAGGATGCAAGAGGTGCTGGTGCGGATGAGCAGGGCTGGTCAGAGTGCCATGCACTGTGCAGAGCAGCAGCTCTTGGGCTCTGCACTTAGAGCTGAAAAGACAGTGATTTTTGTAATACAGAATGAAGCTGGCTGCACTGAATGGAATGGCTTTTAGCTGCACAATATCTCTGGAAATGGCTCTTTTGTGACTCTAGGATCAGAAATATGCAAGCGGAATGCCTATTAGCACTGATTAGTGCTCTGTGCGTGTGTGTCCCTAACGTGTGCAATGCTGTTAGAGCCACACTTGCTGAGCCCTCTGCTTCCTTCCCCTTCCTGCTGCCTTGAGGGAGCAAGACTGTTCCTGAGCTCACCTATCTGGACAGAGGGGCTTTTCACCTGAAGAAGCTCTTCCCTGTGAGGGTGCTGAGGCGCTGGCACAGGGTGCCCACAGAAGCTGTGGCTGCCCCATCCCTGGCAGTGTTCAAGGGCAGGTTGGACACAGGGGCTTGGAGCAAGCTGCTCCAGTGGAAGGTGTCCCTGCCCGTGGCAGGGGTTGGAGCTGGATGATGTTAAGGTCCCCTCCAACCCAAACCATTCAGTGATTCTATGATTCTTATGGCGTGAAATGCAGTGCACCTAAATGCCTTAAAAGTGCTTTTATTTTAGCAAGATTACAGCTTGGCCTTCAATACAGCCTGTACACCTGAGATGTCTTGTTCTGCTCCGCCGGGAGCAGCAAATGTGTCTCTCTGTCATGTAATGTGTAACTGCCTCAGTTGCCTTAACAGAATATTTCCAAGGGGCAGAATTGTGTCATCTATTATTGCAACATAGGACACAATTGTTTCCTCTGTTGTAAACTTTTTCCATTATTTATGATGATGTCTTCCTTGACAGCTTCCATGCTTTATCCTCAAGGTGAGAAATTTATAAATATATAAAATACATACGTTTATAAATTCTTCAGGGTTGGCTCCTTTTCTCCTCTGTCTGCTTGGCTTGAGCTCCAGGAGGAGGAAGGCAATTTCTCCAGTGGCAGGAGTTAAATATATCACCCCAGAAAAGAGCAAGCCAGATCTGAAAGCTGTTCCTGTAGCACTAATTTTGATTTCAGCCCTGTTTCCTGTCTAAAGACTTTTCTCTTTCAGAGGAGATCATGAAATGTCACATTCATTATTTTTGCTCAGAGCACGCTGAGAGAACGGCTTTCAGCTCCAGAGATTCCCTCTCTCAGGAGCATGGTCTGAGGAACTACAACCACGAGTTCCAGCAAAGTTAGAGCTCTCCATATTTTTAAACAATATTATTCTGAAGAACAATAACACGAACTGTGTTGCCATGGTGTAGTAGCATATGACTAATTAGACACAGATTCAATACATTGAAGTGTGCAGGATGACTATTAGACTCAGGCCAAAGCCAGGGTAATCTCCCAGATTTCCCTCACATAACGCAGGTTTTGTTTTTCTTCACATGGTGAGATCCTGCAGCTATGCAGGATTCACAAGGGAAATTCCTTCTGTTATCAGAACAACTTTCCTCCCTTAATCCAATTGATTACAGGCACTTGGGATGGACAACATAGAGATGCTGTGGCAGGAGGAGCACGGCACTACTGACACTCTCTGAAACGTGGGTGAAGGTTGGGGAGACAGACACTTGTCTGTGGGGGCTGCACAGGAAGGTGGCACATATACACATGTCACAGGCACACAGGTCCTGCTGATCTCAGGTTGCCTGTGAGCTTTTGCTGTTTCAGTTCAGCAACAGGCACAGCAATATTTACAGCAATGTGAGGGATGTTTAGGCTATGACAGGTGAAGACCTATGGTGACAGTGGATAGCTGACCAGGCTGGCTTCCCCTCCACTCCTTCTCTGCCTCTGTAAGCCCATCTGCATCCAGCAGCATTCCCTTGATGACCCTGTTGAGCCTCCCTCCACAACTGGTCCAGCTCTGTGCAGCAGAGGACTCGCTGTTTTCTTGGGTTGGCTTCTCTGCTGGGTGAGCTTCCAGGGCCACTGAGCACGAGAGCCTGCTGGAAGTGGGGATGTGAGCAAAGCTCTGCTGTGAGGCATCTCAATGCCTTCCCTGGTATTCTACCCTGTGGTTGCAGTAGTTGGGTCTCCAGGGATGCTGAACACATCCCTTGCCTGTCTGGGATTGGGGTTGTGAGGGGTGAAGTATTTTGAGCACACAGACCACAAGGCATTAGGGATGGGACCAGAGCCCAACCTCCACCTCATCACTAAGGTGGAGATGTGCTGCTCCAGCAGGTTATCTCCACTGTCTAACAGACATCCGACCCTTTTGTACAGCAGATGCAAGAGATGCTGATTTCTCCAAAGGGGACTGAGTGTTGGTTTATGCTTGGCAGGAGCTGCCCAAAGCTCACCAGTAGAGAAAGCCAAGTCCGAGGGCTGGTGTGACCGAGGAGGACTCCTGGCAGCTGCAGTGCCTGGCATGGGGCTGTGCAGGAGGGTTCTATGTGCATGATGTCCACCAACTCAAAGCTGCAGGGAGAGAAGGCTGTTAACCACCAACCCCCTGCAGCAGCCAAGCAGCTTGAGTGCAGGAAGTGGCTTCAGTTTCCTCTTAACTTTGTGTGGAGTCAAGCACACACTTCTCCATTCCTCAGGGAGCGTGTTAGCTGCCAGGCTGTGCAGTGAACATCCTCCTGCCCCTGGGGAGGCTGCCTGTGGGCACTTAGAAAGCATGGGATGCCCAGGGGAATAGCAGGTTTCTCATAAGCTTCATAGAATCATAGAATTATAGAACAGTTGTGGTTGGAAAGGACCTTAAGATCATCAAGTTCCAACCCCCCTGCCATGCACAGGGACACCTCACACTAAACCATGCCACCCAAGGCTCTGTCCAGCCTGGCCTTGAACACCACCAGGGATGGAGCATTCACAACTTCCCTGGGCAGCCCTTTCCTGTGCCTCAGCACCCTCACAGTAAAGAACTTCTTCCTTATATCCAATCTAAACTTCCCCTGTTTAAGTTTTAACCCATTACCCCTTGTCCTGTCACTACAGTCCCTAATGAAGAGTCCCTCCCCAGCATCCCTATAGCCCCCTTCAGATACTGGCAGGCTGCTATGAGGTCTCCATGCAGCCTTCTTGTCTCTAGGAAAAGCTTCAAGGATTGTTTCTTCTGTGATGGTCCAGTATGGACAGTCCCGTAGCAGAAACTTCTCAATCCAACATGCAGACAGCGAAGAACAAGTTCATCTTTACTTCAGAGAGACAAAACACTCAGATTCCTTTACAGCCAACTGAGGAAGAGATGCTTCTGAAGTCAGACTCTCCTGATGCTTTTTCAGATGGCCAGGCTGAAGGAGCTGGGTCTTGTGTTTCTCCCCAGCTCAGCTGTGGGCACCTGTGTTCACTCAGGTGGAGTCTGCAGCGCTGCATGGAGGCAGGAGCACTGACCAGCTCTGCACAGTGAGCTCTGCTCTGTACTTGCCCTCTAAACAGGCTGTGTGGCAGCCTCCACAAGCAGCTACACTGAAATGTAGTTTTCATGTCTTGCCAAACTGTTCTTCCTCTTGCTAACTCAGAGAGCAGGAGCCTGGGGGTGTTGTTATCAATCTGTAAGTTGAATTCAGCATCTGTTCTGCATCGTCCTGCTTCTTCCCTAGGCATGAGGCCAAAGCTGGTGGTTGGTGTCCAGGAGGAGGGTGGGACCTGCCTGCAAACGCAAAGCTGTGCTCCGGCTCCCCATTCCTTCCTCCATAACCGAGGCTGGTGCAGCAGAACAGGGAGGTGAAAATATGTTGTTTTTTTTTTTTTTTTACAAGCCAGAAAGTGGCTCTTGGGCTTGAATTAAAACAATTTTCCAAGAACTAAATGCCTTCTGTTCCTGCCCGTGCCTCCCTGAGCCCCACACACAGTGATGCAGCTGGGTGCAGCCCCACAGATGTACTGGGAGGATGGCCTTGGCTTTGTCGGGAGTTTCAGGAGGGAAACGGGACAGTGAGGTACCCTGAGCAGGGCAAACTCCTGACAGAGGGTACTGCTTAGGAGCCTGGGGCTTGGGGTATTTTAAAGGGGGGGCTTCCATGACTCCTGGGTTAGCTGCACCAAAAGCTGTGCTGCAATACTCTGTTCTTTCTGCTCTCCACAGGGCAGCATCTTGCTATGGGGAAATTTCTGACCATTTGTTTTCTCGTCAAGTCTGTATTAAAATTAGAATTCTGCCCTTTTTCACCAAAACACAGGAATTAAAAATCCCATAGCCTTAAGAATCCCATCTAAAGCAGTGATATAATTGGCAGACTCAACAGAACTTCCTTGCTTTGCCTAGGTTCAGGGGTTTTGCAGTCACAGGCCTGGAAATGCCTCCATTCCAAATACTGCTGTGGTTCACATGCAGAAGTTCCCAGTGGTTCATGTACAGAGGGCTTATAGCACAGGAATTATTTCTCTGTGCCTCTTTGAGGCAGTGATGTGCAGGTAATTATATGAGACCAGAGGCAGTGCCACAGGCCTAGAAGAGGAGGGTGATGGGAGAGCACAGTCTGCTGGATCATAGATAGAATAGTTTGGGTTGGAAGGGACCTTCAAAGCTCACCTAGTGCCAACCCCCCTGCAATGAGCAGAGACATCTTCAGGTTGTCAGGAGGCACATCCAGCCTGGCCTTGAATGTCTCCAGGATGCTGCCTTTGCTGGGTGCTGGCCTGGAGGGGGACAGGGGCAGCTCTGTAGCTCAGCCACTCACAGAAACCCTCAGATGTGCCGAGCATGGGTGTGCTGCAGTGCCCAAGGGGTTTGCAGAGGCTGTTCTGCCCAGCATGCTTAGTACTAATCCAAGGTCATTGATCTGCAGAATCCTTTGAATAATACAGCACAGGATCTGTGAGCCTGTCAACCTCTGACTAATTTTTAGCAGGTCTTCTCAGAAACAATGACCCTGTGTCTCTCACTCAAGCACATTCATGGTTTTACTGACAGTTTTAAAGGCCCTGCTGCATCAGTGCAGAAGGCTCTCTGGCTTCATGATTCAGAGTGGGTTGGAAAAGTTCTCTTGCACTTGGCTTATGGATGGAGAACTGTTTGAATGTAAGGGGAACAAACATGACTGAGCTGAGAAATGATTGGTGAACAAACCTGAACCCAGGCCTTTCACAACCCTTTGAAAACGGGTGTCTGCAAGGAGATATCCCTGGTTTAGCTGGTGGTAGTAAGATGACTCATATTTGTTCTTAAATACCAGGATCGAGGAGAAGTAAAACCCACGTCACAGTGGTCTCCAGGGCTCTATTCCCAATTGTGGTCATCTTAATTGTTGCTCTTACAACTGCGTCCATTACCCTCATAATATATTTCCCCCCAGAGGATGGAAATGAGGTAGGAGTTAAGCAGTGTCTGAGTAATCACATAACTCAAGCATCAGGGGCCTGTGGAACAAAATGATGTGTGATAATATTATTAAAGATTAGATTGTGAATGCCATCAGAAAGATGACATAGTCCCCACCCCAGTTCTTAACTCTCAGCTCCAAGTGTTGACCTTCTCTAAGTAGCATTTTCTTACATTGGATTTTCTTTTCTTTCTAATACATGATGTCATACTTTAAATAATATTTCCATTCTCATATCAAGTGTGTCTATTCCAAGCCACATGAGGGAATGTCAGCATAGTGTGATCTTGTGATCTGTGATTCTATGGAAAACAAATGCCTAGGGTACGTGTGTGTATCCTCATATTGTAGTCATAGGCTCACTCCTGTCCTCCAAGAAAGGCTCAATAATACCTACATCATTTCTTATAAACAGTTATCTGGCCTGTTCTTAAGGATGTCCAAGATATACTATAGCTTCAAGATCAGCTCTATCCTGAACCTTCTTTCCTACAATTTAAATCCATTTTTATCCCACCTGTGATGGATAGGAAAACAAACCATCTCTTTCCTCTTTTCATCAGCTTGTTGATGTATCTGAGGTACTCCCCTCTCACTCATTCCTGCTTTGTAGTAAACAGCTTTTCCTCTTTCCTTCCAGGGTGGTTTTCCTAGATCTCTGTTTTTTCCTCATTTCTGGACTAACCAGTTTGTTCGAATTGGAGGCTCAGAACCTGCCACCAAGCTGCTGCTGAGGTCCATGTCTCTCAGGCTGCTCTCTTGTTTCCCTTCCCAGGAAGATGTTTGTCTCTCCAGGGGGGTGTACCACTGCTGACACCTACAGCCCCACTTCCACCTTGGGGCTAGTGTTCAGTCACATGCAGATTGGTTCAACAGATCTATCCATGATGAGATGGTGCAGGCTTTTAATTACATCCCTGTTGTCTGCCCAGGGTCCTTAAAAGTTGTTAAATAATCCATTCAATCATTTTTCTAAGAACTAGAGTTCAAGTGGCTGTTCTGATGCAGTCAGGAGCTTGAAGTCCAGTGAAGTCCAGAAGAGAATGGAGGGTCAAGGAGGGAGGCATGGCTGTTTTAAAATGGACAGGTTATCCATGTCCTCTAAACCAGTGTTAGTGGGGCAGGGGAGTGACCAGGAAAAGATGGCAGGAGGCTGTGACCCAGTGACACTCACTGTGTTCTTCTGAGGATGCTCTGATACTGCCGGGGGTGAGTTAGAATTCATCAATGGCTGTTTCCAGGGATTTCCTTCCCATTGGCTGTTTCAGGGGCTGTTTTCTTGTGCTTGCAGTTTTCCAAGCTGAGTATCTATTTCATGGCTGTGTTTCTGCCCTTTCCACTTTGCTGCATGCATCTGTCTTGTCTATAGCTGATCACCTCCAACAGATGAGTCCCCTGCCATGACATCTGTGTCCCAGCACATTTCTTGAGGCCTGCCTGTGTCATCCCTTGTCTCTGGATCCTTCCCACTGTCTGCAGTGTGCTGGCTGAAATGGTGTTACTGTATATGGGCCATCTCAGGACTAAATGAATTTCACAGTGTGGTGACCTGGATATTCTTCTGAGATAAAATGTTTGTATTGTGGCATTTCATTAGTAAGACATGAAGTGGGGAAATGAGATCCGAGCTCCCTGTAGCGTGCGGAGGGCTGGGAGCAGTAGCTGCAAGGACAAGAAATGGAGGTTTTTCAGATGCTCAAGGGTATGCTGCTAGTTAGGAAGCAAACATGAACGAACCCTCTCCTGTCAGCGGTGGTGTGTCAGAGATAAGAGGCATCCCCCCAGTCTATTGAAATCACTTCTTGCTTTAGAGTCGAGGGGAGGTGGCATGTGGGAGAGAGACATGGGTGTCCTCTTCCAGATCAGGAAGGCCAGAAGGAGGAGCAGAGTCCCTTTGCAGGAGTGCCAGAGGGGGGACAGCGGCTCCAGAGAATACTTCATGCTGCCAGGGTCAATGTGAAACAGCTTGGTCCTTCCTGGGAGCAGCAGAAGCTGCAGAGGGGAAAGGGGAGCGCGTGGCTCTCGTACAGTGGTAGAGAGTCTGCTGCTGTGCCCACCAAGGATCATCCTCAGAAGTAACTGATGGTGCTGCATTACCTGTATGTCACATTTGCCCTTTTTTCCCCATTCCTATAATGGGAAGAAGTTTGTAAATTAATATAGAATCTTCTGGTGCCAGCAGGCAATGCTGCCATGGTTGTCCAGGCCTTCCTGTGGGAGCAGTCAAGGCAGCCAGACACAGATGCTTGTGGTCATGCTCAGCATGTCCTGCCCGAGCATCCTCCAGAGTCGTCAAGCCTGGTGGAGAAGGAGGATTTTCTTTAGGGACATCTCAGTGCTCTCTAGGGGTACAAAGGCAGTGCCACACTTGCACCTTGTCCCCCCAGCAGGGGTGGGCGCATGGCCACCTACTTGCCATCACACCAGCTGCACGGCTGGACCAGCACCCATTCATGCTCTGGTGGCTGCCTGTCCTGTCCGTCTGTCCCGCCGCAGTCTGGGGTCTTGCTTGAGCCTTGGCTCTGTGTGGAGGCTCCAGCAGCCTCCTTCAGCCTTGCCAAGTTACGGGGATGTCCTTCGGCCCTTGGTTGATTTTTGCTTGCTCATTTATTTAGACTTGTAGCAACAGCAAAAGTAAAACGCATGTGGGTTGAGTGTGTTTTACTGCAAGCTACAGGCCACAGCAGTTACATTCCCCACGCCTGAGAGAGATTAGGAGGGAGGGCGCAGGAATGTGCATCTGGCAGCACTTTGTATCTTGGCCATTTCATTGTTTTCTCTGCATCTGAGGTTCCTGAAGTTTTGGTCATGGAGGCCCATTTAATCCAGGGAGCATCACGTCGGGGGCTGCATAACAGATTTCCTCTGCAGGGAAACACCATTCAAGGAGAACTGAGGATGCTTTAAGTAAGAAGTTCCCATGTTGGCTGCCTGCAGAAGCAGCTAGGAGCTTTATTTGGGGATCCTGACCTACCACAGAAACAGGGGGAAGCAAATTTCATTTTAAAGTGCTGGAAAATGTAGCTGTAATATGCCAAAACGTTAATAGGTTTGCTGAAGGCCTGGGGCCAGGAACAGAATCCGAGTTAACTATTCCAATTTTGGTTTAATTGCATAGATTTTGAGATAATATTTGTAATAAAAGTATCTTTTCAGAAATGCAGTTCATTACAATAAGGTTCTCAGGGAGCTGGTCGCAACATTCTTGCTAAAAGAGACAGGATATTTAAAGTCTTCTAAAAACTAATTCACGATAAATTCAGACAACTAACCCTGATTATTTTCTGGCCAATCTGAGGGTATCCTTTTTCTTGAGAAGGGGATTCCATCAGGTCTGGAGGTCTGACCAGAAACTCCTCTATGATGCTTTTTACTTGCTTTTCTAACTTGCAAACATGTTACTAACTTGCTCCAAAATGCTTTTGTAACTAGCCATATTTGGCAGATGACTGCAGCAGAGGTGGAGGTTGCTATGCTTTGGCTCTGCTCTGCATGCTTGTGTGTGCACGTGGAGGGAGTCTGTATAATTTAAGGGAGAATCCCTTCCTTCCTAAAAGAACAGACAGTAATGATGGCTTGTTTTCACAAAGAGATTTTATTGTGTCTGGGAAACTGCAGAACACAGCAGTAGAATTGTGCTTGTTAAAAAAGCCATAGTGATGTATGAGAAATGAAGTGAGTAAAGGCAGGCTCTGGCAGAGCCCCCTTGGAAGTGGCATGCGTTTATGAAGGTATGTTGCACAAGTAGATGGTACCATTGAGAGAAACATTTTCTTTCACAGTGATTTGTGTATTTGTCACTATTTCATTTTTACACATAACTTCTTTTTGTACCTTGTGTATCGCCCGAGTGGAGTTGTCCCAGTTCCATGCAAATCACAAAAGCAAATGAGTCTGTCACTAATAGCTCCTGCAATGGCAGTGTGTTACCATCCCTGGGTGAGGGATGCCTCTGGGAGGGGTTTTGTTCTACGGGCAAGGAGAGTGAAGCGAAGTGTGGCACAACACTGAACAGCCTGTGCACAAAGCCAGGAGTGTGCCTCAAAGAGCTGCACAGCCAGCCAGGCACAGGTTTCTTTACCACCTCATTTCTGCTAGTTTTCTGTTGAAGTATTTAACTACTTAAGCAGTTACTGCTTCGCATTTGTCTTCAGGTGGCCCTGTGGCATTGTTTGGGATGGGGTAGGGCATGTCCCCATGAAGACCAGAGTGCTTGGGGCTCCCTTCAGGTTGTCATGCACACATTTTGCAGCTCACTGCAATGTCTTGTGAAATATCCAACCCTGACATTGCATCTAATCCCATGAAGCCATCCATGCTTCTGCATAGAATCACAGAATCCCAGCCTTGCTTGGGTTGGAAGGGACCTTAAAGCTCCTCCAGCTCCAACCCCTGCCACAGGCAGGGACACCTTCCACTGGAGCAGCTTGCTCCAAGCCCCTGTGTCCAACCTGCCCTTGAACACTGCCAGGGATGGGGCAGCCACAGCTTCTCTGGGCACCCTGTGCCAGCGCCTCAGCACCCTCCCAGGGAAGAGCTTCTGCCTAAGAGCTCATCTCAGTCTCCCCTTGGGCAAGTTAAAGCCATTCCCCTTGGCCTGTCCCTACATCCCTTGTCCCAAGCCCCTCTCCAGGTTTCCTGCAGCCCCTTCAGGCACTGGAGCTGCTCTCAGGTCTCCCCTTCAGGAGCCTTCTCTTCTCCAGGCTGACCCAGCCCAGCTCTCTCAGCCTGGCTCCAGAGCAGAGCTGCTCCAGCCCTCACAGCATCTCCATGGCCTCCTCTGGCCTCGCTCCATCAGCTCCACGTCCCTCTTGTGCTGTTGCCCCAGAGCTGGATCAGGGCTGCAGGGGGGGTCTCCCCAGAGCACAGCAGAGGGGCAGGATCCTCTCCATGACCCTGCTGCTCACGCTCTGGGGGTGCAGCCCAGGACATGGGGGGGTTCTGGGCTCAAGCGTTCACTGAAGCTGGGTCATGGGGAGCTTCTCATCACCCAACACCCCCAAGTCCTTCTCCTCAAGTCCTTCTTGGCCCTGGTCAGAGAGAGCGGACACGTTCCTGCGTGCAGGTGACCATGGGTATGCCACAGGCTTCACCCTGGGCCGGTAAGAGCGTGTTGTGTCAGCACATAGAGGAGAGAGCACTTAGCCAGGCAGAGCCTTCCTGCAGTGTGCAGGCTGGAGGCCCCATACAGAAACATTTGGCATTATTCCCAGATGTTCCATTTCTCCCAAACCAGCTGCACTCCCAGGCCCAAGGAGCACAGAACACAGCTGTGCTGCCCAGCTCTCTGCCTGCCCTCCAGCCTGCTGGGGAGACCCCTCTGCCCCCCTTTTCCATGCAGCAGCCCAGGGCGAGGGGACACACTGTGCATTTAGGTGGCTGCGGGAAGTTCCTTCTTTTAGGTGCTTCCAGTCACCTTTCCAAGGAGCCAGCATCATGCCCCTGCATCCCTGACTGCCTCCTGGGCTGACCATCCTGCGGGTGTGCAGTCACTCAGAGGGGGATCTGTCCCCACAGCATGTCATTTCAGGCTGGAGACAAGCAGTAATGCTGCAGCTGGCCTGACCTGGCCTTGTGACTCTCTGAGCATATGGGGGTGACTCTTGCAGTACAAGGTTTCCTGCACAATAGCCCTGTTGTCACTGATTCCCCAGGACAACAAAGCCCTTCAGAGCGCTTGGCCCTGGTGCTCTGCCTTGTACCAGATGCTGATGTCAGAGACAGTGGCACATCCCTCCTGAGCAGGGTGAGGGGAGGAGGGCTCCTGCTTCCCCCCAGGCTGCCCTGGCACAGGGCTCATCCAGCCCAGAGCTTTCAGAGTGATGGCACTGCCTCATCCCCAGGCTTTTGCTCTCTCCTGCCCGTTCCCACCCTGCCAGGCCATGGTGCGATAACTCCTGCCTGGACAAATCTGTGGGTCCAGGACAGCCAGCACATGGCAGCCTGTGGCAGACCTCGGGCACTCAATTCCTGTTGAGGGGATGGGGCTATGACTCAAGTAGCTCATGTCACCCTGTCATATCCTAGTGGTATGAGTGTCTGCAGCAGCATGCAGAGCTTGGGCATAGAAACATGAAACTGAGCTCCCGTCAGCTCTGGGTCTCTTGAGAAATCAGCTTTGTCCCAGCTGGCCACATCCTGTTATTTCAAGACACCATGGTAGGAAGACACCATGGCTTCATTTCCTAATAGCAGAAGGGTAGCAGGGGAAAACACTGAGTGTGCTGCTTGTTGGTGATCCCAGCTGGCTGTATGCTGGCAGATGAACCATTCCCCCACCTTTGTTTCTTCCCTTAATCATCCCATGTTTTGTATAATCCCAAGAGACTCTTTGCCTGCATCCCATGAGCCCCATAACCCTAGAGGCACTATCAGTCTGTAAAATGATCTAGAGAGCCTTTCCCTTGACTCACTGTGATGGTTTTCACCCCAGCCAGTGGGGCTGATTGCTCTCCTGCACAGGGGAGGCTCCAGGCAGGGTGCTCTCTTTGTGGGATTAGGTTATCTCAGCTCCCCACCCATCATTGTCTCTCTGTTGCTGGTATTGTTCCTCTGTGCTCCATTGTGTGTGGAGCTGAGACCTTCATCACAGCAATCTGCCTGATTGACTCCTCCTTGGCCTTCCCGGACCACGTAGCAGTGCCAGCTCCTTGCTGCTGCCCAGTATGACCACCCACTGGAGCTCCTGGGAAGAGCTGCTTCCCCATCCCGTCTCACTCTGGCCATCACCTTTCCACGCATAGCTTGCCTGGGTAACGGTAGCTGCAAGGGGATGCTCAAACCCAATGGGACAGATTTGTCCATTATATTACTTTTTGTCCATTAGCACAGAAAGGAAAAAGAACCTTGTCTTTTCCTAGGAAGTGATTTTTGAGCTCCCTGTGGTATATATGCATTAGATTTGCAAGGATACACATGTGCGTTTAGCCACGGTCACCATGTTCTAGACACGTTTTGTCAGAGCAGACGCTGCTCCCATCTGGCTGTTGAGGGTCTTCAGCGCCTGCTGTGAGGGTGGTGCTTTGCTTCCCTTTTCTTGCCTGCTAGCTAATTCAGTGCCAGGACTCTTGGCCCTTGTCAGATAGTGCTAAATGCTGTCACAGGGTAGCACTCATATCTGCTGGGAGCACATGGAAAAGGGAGCACAGGAAAGTACTGAAAGCCCTGAACTTGGGCAGGGCAGGAGGAGAAAAAGCCAGCAGAGCTGTCCCCTGCAGTCTGCATTCCCCTCCTGGCACACCATCTGCTCCCCAAATTGGGAGCCATCACATGCTTGTTATTCTCCTTCTTGCCAACCGCCCTCCCCACATCAGGGCCCCACTCCCACACTCTTTGCCCACATTGAATCTCCCTCATCCCCGTCTTATCCTTCCAACTTCTCACACCTGCCTACTTTTCCTCTCAACCAAAAGGAGCTGATAGCGATTGACAAGCATCTCCCTGGACTGCTGCTTTCCTGCGAGTGAGCATCATCTGCAGCAGGATCTGGGCCAGACCTGGTGCCATGGGTGCCCTGCCCTGTGGCAGGGGGTTGGGACTAGGTGATCTTTAAGGCCCCTTCCAACCCAAACCATTCTGTAATTAAGTGAGGTTGATTCTGTGATTCAGTGGGGTTGGAACTGGATGAGCTTTAAGGTCCCTTCCAACACAAACCATTCTGGGATTCTGTGACAGGGCCAGCTGCAGCTCAATGCTGTGGCTTCTCCCAGGCATGTGGCTTGGTGCACCAGGCACACATCGAGAAGGAAGGCAGGAAAGGACTGGAGTTTTTCACCTCTGGCTCAACACCCTCTATTTTGGAAGGGTCTAGGCAGGTTTCACAGATCAGAGCATTTCTCTTCCCACTCACTTCAGTCTCTCACACAACACTGAGCTAGAAAACATCACCCTGTCTGTCTCCCTGGGTCACGTATCCTTCAGAAATGGTTTGTTTTCCCCTAATTTAGAGTACTGGCAGAGAAAAGTATACCAGTCCCAGAAGGCTAACTCTCTGCAAACATGGGGCTATTCATGGATATTACCTTAAAGCAGAGTCCTGGGCACATGGCTGTGATGCAGCCAGGGACCTGGGTGGGAGAGGAGGGACGGTTTGGCAGCTGTGGATGGAGCAGGGCCTCAGCAGGGAAGGCAGAGCTGGGTGGGGAGCATGTACACTGCATTTCAGAGCCAAATGGGATGTAGAGAGGTGTGGAGCTCCAAGAGGGATGGCCCTGATGAGACACCCATGCACAAGATTTTAAGGTCCTTTCCAACCCTTATCATTCTATGAGTCTATGAAGAGCCTCCTCCTGGTCACAGCTGCGATGGGTTGGTAGGAAGGAGGCAGAGATGGCATCCAAGGAAACAGCAGCTTGGAGATGCTGACATTATTCAAGAATAAGAAGGAGTGAAGAAGCCTTTGGCATGGCAGAGACGGGACTTAGTAGGGCAGGGAGTTTTTTAAGACTGGGAAAAATGAGAGCAGTCCTGGTAGACTGGCACGTGGGGTATGTGCTGCGTTCAAGCAGCGCTCTGTGACACCCTAATGCTTAGCACAGGCAAAGGGACCGTTTCTCTTTGAGGAGGAGGTGGCCAGCGATGAGGCACGGTGCCTGAAGAGGACGAGTGGCGGGGCTGTGGCTGTGGCTGTGGCAGTGTCCTGCTGCAGTGGCAGTGCCCACAGGGCCACCCAGGGAGGGGGACTTGTCCCCAGCAGCCATGTGCCACCAGATGCAGCCAAAGGGGAGCTGTGCTGGCTGCCATGACAACTGGGATGGGTCATATGAGCCGCTCCACTTTCTAAATATAAATCTGTTTCACACAGTGTATGTGACTCCATGGAAACCAAATGTTGAGCAAGAAAGATTGCATAAAAATGAACAAAATACAGAATGACTCAAAGTACTAGAGGGACAGAGAGAGGCTGTGGGTAATGCTGGCGGGCTTCAGAAGTGTCCCAGGCATCCCACTTCCCCAGGGCACATGTTGGTGGACCCCGAGAGGTCTGCAGGGCATTTCCCAGTGCTGGGATTTTCAAGCCAAACTTGGAATGGACACGAGCATCCCTGCCACCAAGGGTCTTCTGTGTGCTTTTCTCACTAGCAAATTCTGTTTGCGGCATCAGCTGTGTCCAGACACAGACCCCACTTCCTTGGCTGCACCACGTCTGCCTTGTTTCTGCTTCATATGCTTGGGTTGATGCACACCTTGGCCAAGTTAGGTATTTACTGTGAGAGTGGTGAGACTCTCACAGGCTGCCTGAGGAAGTTGCGTGTGTGCCATCCCTGGCAGTGTTCAAGGCCAGGTTGGATGGGGCTTGGAGCAAGATGCTCTAGTGGAAGGTGTCCCTGCTCACGGCAGGATGTTGGAGCTGGAGGAGCTTTAAGGTCCTTTCCAACACGAACCAGGCTGGGATTCTGTGATTCTATGATATATGAAAACTGCAGTTAGACAGAAACAGAAGCTCAGTAATATCAATACAGAGCAAGCTTTTCACTGCAGAACAGAGGGCTGTTCTGGTGCAGGTTCACATTCTGGCAGATCTTCTTTGTTGTCTCCTTGCGTTGCTTCTCGCATGGAGTTTCCCTGCATGTTTTGTCCAGCTTTCTGTCACCAGTGATCCTCCAGCACCAGGCAGGGCATTGCAGGGTTGCCGCTGAGCTGAATCTGCAGCAGGAGTGCAGTGTGACTGAACAAGCAGCAACAACAGGGAGGTACTGCCCCTGCATGCAGGTCAAACCTCTCCCACAGCTTGAGGCATCCCCTTCAGTTGCTCTGAGGCTGCATTGCTCCATTGTTCCATAAAATCATGGAAGAATGTGAATTGGAAGAGGCTTTTGGAGGTCTCTGGTCCAGCCCCCTGTTCAGAGTTAGAGCAGGTTCCTCAGGACCTGCATTTGAGCTTTTGGGGTTGTTCTGCTTTACCTTGGGTTGTGTGCTCAGGAGAGCCCCATGGCTGCACTCTGCTGGAGAGCACTATGAGCTAACTCATCTTCAGGCAGCTCAGGCTTTTGAGTGCACAGATGTTTCCTCCCCAGCATCCTTCTTTGAAGGGGAATGGGGATTTCCTGTAGTTTGAAAATGGGAAGTGATTTTCCTCTATTGAGCAAGTCTGAACTAGTCTCAGAGGGTCAGTCAGCATGGGATGGGCTGTGTGGTGGACCCTTCAATCCCCGTTGCCTCACTTTGCTGTATAAAACCCCTTCTCTGGCTCTTTTTTCCACCACTGGGAGGGGACCACATTGCCACGTGGGCTTCCAAAGGAATGGGACGAGTCAAGCTGCTGCTAACTTGGTCAAGAAGAGGGAGAAATTAAATAGTTGGAAAGTCAGAAGCTGCAGAGGGGGAGAGGCATCCCCACTGTCTCCCTTCTGGACACCTGCCCTGTTCTGAGCAGGCTCAGCTAGACAAGTACCAGGGCTTCAATGTTCAGGCCATAGTGGTGCTCTTTTTTGCATGTGTCATCTAATATGTCTGACCCAGTTGTCATTCTCTTCAAACATGATCCTAGACAAACTGTGCTTAACAGTGCACATACGAAACACTGCTCGCTGGTCAAGGGTGTCACCTCTGGGTAGGTTGTGATTCTGTGGAGCAGCTGTCCTGCCTGCACTGGCTGTCCTCCTCTCCCTGACCTAACCCATCACCTGCAGATGCAGGGGGAATGGACCACAAGCAGTCGGCAGGTTCATGTGGTCTGCCCTAAAAAGCATATCCTTCTGCCTCTTGTCAATGCTGGTGTCATGGACTAGGTGGCTTAACCCCATACATCTGCTTTTATTTCATATGCTTGCCTTTGCTAGCTCTATGGTGTATGGTTTGTTGAAGTGCTCCAGTGCCCTCTCTGCTTTGAGAGGCCTTTTGAATTTGCTGCTCTTTTATGGTTCCTTTCTGCTGTGTGTGTATCAGGCGAATCCTGTCCCTGAGTTTCTGCAGACAGAAACCCATCGCTTGTCATGGAGAATGAGGCCTGTTGGGTGCTGGCTCTTGCCTGTCTCTGTATGTACCCTTGCTACATGGACTTCCAATCCTAGGAAATCTCGTAGGAGGGAAGTGCTTGTGTTCTTGGGTATGACTGTTTTGAGAGATACTTTGATCCCTTTTCCAGGCAGCAAATAGAGATGCAGGAGGATTTGAGTGGGGTCAGACGGTCTGTGCTCTGCTCACATTGTTCAGATTTCCTGTTTCCTCAACTGTGTGCTGCAGGCATCCTTTTCAGGTCCAGAGCTGCCTGTCCACCACCGTGCAGCGCCTGGGTGACGCTCCCAGTGAGGGGAGTGTCTCGAGTGTCTCTCTCAGCAAATAGGCACTGTGGGATTTGCAAGATCTGGAAGGCAGAAGGGGTTGATAACCCACCCTGCCCAGGCTTCTGCGCTGCTGGGGAAGGGGCTTCAGGGTCCCATCTCTTCCTTTGGTTGGAATAGAGCAGATCTTCTAAAAAGAGGCACTTAATCTTGATGGAGGAACTTCAAGAAGTACAGAGCCCCCTGGTAAGCCATTCCAGTCACTACTTATCCTCACAAGTGGCAGATTCTTTTCAGTCAGAGCCTGTCTCGTTTCAACATAGAGTCACTGTCTGCTGTTCTGTTTTTGCTGGTTCAGAATGTTCTCTGCTGATAGCAAAACCTCTTCTCCATGTTGTGATTTACCATCCTCATAAACTGTCCTGGCAATAATTCTCCTAAAAGTAGAAACAGGACGTCAAAGTACCGCCACGGGCTTGCCGGGCCGTCCAAGGATGAGGTGTGCAAGCAGGAGTGCCTCACTTATCCCATGACATGTGGCTGGGCACAGGGTGTGTAAGAGCTGGGTCTGGGGGGAGGTTTCAAGCCTGTCGGGGTGCTGTGCCAGCTCTGGAGCTGGGCTCTTGAACACCATCTGCCGGCTGCTTCCCGTCTCCATGCTGTCTCCTGGCCCCCATCTCTGTCCTGTCACAGCAGCAGGATTGTCTGTCATCGCATGCCCAGTTAGCCTGAACTTCTGCCAGGTGGGTGTGCAAACGTGGAACCAGTTTAACTGTGCTGACGCTTGAAGGAAGGGACTGCAGAGGGTCTGGCTAGGACAGGAACTAGGCTCAGTCTGCTGAGTAAGGGTGAGAAAGTCTCTCCTGTGACTGAGATCTGGTCTGGCAGAGAAGGGATGATGTGCTGCCACTATGGCCTCCATGGCACTCTGAAGGGATGCACTGCTGCGTGTGCCAAAACTATGTGGTACTTGATCTATAGCCCCATATGCTACTGCCCCACACCGAGTATTCCAGAGCCTCCTGGTTCCTTTTCTTCAATGAGCATAGAATGATGAGGAAACTCGGATGAAGCCAAGTTTCGTTTCAGTTCCTCGCCTATTTAATTTTCAGTTCCTCTTTCACGTCTGGAGTATCAGTTTGGAGCAGAGCTGCTATAAGAGTGGGAGTTCATGTGTGTGGGATGGGATTGCACTGGGACCAGTTAGGGACTCTAACAGAACAGTGGTCCCAGCATCCAGAGGATCTTCCTCGGCAGTCCCCATGGAGCACGGGGAGGAGGAGGGTACAATGTCCTGCCCAACAGTGAGTTGCTGTTCAGGAACACATTCTTCTCTAAAACAAAAGGAAGAGATCCACATATCCATACTCCATGCTCATCCAAGGAAACCACTGCCCTGTTTTTTACAAGAACTTCAGCATTTGGCAGTGCTGAGGTTTCCCTTGATCATCACTGATAGGGGCTATGGTATTTGCAATACTACTTTGTTGGCAAAATCAGAAGCAAAGAGAGAAATACTAGTAACTCATAATAGAATTAGCACCTGCAAGCATAATGGCTTAAATTTGGTCTTTACACTATTTTCATCCAACATTTGCTGGCCACCTCTATACTGTCCACACGCATCATAGCCTTTGTTTAAGAATACAGCCATGGCATCTGTCTGTAAAAGACCTTGGTTTTCCTGTAGTCCATCAGAGAGAGATGAAGCAACACAGAAGTGAGTCAAAGGATGTTGAGACAATTGCAGAGCAAGCAAACCATTGGTATCTGTCCTTGCGAGATACTGGTGCTGACTGTGTGAAATAAAGTAATACCAGGGGCCCTAAAATCAAGTCTCGACCTACTTGGTACTTGGGATCACTATAGGACCATGTTAAGAAAGAGGGATAGCAGGAATGGATAGGACTTCAGTTCCAGAAGGGAAAGCAGGTGTTAAGGACAGAAATTACAAGCCTGCAGTAATAATGTGTGAAATTCAGTACCCTCCAGATTCTGGAACAGAACCCAGGGTTGGATTATCCCAAATTCCTCATTATGGGGTGATCATGCACAGCAGAGATAGTCTGCTGTAACTTTGTTATCTTCAAGGCCAGAGATCTGTGCAGTGAAGCTGAGGGACCCAACCTGCTGCCAAATTCCTCACGAGCTGGTACACTCCTACACTGCAGAGTTTATTTCTTCTTCAGTGGGCTTTGGCAAACAATAAAGGGGGACCATTAATGAGAGTGTTCAGGAGCTGTCCCAGGATATGTCCCAGCATTCTGTGCTATTGCTTGGAATATGCTGGGAAAGAGACTGGTTTTGTGGTTCAGAAAATAGTTTGGGGCTATCATATGCACTCTTCTCTGCATATGTTACTTGATTCTCAGCCTCTGGAAGGAAAGCTGTGGCTTTCTCACCAAACCTGCTTGGTTTGGATAAGGATCGTGTATGGGTAAGGTGCAAAGGCAGCCCCTCAGGAGGCAGACATGGAGACAGAAATCAAACAGCTTCCTTAGCTGTTACTGCAGTTACTGGGGTGGCTGCACTGGTCAGACTCTTTCCAGGAGTTCTGTTTTCTGCCCCGTGTTTCATTACATTAGCTGAAACTGTAGTGAGGTGAAACTGAGAGAGATGTGAGACGGAAAAACTCCCCTGCATGGCAAGTCCCAGAAGCTGAACAGGGTGAAAAGAATGGTTGCACAAACCAGGTTCTGTTTGTAAGGTCCGTGTGATGAAAGTATGTTATCAATGCCATACACCAGTGCGCAGTTCTGCATCACCTGCACAATGTGATGCTTCCAGGGGTGTAATGTTTGGGAAGCCTGCAGTGAGGTATTTTCAGTCTTAACTGAGAGTAAAACCGAATAAAAGGATGATGTTGGACATTAAGGCCGTACTGCAGGTGTCACAGTTGTGTGAGCAAGTTCCTTGGTAGTGCCGATACATGGCTGTAAAGAGCTGGAAATAAGTCTATGGCTGTTGGAGCCATGTTAGAAGTGTCATAGCATAGTGAAACAAAGCACTTCTGTAAACACTCATATCACAGAATCACAGAGTGGTTTGGGTTGGAAGGGACCTTAAAGCTCATCACAGCTTCTCTGGGCACCCTGTGCCAGCGCCTCAGCACCCTCACAGGGAAGAGCTTCTGCCTAAGAGCTCATCTCAGTCTCCCCTCTGGCAGGTTAAAGCCATTCCCCTTGGCCTGTCCCTACAGGCCCTTGTCCCAAGCCCCTCTCCAGGTTTCCTGGAGCCCCTTTAGGCACTGGAGCTGCTCTAAGCTCTTCCCGGAGCCTCTTCTCCTCCAGGCTGACCAAGCCCAGCTCTCTTAACTGGTTTTAACAGTCCAAGCTTGCTTCACCACATCAATTCATTCCTAGAGCTGGTCCATCCTGTGCAATGGCTCAAGCATATAGTCATATAATCTCATAGGACTGAGTTGGAGAAGACCTCAGTTAATACAGAGGTAAAACTGGGATAGCTTAATTTTTCTACAATGAGGTATAATATTTTCATTAGTGAGACTCAGCGCTTTCACAGAAAGCTGAATGAAAGTGAGGTGTTTCAGTGGCATCTATGGAGGGGTCCCGCCCCTCTGATCACAGAACAGGCATGGTTGTGCTAGCTTTACTAAGACAAGATTTTCATGTCGTGCATTTTTAGGCAATAGAATAACACTAAGAATAATGAGAACATGTGCCTTTGAGTAGGCTAATGTGCAAGGGAAGTTTTCACTTCTATCATAAGCTGAGATCAGGGAAAAAATCAAATAGTAACATAAACTGTGAAAGCTTCTGCTTTCTCACATGTACAGCAGGGTGAGGGGAACTGTAAACTGGTAAGATTAAACCTTAGAGAGCACAAACACACGGGGTAGGGATAGATGGTTGCTATCCTACTGATTAATTCTGCATTAACCGTGCTAGCCATTGGCATGCAAAGCATGAGATTTGAGTCACACACCCCATAGAGACCCTTTGTATCTCCTAAGCTAACTTGTTCTGTTGGGATTGGGCTGGCTGAGTCTCCCAGGCTGTATTTCTGCTCTAGGAGGGGAGCTCAATCCTAACCAGCATAGGCTGCATCTAAACTGCAGCAGTGAGACAGGGTTCACACTGGCCTTAGGCTGCCTTGGAGCCTGTGACCTGTCTGTGTGAGTATGCCTGATGAGGCACGAACACAAGATCATTCTCAAGTTCAGTGCCTCCTGAGGGCCATTGCAATCAGCGCTTTCTGACACTGAAGAGAAACATAAACTGGATTTTTGGCTCCAAAATCATTAAATGTTCCTTTTATTCTGGGTTGTAACACAATTGGAATTTCACTCCGACTGAATGTGGAGAAGGACACATCACCGGTTTCTTTCTGTTGGTACTGTTCACATGTCTGTCAGTGTTTGAACATTATATTCAGCCAGCAGCTGAAACTCTGTTCCCTGGATGTGGCTGCCTGTGAATCTAGTGCAGTCACTTCAGACCTGTTCCCCTCATGTCAAAAAGCATTTCCTGAACAGAGATTAGTTTCCATGGGATAAATAATTCCATTTCACACATTTTCCCTTGTTCTTTTGTATTCCTTCCTTTGAAGGCAATGCAAACAAACAAACAAAAAATGAGTACATCACGTGCCTGGTTTGCCTTAGGGATGTGGAAAGGCAAAGTGGAGCTCTCTGGATGTGAGCCAGGAGGAGGCTCTTTGGTTCATAGCTGCAGCACTACAGGGATGCAACTGGCAATCTTTAGCCATGCATCGTATCTCTCTACCTCTGCCTTATTCAGTGTTCCTGATTGAAAGGACCAAATGGGGTTCATGCCGCCTTTGGGATGATGCCTTCTTTGCCAGTCTCACATCAAGCAGCTCTGTAAATCCCAAGCTACCAAGGAACCACCAGAGCTACTGTGAAGCAGGAAACAGTGCAGGGGGTGCAGTGTAATGGGACCATTGCTTGCACTTCAGCTTCACCTTTTTATTTTCCTTGCACCCTGAGCCTGCACTGAGGGGAGGAGATGTACAGCCGAGGTGGCACCTGAACCCCGGCAGCAGTTCTGTGTGTGCCTGGAGAGCAGGCAACAGCATGACCCTCATCTCCTGCTGTTCTAATGATCTGGATCCCTCCTAGCAACCTGACTCCTTGTGATCCTGTATGTGGATGATATGGATCCAGACTGTATCTAGATCAGTAATGTATGCACTGATAATTGCAAGCATTATTAGTATAGAATCAGCATACTGATAAACCCACTTCAGCACACTGTTCCTGTAGACAACATGACTGTGTAGTGTTTCTTCTTAAAATGTCTGAAGGTGATAGTGTCCCTGTAAATTAAATTGGGGCAGCATCTCCATGAGCAAGTGCTTTGACCCACCATTATATCCACATGAAATCAGATGAGTGCCAGATGCATGCCTTTCTTTCCCAGGCACTTATTTTACACTTAGCATTTTACTGCTTAAAGAGAGGAATTTTCATAGTCAGGTCCAGGTGCCATGGGACATTAAATACAGAGGGGGTTAATTTCTCTCCCAAAGGATGTTCTGTGTAGCCAGGGCTCCGAGGGAAGGTTTCTTCATGTTCTGGACAAAGCTAGGACAGATGAGAGGAGAAATGGGCTAAAAGTGTTTGGATGCATTGCAATCTCTAGAATGCCAAACCACACGGTCCCTTTCCAGATTGTGCCTGGTTAGATTTTACGTTATCTAGGTATTGATTTAATAGGTTGGGGTTTTTCTCTTTTCTCAGCAGAAACCCAGAAAAGCAGCTCCTCAGGCAGAAGATACCTTGAATGGCCATCTTCCCCCCGGCTGGCAGAGCTATATGTCACCCCAGGGACGAAGGTACTATGTGAACACCTTCACAAATGGTAAGTGGGGGTGGAGGCTCCCGTAAATGTGTCACTCTACCAGTACAGATCTGCTGTAGGAAATTGGCTCTGAAGTTGATTTTGATGACAAAGTAGGCCCCGAGTCAAAGGAGTTAATATGACCCTGTCACCATATGAAAGACCGTAATTATAAGAGGATTTAGTATTCTGATTGTCTGTCATCTTAATCCCGACCATTAGAAGACATCTGAAGCTTTTACAGAAGATCAGAGAATGTAAAGTAGAAACACCCCTGCCATAAATGTTTTAGAATAGAAACCCCTGTGAAGGGTATATTTTTACCACATTCCTTTTTTTCCTTTTGCTTTAGCTGGAGGCCTGTGTGTCTGTATATGTGCTTGTTTGTAAAAAGCGTGGTAGAATGTCAGGTATCACTAAAGCATTGCTAGGGGAAAACAGAAAGAGTTAATTGAAAAGGTGCTTGGTCAGGGTCACATTGCCCATGGAGATAAAGGAAGAAAACCACCCGATTTTGGGACGTCAAAGACAGAATTTCCAGTGTATATTTGTGTGTTTTATTCACTGTCATGCTAGTAGAGAAGCAGGCAACTAATGATCTTATCTGCTGAAGACCTGTCAGACTGGTACCACCCCCAGCTTGCCTAAGTGTACCTGCTTTTCTCATCATGACCTCACAGCAGAATTGCAAAACAGAGACTTGTGACCAGCAAAACCAGATTGCTTTAGCAAAAAGAATGACAGAATGACAAAGGAGGAGAGGATATCAAGAGTTCACGTTGTCCATAACGGAGTCAAAGCCATCAGGGGTGACCACTGGCGTTCCATTATCTGACTCACTGTGAGTGCAAGGAGGGCCATGGGCTGTCACGTGCCTCATGGTCCATTCAGGGGCTGATGTGTTTTACTGCAGAAGGCTTTGGCTTAAAACTTGGCCAAATAATGATTTACCTGACTTTTATGCACTGAGATCTCATAGCACCCTCCAGGAGGTACATTGCCATGAAACACTGCCTTCATTTTCAAGCACAGTCTGCTCTGGCTCATGAGCAGCATCCCCTGCATGGCTGGGGAGATCAGCAGGAGTTAGATATCCTGTCCCCACTGCAGTTCAGAGGTGGGTGAGGAGGTGATTAAACTCAGTGCTGAGCCAGTATGGTGGTGGACTTATTCACATGCACTGGGTTGAGATTGGATAAAACCAGTAAGAAGCAGAGCCCAGTTTTCATGTGATAAAACTCTTCATTTGCAGTCTCCATGAAGTCAGTGCAGCACGCAAAGCTTGCTGTCTTACAGTGGGATTGCACCTTGACTGTCAGGAAGTATTGTTTGGCTTTGAGCCATATGATAAATCAAAGACAGTATGTCTAAAGCTGCATTCCCCATCTTTCCTATGGTAGAGCTGCATTAGCCTGGATAATGTTTATTAGAAGCTCATAGACTGGACAGCTCACTTGAGTGCACCTTCTGCCTTGTCTCAACTGCTTATTTGTCCTGTCACTGCTGCAGTGCTGCTGGGAGTTTCAAGATGAACACTGGCAGTGTTTGTTATAGGGACATGGTGCCAGCACACATCTCTCTGTGGCTGGTGTGTCTAAGTGGTTTAATTGTGGCTTTTTTCCACTTCTGTCTTTCTCAAGCATCTATACCTGCTTTGCTGGAACTAGCTGTTGTTAATACATCGTTTTATTAGAATTGTACATTAACATAGGTGCACTGGAAGGTGAGTTTGAGGTAACTTGGGTGACAGCAAGGCCCTGTTCACTGAAGATTATGGTTTCAGTTGTAGGCCCTCAGCCCTCCCAGGGCCTTCTGCTGTGTGGAGCAGGTGGAGAGCTGGCACCAAAGGGCTGGACCTGCCAACACACAGCAGAACAGTGGGACACAGACTCGGACTGTAAGGTTTCCAGGGGCCTTGTTACACTGGGCTACACTAAAAAGTGAGTTTGTCTACTCCTTCATTTAGAACCTTCTGACAGAGAGCTGTGGAAAAACCACAACTACACTGTGGGTTTTCCTTCAGGGCTGATGTTAGGTAGCAAATTGCAGTGTGTTTTTGGTTGAACAGCACTCTGCAAGGTCTCCTATAGCCTGAAGCCCACAAATCCATGTTCTTGCTTTCTTTTTATACATGTAACACGTCTCTCTTAGGCATTGCTGTCATTCATCCTCCCTTTGGTCATCCCTTCCATCATGTGTCTCTTGTGCATGCGGGTAGAAGACAGACATTTATCTCAGCCTTATGGTAAGCATATGTGGAAGCTCCAGGCATCGAGTTCATTGTCTGTTCTTATAAATGTCGGATCTGGACATCCACAGAGTGGCATGTCCTTCTCTTGGAGCACTCCAGCTGTCCTGTGTGCCCAACCACTTGCCCTGTCAGTCAGTGAGAGGCATATCCCAGTGTGTGGGGTGGGTATGCACCAAGCCCAGGGCTGTGGCTGAGCCCTGCGTGGGATAAGAGCACAAGAGAGCATCCCGTTGACCCACTCTGGGGCCTTGCTAGCACCCACCCACTGAAAATGAGTGCTAGCAAAAGCAGGGTTTCTTGGCAGGTTCATGGCAGTTTTAGCACTTCCATCACTGACAGGCAGGGGTGGGAAGAGGTGTGTGCCCTCTCCTATGGTAGAGTTGTTGCTAAACATTTATACATCCTCCAGGCAGGGCAGGTCTGTGAGCAGAGATGCCAAAGGCAGCTCACTTAGAGGTCCTAGAAGCAGCAAAGGCAGTTTGAAAGCAGGCTGGATAGAAAGCAAACTAAAGGGAAAGGGGACCACAGATAAATTAAAGCAAGATGGTGCAAAACTGCTTGGCAGGTCATACTTAGAGCATGGTAATCAATGGTCCCTTGTCAAAGGGAAGTTTGCATGAAGGAAATCCTGCAGGGATGTGCCCGGGGTATCGTTCTAGTTTGTATTTCCAGTAATGAATGGCATGTTGACATTGAGAGCACTTATTCAAACAGTCTATTTGAAATGAAGCTGGGAGAGAACATGGTGTGCTGTACAGAACAGGCTCAGAATTCACAAGCCTCCTGCAGCTGAGGGCATGCTGGAAGACTGGGACGCTGTTCAGTAAAGATGCATTTAAGATTGAAGAGTTAATCTGAAATAATTAAGTGACAAAGACAGATGAAGGAGCAGTTTACAGACAAAGACACAGGGGCTCTGGAGGATCTAAAACTTGAGTGTAAGCCAGCAGTGTTGTCCTAGAATACAAACAAGCAGCATTTTCCATTGTATAAATAGGAATGTTGTCTGGGAGGCATGAAATAAGCATCCAACTTTACAAGGAAATTATAAAGCCTCAGCTGGAATATTTTATCGTGTTTGGACTTTACACTTCAGGAAAGATGTGAGCCAGTTGGATAAAGTCCAGAAGAGAGTAGCAAGAATGATGGGAGATGTGCAAAACATGGCCTGTGGGCAAATATTAGAGATTGGGTCTGTCTGCCCTAAGAAAGCAAAGTGGGGACATGAAAGTAGGCTTCAAATGCATAAAATGCTGTTGCAGAGAAGGCTGTTTGCAATGCCTGTCATCACTAGAAGACACAGTGACACACTTCAGTTGCAATGGGGACAACTAACTCTTCCTAGCTCTCTTAAGATAGTAAGTGTGGGAGTAGGGAGTTGCCAGGGAGTCCGTATCACTGGAGGTCTCTAAGAGCAGGTTACACAAAGTGATGAGGTCACGTTGGCCTTGTTTTGGGGCACGACAGGGAGAAAATGATTTCCTGAAATCCCTGTCAGGCCTGTTCTTTCAGTCTGTAAAGCCTAACCTATATGAAAAATATTTATCAATGCAGAGGGTGACAAATGCCTGAGACTCACATGGGAGTTGTTCTTTATTTGGTGTCTTTTTGTTTCCCCAATTTTAAGTACATCACATCTAACTTAGCTGCTGTCACTCAACTGCTGCGTTGCTTTTTCTGGTCGTCTAAGTCAAAGAATCTTGATATGAGTTCAGAGGAAGGTTCCTCTGAATATGTAAATAAATGAATAAATATCCCCACTGTGCTTTGGGGTAGATCCTGCTTCTCCCTGCACAGTCCTGCCCTCCTGCTCCCTAGGGAAAGGCAGGATTAGCCAGCAATGCACAGGGCGGCAGCAGCCAGTGGGCTCCACACCATGCAATCTGCTGGAATGGAAGCAAGGAGGGGACATGGCCTTTAAAGAAGGTCAGCAAGCAAAAACTATACATGTTTTGGTGCTGTGGGGCTCTATGCTGAGCCCTTGGTTTAGCTGTTCTCCTGAAAACAGGAGGTATTAAGGTGACCAGCCCATCCAACATCAGCCTTTCTGAACTTGCTTGGCACTGCCCCATCTCTGCTCCACCATTTGCTCCCCTTCTCACATCTTGTAGAAGCCTTTTTTTCTTGGATTAAGTAGTTTTTTTTCTCTTGGTGCTTGCGCTGTTCAGAGATGGGAACTCATCCCATACTCATTCCCGTTCCTGGGGAGGGGAGATGGGATTGCAGGGGCAAGCAACACCTTTATTCTTTTGAGCCTTCAAAATACAACAGAACTCTCCCCTTCTTGTGAGCATTAATATCATGGCCAGTTGTTTCCAGTGGTTAGAGTCCTTCCACATGGTGATTATCTGCCTGTGCTATCCATACATCTTATCTGACCATAATAGTATTTCCACCATGCATGTTGTTTTGTGGTCTAAATGACTTTACATGAAAAACACAAGGAAATTGGTTCACAACTGAAAAGAAATAGAATTTATGAGACAGTGTTCTTATGTGGAAAAAATGGTCTTAGAAAAATCTGTAATGAAGGAATTGGGGTGACTGTAGGGAATGAACAGATTTGCACAGCCAACAAAGACAGCACATTCCTGTCTATCTCCACTTGATGGCTCAAGCAGATAAACTATCCACATGTATCATCCTCTGAAACTGATTGGACTCAATCCCGAAACCATTTTTAAAGCCTCTGACCTGTAAAAGGTCTGCAGAATGAAGCCCAAGTGAATTTCAATATACTTAAAATTTGTTTTCACAGTATGGCCTGCTATAGGAAGCTTGAGTCTGCACCAGTTAGGTGCAGTCAGGATCCTTTACAGTCAGGATGCCTGCTGCCTAACTTGTGCAACATCTCCAGACATCCAAGCTTGTCATAGCAAAACCTAAGAAAACAGACAGAGAAGAGAGATAGCAAGCCACTCTAAAATACCTGGAAAAGACCCTTCTCCGTAGCTGTCATGGTCCTTACTTTGCATCATTAACTCTGCAAGGAGTCCTGTGCTGTCTGGAAGGACAGTCAGGATACATCTCCTGGGATCTGGAGGATTAAGTGCATGTTTGTGCAGTTTATAATCAGCAAGCAAGGTAGTAAGCTGGAAGGAAGTGTGTGTGCAAAGGAGTGCCCATCAGAGTCCATAGCACTGACTGGCCTCTAGGATGTTTACTTCTGTGTCCTTAGATAGGTTTCACCACCCCTATTGCTGTCTGAGCAGGGCAGAGTTTGATTCACCTGACAAGGTACCATCCACAGGGTGGACAACTCCATTTAAATCGGATCTTCCAGTCTCACCATTTATCCATGAAAGGAAATAATTACCTTTACCTCCCTTTTGTCTATCTGAAGTAGGTGTCTGGAACAGCTTATGTGAGCTACACCCTGGAAGTGCCAATCTTTTTTTATTGACTCTAAGGAGAGCTTCAGTGACAGCCCTGACTCCACAGACAGGTAAAACTGGCTGCAGTGAATCTCACCAGGGACCTGAGTTTGCAGCCTAGAACTGAAGGGGAACTTAAAAAATGTCCTCACTTTTCTTTTATGGGATGATCCAGGGCTGGGACACCTCCCATATGGAGACAGGCTGAGAAAATTGAGGCTGTTCAGTCTGGAGAAGAGAAGCTGTGTGGAGACCCCAGAGCAGCTTCCAGTGTCTGACGGGGGCCTGTAAGGATGCCAGAGAGGGACTCTTCATCAGTGACTGTAGCAATAGAACAAGGGGTGATGGGTTCAAACTGAAACAGGGGAGATTTAGGTAGATATAAAGAAGAAGTTCTTCCCTGTGAGGGTGCTGAGGCGCTGGCAGAGGGTGCCCAGAGAAGCTGTGGCTGCCCCATCCTTGGCAATATTCAAGGCCAGGTAGGACAGAACTTGAAGCAATGTGGTCTAGTGTGCAGTGTCCCTGCCTCTGGCAGGGGGTTGGAACTGGATTATCTTAAGGTCCTTTCCAACCCAAACCATTCTATGATTCTACAATTACTGCCCCTTACTACTCCTATAGCAGAATGCAGCCATGATGCAGCAGAATGCAGCAGGCACAGAGAGGGCTGCACAGTGAAATAGCCTCTTCCCATCACTTCCTATAGTGTGAGCACACCTCCCTTCACACCCAGCATGTCTGCCCTGGCTTTCTTCCCCAGCAGCACGTAGGATACACAGCACATCTGTAAAATGCCGCACCCCATTTCTACACTTCATTCCTACAGCTGTTGCAAACACCCCGACGTGCTCACACATGCACACACACACACATCTGCACGGGTGCTCATGCTTCAGAGGAACAGCACTTTGGGAGAGATTCAGTGTCTGAAAGGCTGCAGTACTCCTGGGGATTATTTGGGTAACAGGAGCTGGAAGGCCAGGCCAACAGCTCTGCAAACCAGACCAGGGCAAAAATGTTTATCCAGGGGCAGGAAGCCTTGACAGGTTCAGGAAACATCAGAAATACGACCTGTTGGCACAGGAATGGTTGCAGAAAGAAATATGTCTTTAGATACCTTCATTGCACAAGTGGCTGGCAGGAAGGCAGTGGAAAGGCAAGGCAGGATGTGCAAGTACAGCTTCAGGGGTGTCTCAGGAGGAGAACACCTTCCGCATAGCACACTTTGCCTCACTCAAGGTAGCCACAGCATGTGGCTTAGAGCTGAGCAGAGTGCAGCTCAGGGTTACAGAGCTGTAAGCCCTGGAGTTTTTCTGTGTCCTGGAAACTTGTGGGTCAGAGCTAGGAAAAAAATGCATTTCTGTGTGCAGTACTTGCAGGTTTTATTCAGCAGAGGAGAAACCTTTCTGCTGTTGGAGCAATGAATGGGAGACCAGTGGTTACCCTGAGAAGTAACTGAGTTTTAACAAGGCTTTACCTCAGCAAAGAGTGGTGGGCTCCATCCTTTGTTCATCTGCACTCCTTGGGTTCATGGGTCAGCCCTGGTGTTGACCTGCAAGGAGACACATGAAGTTAAGGTCTCCAGAAACTGCCAGTTATCTTGTGGCCTTCATATTCCAAGTGAGCTGGCTCAAGCCCCACCTTGACACATCTCCCAGTGCTCTATGCACCCTCCTCCATCTGTGTGAGCGTTGTTGCGTGTGGCATCACTGAAGTAAAGCAGTGTTTATGTGAGGTGCTGCAGACCTCTGCCAGCCCCTCGGGGCCTGTGTCCACTTCACTTCACCACGCAGCTGAGACTGCCTGTACAGGGATGTCCCTGCCTTTTCCCTTCCCAAGACAGGTACCACTGCAGCAAATCAGCAAGAAACTCAATCATTTTGATGGAAATTCAAGAAATAAATGTCCCCAGCGGGTCTGGGTTGCAAAATCACTGTGTGAATCTTTCAAAACCTTTAATGTACATGAGCTGATGGGGAGACTGTGAATAGGAAGAAACCCTGTCTGGGAGAGAGGGCAGAGTGTGCTGACACTTCCATTCACCTCTGAGCACATCCGGACAAGCTGTGGGTCTTTTGGAGGCAGGTGCAATTAGGATGAAGTAATTTCTACTCTGTGTATCTCCTACTTTGACAATCCTTGTGAAATAACGAAGGGTATTTTACTTGCTGCTGGGTTGGGGGGGGGGGGGGGGGGGGCGGCAGCAGGCTTCTAGCTGGTGTTTCCAGAGCCCAAAGCAAGGACAATAGCACTGCTCTTCCCACTTGCATTGCTCTACAATGCTTCATATTTGGCCCAGGCATCAGGATCACTGAAACCATGTCTGCAACTTCATGCAGCTTACTGCAGCGGAGCCTCTCCCCTTTCCCAGGATTACATGTGCCCAGAATGCACAGCTACTCTGGGGTTAGCCATGGAGCTGCTCCGTGCCTGTGGGAGTGGTTTACAACTCTGTGTGGGTGGTAGATTCAGCAGGAAAATATTTGATTATGCTGGAGAAATCCTGTGATGTGCTGCAGCTGTAATACCTCTTGCATTAGTCAAACAATAGCACGCCAGCTACCTTGCCCATCACATTAAAGATGACTTATATACTTCTGACACAAGCGTGTGTGTGGCGTGCTGCCATCCTGCGTTCTCAGCTGAGGTCAGCCTTACATGGTGTGTCCTTATTTCCAGGCTTTTCTTGTTTGTGGTGTTGTGTTCTGCCCATTTACTAAATGGCTTTCTTTCTCCTGGAAAGTGGGAATTCTGCTTTCACATCTCAATCCTAATCAAAGTCCATATAGTCTCATGGTCACAAACATCATTAGTAGAATGCCACCTGCAACAGCAAGGGTTGGGGCAGGGACTGAAATGTGTAGCTGCAAGCGGTCATTTCTGTGACAGGAATCTCAAGTCCAGCACTTCTGAGTTTTAGGGACATTTTCTTGATCTGCCTGAAAAAATTATGTATTACTTAGTGTCCTCCTCATACCACCAGCCATCATTCCTGTTTCTGTGCCCTGAGCACCCTTTCCTGCTTACTTTGATTTACCCTTCACCTTTCTTTTGCTGATGCTCCTAACTCCAAGCGAGTTTCTGATCCAGCTGTGCAACCACTGCAACCTGCAGCCTGCCCACTGACCCCAGGAAGAGCAGAAACAACAGATTGTGCTTTTCTAGGTGGCACTCAAGCAATAGGTGAAAATTCAGTGCCATAAACACATTGCATTTCCCTCACAAACCCAGTGCTTAGGGACCTTCAGCATCCTGTGGCTAGTGAGCAACCGGGTCCTTTCCATCCAGCATGGTGCTGTCTTTGTCTTGCAAGTAAATTATCCAGCACCAAACCAGTATCTACTAAAAAAAAAATCCTGATCTGAGGGGTTGATCACTGACATGTCTAAGCCCCATTGGAAACTACAGCTGGAAACTCCAACCACCTAATCCTCCTTGTGCCTTACCCATGGGCTGTTGTCATGAGCAGTACCTGGCACAACATGGGCAGAGCAACCTGGTCTAGTGGAAGGTGTCCCTGCCTGTGGCAGGGGATTGAAACTGGATGAGCTTTAAGGTCCCTTCCAGCCCAACCCAATCCTATTGAGTCTGTAAAACATGGCAACAGTGCTTGTGGTCGTCTTGTATGTGACACCTTTGCGATTAGAACACTCACCGGGTCAGAGAATACTCATGGAAACTCAGAGGGACTTCTGTGTGTTTTGATGTTCTCCTAAAATTCATCATTCACTACATTTATGTCTTATAGCTTCTGTGGAATGCCAGAGCTGAGAGCACTGTAACATTAGGATGTTGCAAGATCAACTATTCTTTCCACAGACATACAATTTTTGAGCATTGTAAGCACATAAAAAGGATTAAAGCAATTAAGAAGCACCAGGTACAGTAAGCACCAGCTTACTGCACCATTGTAAGCTAGACCTTAATCAAGAATATAAAAGCAATTTTAATAATGCTTGGTAAATGGAGGATGACAACAGATGAAGTAGGAGAATTTCCTACCCTGTGATCACACAGAGATATCTGCACTTTCCCTGGTGCTGCTGTGAGTGGGGAAAAGAACAGGGTAAATACAGAGAATGGCTAATTCTCCAGAGGAAATGTATGTGAGATCTATCCTGGCAGCCCAAGCACACCCTGGGATGCATTTGGCTAAGGGTGCCACTAAGGCTATTCGTAAGTTAGTCGTTTTGGAACTTTACCTCCAACCTTTACCAAATCTCAAACTCTTTATTTTCAGAGAATAAACAAGATTTATTTTATCTTTGCTTGATTAGAAAGCAACCTCAAAGTGAGCTGAAAACAATCCATTTCTTTAAGGCAGGTGACTCAGTAGTTCATTTAAATAGGTATGTTCCCAGAGTTCCTGTCAGCACACCCTGTCCCATCCCTGAGATCCAGAGTACACATATCAGCCTGAGGATCAACAGTCAGATGCATTAGAGGGGCTCTATACTTGAAGACAACCAGGACTGCAGTGCTAGAAGGCAGTGAGGCAGTTCACCACTTGAGACTTTTGAAGTACTCGCTAAACCTGAATTGAGAGAGCAGTGGATGGAAGGAATATAAGCATGACCTACTGTAGTACTTCCCCTGCCTGATATTTTTCCATCTCTCTGAGTCAGTTAAGGAGCTTGGAAGGATTTAGTCTGTGGGTTGAGGTTTTTCTTTCATTTCTCACCAGCTACGGTCAACACCTGCTCCAACTAAACTTATGAACTGTAGCTCCAATAGTGAGCCATCTGTGGAGACACCAAAGAGGTATCAAACATTTTTATTATATATTTTGTCTTGTACATATAAAACTTTTTAGTGACAGTTTCCCTCTGATACAGGATGCTCAGCTAAAGGGTGATAAAGAAACCTGCCCTGGTAAAGTGGCCTAAAACCTAGAAAAAACAAGTGTGCCTCAGACAGTGCTGGAAATAGCATTATTATCACTGCTAAGCCTGCAGTGAAGGGCTCAGTTTTGTTGCACAGTGTTTGCAAAAGGAGGGGCATGGTACAGCTCCCAGTGCTCATGTCGACAGATCAAGTAAGGACTATTGTCAGCAGTTTTTCCCATGCTGTTGAGGTAGTGATAAGCACCTCTATCCTCAACACATGGACAAAAGATTTCAAGAACTCTTGGATGGTGCCTGTATCCATGCCGCTAATTTGGGACTGAGGATATGGCAGCCTTAGACGATTTTAATTGAACTGCCTGTGGGATGGAGCTGGATTTCAGTTCTGACACGGCAGCTCATGCTGAAGTAGTTCATGTACTACATGGTGCTCTGCTTACAGCACTTGTGAGATTAAATCTCCTGTTCCATGCAGGTGCAGAGAGATTTGCATCTGTCACTTCTGCTGCTTTTCTTGTCTCTCTTCATTAGGAGCATGAAGCAAAGGTCAGGGTCCTGGGAGGCCCATAGAGGAGTGTGACCTTGCAATGCAATGGGAAGGCTACCATGTGAAGGACCATGTTGCAGTTCAGAGGCTCATGCATGGGCTGGTTGTTTGGGCCTTTGGAGGTGATATGCTATAGGTGGCCCATAGGTTCCTTTCTGCAGGGGTCACTGGCTCAAAATGTTGGAGCATAAAGATGAGGGAGCTGTTGTGCTGAATCAGGACAGTCCTCACATTCTGCAGGAGGTCAGGAGGGGAGAGCAGGGTGTTTCTTCCTAGCCTGGAGTTAGTTCTTTAGACCTCATCATTCCAAAGAAACAAAATCTTGTGCTACAGAATAGGAGGAAAACATTTTCCTTGTACTCTCATTCCCCCATTCATTGGCTTCTGAAGTTTTGAATGGTTTACTCCAGTGTCAGGGCATTGCAAATGATTTCCCCTCCTTACATTCACAAACCCACACTCCCCCTGACTTTCCTTTAGGCTGTTTTCTCCCACACACAATACCATGAAATTAAGTGCCATGAAACCTTTTCTGATTCATCACAAATATGGAGAAGATCTTAGTCAGGAAGGGGAGATAAGGTGTGAAAGCACTGACAGCACTTTGTTTCCGGCTGCTGAGGTTTCCTTCCAGCAAAGCCAGCTTCAAACAGCCTGGAGGCTTGGAATGGGGACTGCAGTATTGAGCTCTTAAAGGAAAGCCTGTTTCCAAAGCAGGGCTGTTTGTACTCCCTTCCACTCACAGGTCCAACCAATCTTTGCACTGTTAGGAGCCAGGGGCAGGCTGTAAACTATGCTAAAAGCCTAGAAAGATGCAGGGGAGCAGCAAAGGAAGGACAAAAGATTAGCAAACTATCTGCACATAGGGGTGGTTCCTACATGCCATTGGCAAAAGCAAAGCGAATCCAAAAACAATGAGGTAAGACTGTGGGGCCTGTTCTACCCTAGTGCAAAAATCACTTCTAATCCTTTATGTTTTAAGGAATAGTTTTGTAGCTATACAAAAAAGATGTGGATGGGCTGGAGAGGGTCTAGAGAAGGGCCACAAAGATGGTCAAAAGACTGGAAAGCCATATGAGTAAAGGCTGAGAGAACTGGATTTGTGTCACTGTGTTCCAGTATTTAAAAGATGTTTACAAAGAAGATGGAGACTCTCTTTTTACAAGGACTCACATGGAAAAGACAGGGATAATGTCTTATTAATAATATAATGTATCTCACAGGTTATCCTGGTGAGATTCTGATTGGACACAGTAGGAAAATTTTTCACCATGAGAACAGTCAGCCACTGGAATAATCTCCCCAGGGAAGTGGTGGATTCCCCAGCACTGGACACTGTTAAGATTCAGCTGGACAGGGTGCTGGGAATCTTTTCTCGGTCATGCTTTTCCTAGAAAGGTTGGACCAGATGATCCTTGAGGTCCCTTCCAACCTGGTATTCCGTGAGTCTGTGATCCATATCAGTGGCTGATGCAGCCTGCACAGGTTCACATTATTCAGGGCAGTAACTGGGTTTAGAGCTGCTCAGCATAAGAGATCTGTTAAAATCAAACCAAACTCCAAACCTGTTTATAAAGACGAGCTAGCACCAGTACAGGTGCTGTAGGAGTGACAGGTTGTAGCTGCTATAGATCCTTTGGACCAGGGAAAGTTACTGCACACTGAGCAGACCCAGAGGTCCTCTGGCTTGCTCTGCTGTATTCTCATAGTTTGGCCGATGAAACTGGAGCATTTAGCTCCTAAAATAGCACTACACATGACAGAATGCAGAGGTACTAAATCCAGTCCTGAAAGCAATATGAGCACACTGAGGAGGGATTATGCTAGATGTTAAAGCCCTGATGCTTGGCTGATGTGGTAAGTTCAGACTAGAAAGCAGCTGCTTTGACTTCAGAGTGCTGCTGGATCATGGAGAAGGGACACCACATTCCTTCTTCAGCTGCTACAACTTTGATCACAAAAATCATCACCACTCGGACCTCCTCAGAAGCTGACATGATGTCCCACAGTGTGTGTCTCTCTGAAGGCCTGACACATCATGTTATTTCTCATTCTGCCAAACAGATGCAAAGTGAACTTTTTTTCCCCCAAACACCCCAGGTTTCCGCTTTCCTTTGGGAGGAAATGTCTAACTACATCTGTGAAAGCCCTCTTTGGTTCTGTTGGCACGTAGAGCTTGGGTATTGTAACTGGTTTTCCTCTCACTACGTCATTTCAGTTTGAGCAAGTGGCTTTCTACTGCCTTGCTGTACAGTAACTAATTTCATAGAATAATAGCTTCACAGAATCACAGCCTGGTTTGGCTGTGAAGGGACAGCCAAAGCTGTCCCTGTGAAGGGACCTTAAAGCTCATCCAGTTCCAACCCCCTGCCATAGGCAGGGACACCTTCCACTAGACAAGGTTGCTCCAAAGCCCCTTGAGTATCTCCCAGGGCTGCAGGACTCTTTTTGTTCACAAACCACCTTCACAGTCCAGAGGATGACAAGGAAACTGCTGATTATTCCTTCTCTTCATTTGCTAAATTGAGTATGAACATGTGGCTGATAATGGAGAGCAGAACTTGTAGATATTGGTCTGCCAGTGCTAAATTACACTCTCGAAGAGTGAAAGCTTTTAGCCTGACTCTAACTTCCTCTCTGGAAGATTGTGTGGAATATAAAATCTAGCCTGATATTGAATCTATTCTTAATAGTACTGATCATTATTTTACCACATGTTTAAAGGTAGTTTTCAGATTTTCCAAGCATGAGGATCAAAGGCTGCATTTAGTACACCAAGACAAGACTCTGTCTTGGATGTATTAAGCAGGGTGTTATCTCTCATCAAGCCTTTTCTGTGTAGTTCTGAAAAACAATCATCCCCCTTCCCCATTCACTCTGATCATGACTAAGCTGAAGAGAAATTTGTGATGTTACTATCTTGGTAAATTTAGTTGCTTCCAGTAGATGGCATTACAGCAGTGCAGTCCTGATGGAGGTTGGTTTCTGTCCCTACTTCAGCTGCAGGAACAATTCCTCTTTTACTGTGTGCAGAGAAGTGGAGTTTTTTTTCTCCTAGCACTCAAAGTAAATGGGTTTAAAACACTCGTATTCTTTTCATTTCCTACCCAATAAAAGATTTTATTTCCTTGTAGACGAAATCTTTACTGACACAGTTTAGTGGTGAACTTGGCAGCGCTGGGGGAACGGCTGGACTTGATGAACTTGAAGGTCTTTTCCAACCTCTTTGATTTTATAATTCTATGAATTTTCAATGTGCATAACCCAGCAATCACTTTATTTTAGAAAATTTGTCCAGACACTGAGTGCTTTGGGTTGAATTCACAAATATGCAAAGCGCTTGGCGCTGCTCTTTCATGTATGACATTTCTTCCCGCAAATTATGTATCTGGGCTTTCTGTATGGCAGAGGGGAGTAATCAGTCACTTCACGCCATCTTCACAGCAGCTAGCAGGCAAAGGAGAGATGAATTACAAGAAGCAGCTGGTTATTTTAACCGATTAATTACATTTCTAATATATTTGCAAGGTTTTAAGTGCATTCTTTGTACAGTCTCAAAAATGCAAAAATATTGTTGAAGGATATGCTGGCATAAAAAGCCTCAAGCCAAATATTAAGGTAACTGTTTTTACTGCTAATGTCAAAGTCAGTTCTGATCAAAGCGTGTTACCCCACTGAGTGCATTTGGGCACAGCATAAGGGGACACCACAGCCCCTCCACATGGATCCCCAAAAGCCATCCTTTGAAGCGCTTGACTTGAAGTCAACTCATACTATTCAGTAATCAACAAGTTATGTTACAAAAATAAATCATTACCAGAAACGTGGGCAGCATTTTCTGTTGTTTACCTTTGCATTACAATAAATGTAAATTAGAATTTGTCTTTATTTAATCATGCATTTGAGTATTTGAAGCCAAGACAAGCTGACTCACAAAAGACAACTCCTAGCATTTAATTTTCCTTCTATGTAGTTAAAACACATTCCAGTTCTTCCTCATTGACCTAGCATGGAATTTATTAGCTTGCTCCCCAGTTCACAAAAAGCTGAGTAAAATTTAAACATTTCCCCATGATTCATCAAAGCTGTTTGTCCACCAGGTTTTGCACTTGCAAAGAAAATTCAGTGCTCAAAGTATTTTTCTTTGCAAGCAAAAGCAAGCTGTGGCCTGGGGAGAAGGGAAGAGAGGGGTAAGCAGGGAATATGTCTCAAGTATTTGGGCATCACAGGTGTAGGGGATGGCACCTTCCCCCATTTGGGATTTCCCAAAATGAGGAACCTAACGCAACCCTTGAGGACATCAGGATGTGTGTGTATGTGCATGAATATGTGCATAAAGATAGACAAAACAGTATTCCCTTCTTTACCCAACAGGCCTTTATTGATTCTTGAAGCATGTTAGCATCCTGTTAGCATCACTCACGCAGGATAGAAGGCTTCATGTGCCCTGATGGAAGCACTGGCTGCCAACCCTAGACTGTTATGCCCAAGGGTTCTCTCCTGCTTCAGTACCACTTGAGAGAGATGCAGGATCTCAGTTTTGGCATGGTTGGATGGCTGTTGGTTGGGATTTTGAGAATAACTGTTTCAAATGAAGTGGCCTATATAAGCTTTTGACTGTAGTGATAGGACAAGGGGTGATGGGTTCAGACTTAAACAGGGGACATTTAGGTTAGAGGTTAGAAAGAAATACTTTACAGTGAGGGTGCTGAGGCGCTGGCACAGAGTGCCCAGAGAAGATGTGGCTGCCTTATCCCTGGCAGGTTGAATGGGGCTTGGAGTAACCTGGTCTGTTGGAATGTGCTCATGGCCGGCGGTTGAAACTGGATGAGGCTTTAAGGTCCCTTCTAACCCAAACCATTCTATGATTACACTAACTTGCTTATTTTCTTATTTGATATTGGCAGTCAGACAGTATTATTTATTTGGTTTGGTACCAGTATGTTTATTGAAAAGGAATGGTGGTTTGGGCTTTCTGGCTCAACTTCTGCAGAAGTTGCTGTTGTAACTCTACTGTCTGCTGTTTGCAGCTTTTACAAAGTTTTGCAATTAAATTGTCTGTATTCAGTGGTCAAAAATAATTTTCCATTTGCTGAGAAAATGAGCAGAATGGCTAAACTTCAGAGGAAACTTGTGAGAGGGAAAGCATCGACAGTCTTTGAGTATCAAAACTGGTGTGACGTACATTTGCATATCCCAGCTGCTAAACAGCCCGAGTGGAAAGCAAAAGGAGATTTGCTAGGGAAATAGCTTTGTTGAGGGGAAAAAAATGTTATGGTGTATGTATATGTCACTAAAACCACATCTCTGAGTCATTCACAGCTGCCTTTGATGCAGACAGCAGGGGCGAAGGCACTGCCACTGCTTGGTCCTTGTTCCCAGGGCCATGACTGGCTGTGCTGCAGCCACTGTGGCTGGGTAGGTCACGGTGTCCACAGTGGCTGCAGGCAGGACTCTGGGCTGAGCTTGATTTAACTCCATCTGGAAAGGCTGTCATGGTGGCACCAGCTTATAGTGATGTGTGCTATTGCTGTACCCCTGCTTTCTTGAGGAGCACAGCCTTAGGGCAGATCTGCACTGGAAGAACCAGTGATGCAGCTCCCAGTCTGCTCTGTCTCCACCCATCCCAGCTGGCCGGCAAGGGAGCCAGGGCTGGGGAGCAACAGCAGAAAGAGATGGAAGGAGATGGGAAGTGCAGGCATCTTCCTCACAGTGTGAGAACTTGGGTCAGAGAACACTGAGGGTCAGACCCATTTGTCTGTGTATAATACACGTAACTCTGGTGTGTGTTCAAGGCCTCTGTCACCCTTACACTGATGTTTCCCTTCAACAGAAACGACCTGGGAGCGGCCAAGCAGCGTGCCTGGGACTCCAAAGAGCCCTGTGTCACAGAAGAGTTCTGCAGGTACTTTTTGCTGCTGTGACTGACCACTGCATTGGGTGAATCTGCTTCTCCACCACTCAGCAGAGCAAAGGAAAATGCTGTGATTACCTGAGAAGTGTATTTAATGTACATGGTCATGCAAGTGTAGCAGAATATGGGGGGGGGGGGGTGTGGTGGTGTCACTTCTGATACATCTTCTTGGCTGTTGTTTCCCTACTGATGCATCTTCTGGCTGGGTGTCTGACGTGTTTGCTCAGAGCTGAGATAGCTTCTTCCTTGGAGCATGGAGGCAGATGGTGGCCCAGCAAGCCAGCAGGGTTGCTGGCTCTCAGTGGGAAGACAGGCTGCCTTTCCCAGTCCCACTTTCTGCTGGGGTAGGGGAAGCAAACAGCTCCAGCATGGGGTCCTCCACAAGCTGCAGGTGAATATCTGCTCCACTGTGGACCTCCATGGGTTGCAAGGGGACAGCCTGCCTCACCATGGGCTGCACCACGGGCTGCAGGGGAACCTCTCCTGCAGTACCTGGAGCACCTCCTGCCCTTCTTCTGCACTGACCTTGGGGTCCACAGAGTTTTCCCTAACATATTCTTACTCTTCTCTCTGGCTGCAATTGCTCCTGTGCAGTTTCCCCCACGTTCTTAAATACGTGGACCCAGAGGAGCTACCACTGTCACTGATGGGCTTGGCCTTGGCCAGCAGCAGGTCACTCTTGGAGCCAGCTGGCATTGGCTCTATCAGACATGAGAGAAGCTTCTGGCACCTTCTTACAGAAGCCACCCATGTGCCTCCCCCCACTACCAAAACCTTGCCACACAAACCAAATACAACATACCCAACTTCTTCAAACACATAACTTTACCAAACAATGATAGGGGAGTTGTTTTGAGTCTGGGCATCTCTTTTTCTTAGCTCTTTCCAGCTCAGTAACTCCTGTCATAACTGCTGTTAAGAGCCTGCTGTGGGTCCATGGGCTGAGCTTCTGTAGAGTCCAGTTCTGGGGTCTTTCTGGATTGGAGTTAACACAACACATTGCCAGCCTGTTGGAATGGGGAGAAGCATCTGTAGTTTCTTAGGCAGGAGGCAGTGCGCACTGCTAATTCAAAAAAGACACTGATTTATATCTGTCTGTTCAATTAGTGATTATAGTTTTTTAAGTGTGTATTTATTAATTTGCTACCAGCAGCGAGCCTGTTAACTCTTCATCTGTTCTTACAGTGAATGGCTACTACATCTCTGGGACCCCAGTACACCAGCTCGACTCTGGTCATATGAGCCTCCGAAAAGCCAGTGGGGATCCACAGGTAAGTCTGGGGCAAAAGTTCAAACAGAGCTATCCATGGATACATGGGTCTCCACTTCAGTAATTTTGGAATATGCCCAGGGCAGGAGGTCAAGAGTCATTTTCTTTTGGGAACTGCCAGACCAGACCAGATTTGTTGTATCTAGAATAGTTAGTCTTTGTGTCCAGCTGGTAAAGCAGTACAAAATGCCAAGATACTTGGGATATTTTCATCCTATCACTCTGACACTTCAGTCACTATTAACAACCCTACAATTTTTCTTGCCACTCCAGCAAGAAACCTGGGCCTCTCCCCAGCACAGTTCTCTCTCTAGACTTGCACATCTGCCCATGTCTGTATCTCATTGTGTTTTCTTGCAGCTCCAGCTTTCCCTCCCAAAGACAATATTCACAAAGAATTTGTCTGAAACTTGTTTCGCAATTACTTCATCCATTCCTGCATGTCCTCTTACAGACCCTCCTCTGTGCGTGACATAGCGTGTGCCTCACCCATCTCATCACTGACCCGTGGATGGTCTCCCTGCCTGTTTGTCCAAGTTTTCAGTAAATATCTCTGCACTTTTTCTTGTACCACTTTGTGTCCGTGGGCAAGTCTTCCCCACAGGTCTGCAGATGCAGCACAGGGCCCTCGTCCAGCTTCTCCCATGAAACTCTTCACTCCCCGCCAAAACGACAGTTGAATAGGTGGTGGGTTGCACTCCTGTAGGGTTGTGCTTCCCTGCCCATTGGTAACCCTGATGGTACCAGACCTGAGTCCTCTTGCCTCATTTCTGTAGTAACTGACAGGTTCTTCTAAGTGCAACTCCTTAAATACTCCAAGTGAAATGATTTGTGTGCTGCTGCCATCCTGACTTGGGTTGCCTGTCGCTATCAGCATCTCTCTGATGTTCCCTATTTCTTGGTCTTAATTTTGTGTTGTCTTCCAACTGTCCCTCTTTGCCTCAGCCCACTTTCTCACCCATTGTCTCCTAAGTAGTGGCCTTCAGGCTTGCCCTCATGTGTTCTTATTGCAGCTAAGTTAGCATTTCTGGTTTTGCTTCCACACCAGTGGATTCATCTCCCATGACACAGTTCCGCACTTACTTCAGACTCCCTGTTCCTTCCACATCAAACATCTTGCACTGCCCGTGCTGCTTCTTCTCTGAGCAGTTTGCACAGGCTGGAGGCAGACCGTATTAAAAAAACATATAAAAAAACCCATGACCAAACTAGGTCAAAAGCGTTTTAAAACCTGGTGTAGTGCAGTGCATTGTCAGACACCCCTGTCCACACATCTGCTGTGACACCCTCAGAGAACCCAAAAAAACATGCAGGCTGTGCCTTCCTTTTAAAGTAGCTGTGGTAAGCCTTTTGCAAAACATTCATTTCTCAAGGTATCTGGTTCACAGTGTTTTTGCACTGGTTCACAAGTCACATTAACTGACACCTCCAAAACTTCCTTTTGCTACATTTGCTACTTTCCATTTTTACAGTGCTGAGCCTGACTCACATTTATAGCCACCTTTTTGGACAAATTCACTTCTGAGCTACATGGGCAGCCCATTACCATGCACTGCTTTGTTCAGCTGCCTCAACCATCAGACTGACAAAAATCCCTTTCATGAGTTTCCTCATTTACTCTAACAGCCTCTGTGATACTTTCTTTCCATTGCTCCTTTATTACAGTTTTTCTCAATTTGAAATCCTGGCTTCATTCCTGCTTTGAACCTGTAACTAGTTTATAACTGGCTGCATTAGCAGTAGCTCATGTCCATGCCCACTCAGGAGCCTGCTCTTCCTGGGAGCTGGCTGCTTTTGTAAGAAGAGTCCTTAGTAAGGAAAACATCTGACCGTGAACTGTTGGTTGCAAGAAGCTGTTCTCTGCACCGCAAACTCTCATGCACTTTGGACAGTCCCTCTCCCATTTGCTTGTCTTGGGCCACCCCAAGCTGCTTCGCCTTGACTGCCTCCTTGTCTGTGCTTGGCACAGGCTGTCTCCTGCTGCAGAGCTGCTTCCAGGCATCCTCCAGGATGCTTTCTTGGGCCTGGGCAGCAGCCATCGTCCGAACAAACGCTGGCAAGATCCCTCAGGCACATTTCTTGGAAACAGGTCGAGGGGGGAAAAAGCCACAGCAGAGAACAACGCGGAGCTGTGCTGCGCTGGGCGCAGGGCCAGGCCTTGTTTACGGCTTCCTAGAGAGCAGCTGAACGCTGCCCGTCCGGGTTGTCACAACAGCCACGGCGGGAGCAGCAGCACAGCCCGGCCCCGGTGCAACGCGCTCGGCCCAGGACACGATGTGACCGGAGCTGGCCGCGGCTCTCGGGCTGTACCCGAAGGGATCGCGCTGGTGCGGGCGCTGCGGCAGCACTGCCCGGCCGGGGGGCACCATGCTGGGGGCACCGCTGTGCCGCGGGGCTCGGAGCTGCCGGGGCGGTCACTCCCCTCAGAGGCAGCGCCGCGGGACGGGGCCGCCCTGAGGGCTCGGCGGGCGGGCGGCGGGACCGCCTCGCTCGGCAGCGCGCTCCGCCATTGGCCGCGCGGGTTGGCGGCGGCACCGCCTCCACTGCGCCCGGAGCGGAGCCGAACCGAGCCGAGCCGCGGCTCTGGGCCATGGGGTCCGCCTAGCTCCAGCCCCGCCATGCTGGGCTTCGAGAGCGGCCGTGACGATGTGCCCCGCTTGTCTCCACAGACCCCCGGGTCCCCGGCGGCGCCGCGGCGGCAGAGCAAGGAGAGCAGCCTGACGGTGAGTGCGCGGGGCGGCGGGGGCTTCGTGCCGGGGGGCGGCGGGCAAGGGTGAATCACCGCGAGTGATTTTGGTGTGGAAACGCTCCTAAGTGAAGATCCCCGGGGAGGCTCGGGGTTCTTCTACCTGGACAGAATTCCAGTGTCGTTATCCCTTTGATCCCGGTGCATCTGGGATGAGCGGGAGGCAAGGGTGTTCCAGAGGTCCTAAATGTGAAGCAGGGATCCTGAGGAAACTTCCTCGTGTGGAAACCCCCATCCGCAGCCTCTACTTGGAGAAGCAGTCACAGGTTGGAAATGCACAAATCCGAGGAGATGGTCGTTGCCCTGCCAGGGCAGAATCTTTGTTTTTTCCCAAAGAGGTGTCAGAAGGTGTTTTTCTGTGCCAGAGTGTCCAAGTGAAGATTTATGATGGAGAAATCATCGTGAAATGGTTTGGGTTGGAAGGGACCTTTAAAGCTCATCTCATTCCAACCTCCTGCCCCAGGCAGGGACACCTTCCACTAGATATAGGTAAAGATTTTAAGTTTCAGTCTGAAGATAATCTTACATTTCCTTTTAATATTAGTAATTAAATATAGCTGACTCAATTACAATGTTCTTCAGTATCCTGTTTACTGACATTAATATCTTTTGTGTGCCTGTTGACCTCATCTGGAACCCAGTTTGCACTTCTGGCCTCCTCAGTGCAGGACAGATGTTAAAACACAGAAGGGAAATCAAAATAGGTTTCTGAAAGTGGCTGGGAATAGAAAAGTTTGTTTAAAAGGAAATAATAAAGAAGATAAATGAGCAGATAAATATATTGCAGCAGTAAAGGAGAGGCAATAAACATGCTTATAGCTGCAAGCATTGGCAGGGTGTAAAATCCACAGGAACAAAAAGAATAATGTTGTACATCATTAACTGTTATTAAGTGGAGGAGGTTGTTGTCTATATTATCATCACACAGAGCCTGATTTATCTGTTGGTGGATTTATGTGTTGGTGGGGCACAATTCCCTGTGTTTCTGGTGAGGAGGATGAGTGTTTGGAAGGAGCATGTGCCAGAAGGAGCAAGTGCAGGTCAGTCATTGCTATGTAGGTACAGTTTTGTAGGGGAAAAATATCTTCAGCAGTTTGCTTGGTTATCAGAATAGGTTGTTACAAATGAAACGTGCTGTTACTGTTAGTGTATTGAGGGAGTTGTACGTCATGAAGCTGGTTTAGATTTGCAATGTCCTGGGGAATTAGCTGCAGGGCTATGGTGGCTGGGGCTGGAAACTTGTCAGAGCCACCTAATGCAGTCCCTGCCAACCTGGGTTGGAGGGGTAGGAGCAAACCATGGGCTGAACATCATGTCTAGATGGACTAGAGATGGTGGCTTGCAAGGTGCAGCAGAAGAGTGCCTGTGTTCCTGAAATACTTGCTGCTTACAGGGCTGAGGACACAGGCTGTTCACTGAGGGTGTTTTTTACTGTTCATATTTGCTGGCCCATGTGCCATCTGGTAGCATCTGCAAAGCAAGAAGCTGTTGTGTGTTATGTCGGGGTCACTGGGTGTGCATTTGTCCAGCAGAAGTCTGAAGCTTTCAAGCACGATGCATCAGACAGACAAACCCAAGCTAATTTTAACAGCTGTTTGCTCCGAGCCATTGCCTGCATCAAGGAAGCATTGTGAAAAACAATTCTCATACAGAGTGTAAGCTGTAAAACAATGTAAATTTTCCCCCTGTCTCCTGGGAGGTTATATTTGTTCAGCATCGCTCAAGCTAACATTGGGATGTTCTCAGTAACAGAGCTGTAGGGCATGTCCTTAGCTTTCTGTCAGATGTTTTTTCTTGGTCTGTAGCTGTGCTCAGGCAGAACCTCTTCTTGCAGAGGGGATTTTTGTGACTAAGTCTCTCAGAAAAGCAAATCTCTCCCCAGACTGAAATCCTGTGTTATGCAAACTGTGGACATGAGGTGATGTCCAGCAGCTGCAGCCTCTCTGTCTCTGTTCCGCTGCTTTCAGCAGAGGAGTGGGAGTTTGTTCCTTTCTTCCTAGGACTGCATCTGCCTCTTCTACATCCAAATAACCATTTAGGAACATGGCTTCTGGAAATCTTGAAGGATAGTGGGAGCTGGAGTATTTCTCATCTATATGCATCCAACAAGAAAAGAATATGATGTTTTCTCGTTGGTAAATGAATCTTGAAATCACTGTGTTCTCTGTTTTCTTTGGAAGGGTTATATACAGAGACTGTTATGAAACTGCTGCTTGCGCAGATTATTGATGCTCTCTTAAGAAGCAGCAGTGCAGGTCAGTGGTCTGTGTTGATTTTTGCAGTGATTCAAAATGGACTCATTAGTTTTAGGCTGGATGGTTTGCTGTTTGATTCCTGAAAAGCTGTCTCTGGACGTGAGTTATCCATGGAAGCTGGAATTCCTTTATTATACGTGAGGGAGAGTTAAATAGAGAATGTACTGCAGGGTATTGACTCGGGGAACCCACCATGTCTCACTTGAAGAGCAAGAAACCTCTCTGCTGATATGCTACTTCCGAGTGTGGGTTTCCTTCTGAAGAATGCTCTGGTGTCTTGTCAAGATACAGCATGACTTGGAAAACGCTAGCATTTGCATTGCGTATGTTGAACACATAAATGAACACGTGCTGCAGATGGGAAGAGGGGCAGCCTACATGCAGTAACTTGGTATTTTCTGCTGCTGTGCTCTGCGTCTGACATCATGTGAGGAACAGAGTCTGAGGCTGCATGCTCTCTTCTGCTCTGGGGCTGACTGCATGGCAGAAACTCTCTGAAATCCCTTGCACGGACCAAATCATCTCTCAACCTTTGTACACATGGACCAAATAAAGAGGGCTCCTAAGCACTTTTGGTGGAACCTTCCATTTGAAATAGGAAGAATATAAATTGACTTGTTAATGATTAGAATTTGAGTTGTTTGATCTCCCATTCTGTTGTACCATAGCTGCAGCATCACCCTGCCAGTGCTAAAACCCCATGCAAACTCATGATATCAAAGCTGCCTAGACACAGTCCAGGCATTTCTGGGCCTCTACTGAGTGCCCAAGCCTCTTCTGAGATCTCCAGCCTTTGCATTTGACTCTTTTGCCCAAACAGTCCCTCATTGCATCCAGTGGAGTTGGCCATTGTACTTTTTGGGTCTCAGCTGGAATTGTAAAGCAGATACTGAAGTTAAGCTATCCAGCACAACCATGCTGTGTTTAAGGTGCTGTGAATGTGTAGAAATTGAGAAAAATAATGTGCATTTTGAAGTTGAATAAATGAACAAGCATGTTGCCCTGCTTTAGTCACTTTAGCATGGCCCAGTAAGCTCGCCCACTGTCTGCTGCTTTATTTATATAGTGCCTTATGTAATAAAAATGTAGTTGATTACCTAACCTTGATCAAATTATTCTTGGTTTATTCATGTTGCTGGGCAATGTGTCATTTACTGTGAGTGCTGGTAGCAACTTCAGAGTCTCCAGAGAGTTTGAAATCCACAAAATGAATGTGTGTGTCCAAACCAACAAAGTTTCTTGCTCATGTGCATGCTGCCTTTGTGCAAATTCTATGCACTCACCTGCCACCCTATGACTTTTCTTCTCCTGTCACCCCTTTGCATCTCAGACATGGTCAAGAGTTACCTACAACCATGAGTAAACAGCTCACTTTGCCATCACTGCCAATGTATTCCTGTGAAACGTGAGCTGGAATATTTAGCTGCTAAAAATATAACTGCTTTTGCTCATGATCAGTATACAGACAAAAGTATTTTGAACCATTTATTGAGTTTGGTCCACAACAGGCTTGTCAAGAGAAATGCATCAATTTCTGTTGCTTGTCTGGGTTGTGTCCCCCTGAGCTTTGGTGTCACCATGGTTTTCACAGCATGTCTTCTCTGTCTGCGTACCTTCTTCTAGCCTTGGTGAGCCCGGGGCTCTCCCATAGATTTGATGGTGCCACTCGTGTCCTGTGGGAGCTGGAAGGACAGGCTGCTGTCTTCTGGCATGTTTGCTTAGCTTATCCCTGCAGTACGCCTTGCTGGTGCCTTGTCATTAATTTTTCTTTGTTGAAAGCTGACAACAGCCATTATTTTTATTAGTAAAGAGGCCAAATGAGGAGTTAATATCATGGTGAGGCTGATTATCACCTCAGAAGAGCCTATGCAAATCTAATGCAGGTCATAACGCCTTGTTTTCCCTTGAAGTTTTGTGCCTCCATCCTTAGCTGAGATGTGTTTTAATTTGTTTTGTTTCTTACTGCCAAGTCCAGCTGTAATAGTCAGCTTCTGCACACGTCTGTTCGGGTCTTGCTGGCTATCAGCATTGGGGAAAGAGATTAGTGCTGCCATGGTTTGAATTTGGACCTTGCATGTAGCCTGACTGGCTCTCAGGGATGCAGTTAGTGAGAACAGTGGTCCCTTGTATGGGGAGGGGGAATTGCTCTTTGTGGGACTGATAAAGCTAATTAATGCTGTTAATAAACATCAGGACATCATTGTGAGATGCTTTGACTCTCTAGCATCAAAAAGCTCATCAGTGGGACTAAGCTGGTGAGCCTGAGTGGGTTTTTTTTAGCTATCTTTGATTTTAGGAATAAGAAGAAGGGCATTTCAGAGGGAGAATTGTAGGGAGAATGAGATGTGGTCACTCCACTGCTGGCATGTAGCCATGTTCTGCTCAGTGCCAGCTCAGTGTTCTCCTCCCTGCTGGGAAACCCTGAGAGGTTTTAGAAATGTTTGGAAATACAGATCTAAGAGCTCTTGTTGTATGAAATCTGTGGTGATGAAAGGAAAGAGGGAGTCAGAGGATTTCCTGTGCAGCTGTATATAACTTTCAGTAATATTCGTAGAGTTTCAGAAACTTTCATGCCCCCTCCAGGACTTTGTTCAGAAAACTGTAAGTTCTGTTAAATTCTATTTACCACACAAATAATCTTGCAAAAGCTTCTGCATTTTGTTTTGTCAGTTCTGACGCCAGTTTCCTTTTAAACGGGATACTCAACCCAAATGGCCTCATGACTTTTTCCAGACCTTTCAGCATTGTTTCTAGACAAGTATAAGCTTCGGAGAAGTGGAGGATGTTTGATTTATTTAATAAAACTTTGCGTCTGATGATATTCTTTGAGGAACACGTGAATAAACTCTACTCTGATCACCTGTTGATGTGTGTACTCACTGCTCCTCTTCCTGTTGTGCATGTGGACATGGTGCAGTGCGTTTGGTCCATACACAGTCCAAGCATGGGCATTTCCAGTGCCTTTGTATTTATTTATTTAGGACATAGTGATGTAATAGAGTCTTAACGTTCATTAAGCAGCTTCCAACCAACACAGATTTAGTTTTTGGGAAGCAGATGCTGGTTTTAGTGGGAAATTTGAATTTCCTTTGCAGATTTCTAAGCTGCAGGGAACAACTTGCATGCCACTGTATGTGCTCCCTGCTGCATGTTACCTTCATGTGCTGGTGCACAATGTGATGACATCCAGCCATCTGGAAAAGGCTTTAAAATACACTTAGGAGGTACTTATTCCCCCCTTCTCATTATCCAGTGTGAAAATGTTTGCATGCAGCTTTGGAGTCCTTAGTACAGGAAAGACATGGACCTGCTGGAGATGGTCCAGAGGAGGGCCACAAAAATGATCAGAGGACTGAAACGTCTCTGCTGTGAGGAACGGCTGAGAGAGTTGGAGTTATTCAGCCTGAGACGACTACAGGAAAACCTTATTGTGGGCTTTCAGTTCTTAAAAGGGGCCTATAAAGAAAAATGGGGAGAGAGTTTTTAGCAGGGCCTGTTGTGATGGGATGAGGGGTGATAGTTTTAAACTGAAAGAGAGAGATTCAGGCTGAGGGAGAAATTATTTACGATGAGGGTGGTAGAACACTGGCAAAGGTTGCCCAGAGAAGCTGTGAATGCACCATCTTGAGTCATTCAAGGCCAGGCTGGATGTGGTTGTAGGCAACATGATCTAGTTGCAGATGCCCCTGCTCATTGCAGGGGGCTTGGACTAGGTGACCTTTGAAGGTCCCTTCCAGCCCAAACTATTCTGTGATTAAATTCTGTGTTTCTGTGTTTGATTCTCCAGTGTTGTGTTCTAGAAATCTGCCTTGAAAACACTGCTGTCTTCATGGAAAGCATTTGGTTCTTTCTCAGTTGAAATAAGCCATTTTGAGAAGCACAAAACTCCACTCAGCAGTGTTTCCACAGGGGACCTCCTAGCCATTCTCTGAAAGTTCACCAGTAAGAAGATATGTGTAAACCAGAATACCTTGTCCTTTCCCCACTGCAGTACTGGCGTTCCCAATAATGGAGGTGTACATCGTTTCCAGCATCCCTAAAACTTCTGTGGAGTCTCTTTACCTCTTTTGCCTTTTGCTGCTAACTAGTGTTAACTTGAGCTAAGTCCAGTGTTCCTGTAGCTTGGCAGTCTGCCCTTGTGGGGCAGCACCTTGTCCTGGATGCTCTGAGGTGTGTTGTGTAAAGACACATGGTACCTGTGCATGGGTCAGTGCTGCATGCAGGCTGCCAGAGAGGGTCTGGAGGGGCTAGAGGGGCTTCAGTACATGGAGTTGCTGGAGGAGTTGGAAATGCTGTAGAGGGTGGTGAAGACTGGAAGGGCTGGCATCCAAGTGACCTGTGGCTGTGACCCAGATTTTTATTCACTTGAGTGTGAAATGCAGCATCCAAGCCAGAAATCGTCAAAGCCAGAAGCTGTTTAAACCTGTCTTGACACCGCATCCTCCACTTGGTTACCTAAAACGTTGTCATTGCTGACAAGACTTTGTTTCCTGCATCTCCCCTGCTCTGGGAGGATAAGCTGCAGCATTGCTCTCATGGGAACCAGTTGGCCTGCTGTGATACCTGCCAGAGTGATTGTTCACAGGTTCTGAGGCTGTCTCAGTGTCTTAAGATGAAACTACAATATATTGTGCTATTTGAGAGATAGTGTGTGTCTATGGCAGCATAGAGGCATGCCCAGGTACAGCAGTGGAATGGAATTTGGTGATCCAGCAAAGTGGAGCCTTTTCTCTGTCTGCCCTTGTGCACCAATCTAGCACTGGTCCAGGTCAGTGCTTATTGGATGCTATCTGAAGGTAGCAATTTGGCTTAAGGTTTATAGCCACTATTTGTAAGTCATCTGGGCTGATCAGTTGTGAGGCATCCTTGTAGGGATTATGGGATCTGCGTGCAGGCTTTTAGATCTTGGCGATCCCTGAGTGGAGAAGGGAAGGTAACCCAACCTGCCTAACTGAAGAAAACCAGGGCAAGATGGGCTTGCAGTGTTGTCCTGAGATAACTGAGCTGACAGAGAAAAGGCAGGAGAGGAAAATTTTAGCAGAGACAGAAGGTGTTCTCAGTGGAGCATCCCTTGTGGAGGAGCTTCATGCTGGAGGCTGTGGTGGTGACTGAGGTCAGCCTGGGTTAACACAGGGCCTGATGCTGCAGCATGGGCAAGCCCAGCTAACTGCACAGGCACATCCCCTGGCATGCCCCAACACTGCAGGGATGTGAGGGTGAGCACTAGCACCTCTCTTGCATGGCCATCCCACTCTGAACTGAGCTGGTGTTTTATATCTCCTGATGTGTGGCACTTCTGCTGTGGAATGTGAAGGAACAGGAGGTGTTTCCAGCAGCTCCTGCAGTGGGGACTGTGTGCCCGGAGGAGGCTGGCTCTGGCTGGAGATGCAGTACCACACAGCTGGTGCCTGCAGAATGGTGGTGAAGCAGGAGCCCTGGTCTCCTGCAGATCAGATTGAAGCCTGATGGGAGCTGAAGGGGAAGATGCATGGTTTAGAACCTGTAGGTGCAGGGTCCTCAGCCTGCTTTGAAATGGACTTGGCAAGTGCTGAACAGAGTGATTTTTGTGGAGACAGGGGGTGGAACAGAGGTCTTGCATTATGTACGGGACAGCCCCTGAAACTTCAGCATGGGCAGCCAGCAGCAGAGCCAGTGTGGGTTTGTAGGAACAGCGTTGTATCAGCTAAAGGCTTTGTCTGCCCTGCTCTACCATGGTGGCTTTACTCTGTGTCAGCACTTTGCTGTGTCCTTTTTGATCCCCTCTGAATAGCCAAAAGGCAGATTCACTGTGTGTAAGCACTCCTTTTAGGTCTGCCCATGCAGCTGTGCTAACCCTGCCCACAGCTTTGTTTCTGGATTTCCTGTGAACATTAACTCCCCAAACCCATAGTTACATTTGCAAGTCTTCCATTCCCAACTTCTGTTTGTTGCTCAATTAATACACTCTTAGTGGCCAGTGAACCTGTGGGGGCAATAAGAGGCTGATTTTAGTGTGCCTGCCCAGCAGAAATGCAGGGGAGCATTATATACTGGCAGTGAGCTCTGACTCTTGTCAATGCTTCCTCTGAAGGGCTTAAGTACATCCAGAGTTATTCTGCAGCACCTTCTGCAGTAGCTGTCACATTCTTCACTTCCATTGTGCTTTTATCAGGCTACATTTTCTACTGTGATAACTTAATAAGCACTTGTACTTCTTTATGCCTTTGTTTAATGATTGTGTGATGAATCCTGTCTCAGATTGCTGTGGGTTTTGTGTACTGAAGGCTACCTGACTTAAGAGAGCCCCTGTTACTTTTTGCAGGGAGCATCACTTTCAACTGAAAAGGTCTCTGGAATGAACAAATAACACCTTTTTATGTAATCCTGTAAGAAGCTAAGATAGCTGAGGTTTTCTGATGAGATACTCCAATAGTGCCTTCAGTGCTGTCTGCTGCTCACAGCATTTTGTGTGTTCAGGGTGTTCCACGTCAGGATTTTCCCCACACTTTGTTAGGGATCTGGGAAAGCTCCCTGTATGGCACTTTCCAAATCAAGCAGTTTTCCTCATGTGAAACAGGGAGGTGATTTTCCTCTGAGGCGGCACTCCTGCTTGCTCACAGGAGCTTTCTGGGAATACTTAGCTGCTGTTTCCATGAAACAGCCAATTTTTCTTCTCTGACATTCATTCACTGGATTTTCTGATTGGAAGAGTGTGTATATAACCTTTCATCTGCATAGATCTCATCAACAGCTCCATTTCATTACCTTCTCTCTTTTGCTTTTTTTGTTACAGATAAACTGTGTGACTTTCCCCCACCCTGACATAATGCCAGAGCAGCAGTTGCTGAAACCTTCAGAGTGGAGCTACTGTGATTATTTCTGGGTAAGTAGGCAGCCAGCCACATGCCATATTGCAGCTCTTGAGCTGCTGGAAAAGTGGAACAAACAGCTTGATTTGTGGTACAAAGTAAAGGAGAATTTGGGCTGAAATGCAGAATATTAGGGCAGCACAAGGGAGACTGAAGACACCAGTGGAAACCATCTCAGTGGTGTCAGATGTGGATAATTATCAGAAGAATGTCCAGAAAGGCAAGGTCAGCTCTCAGGAGATGGTTTTGGTCAGTAAATGGGGAGGATGTAGGACAAACTACACATCCCGAAATACCTCAGCCAAAAGGGCTATGCAGCAGGAGGTGGCTGGCAGGCAATGATATTTCACTGTTTCCAGAGCATGAGAATTAGGAATGCATGAGGAAGCTGGGAGTATCACATTTATAACAAGCAAATAGAATCATAGAATGGCTTGGGTTGGAAAGGGCCTTAAGCTCATTTAGTTCCAACTCTTGCCATGGGCAGAGACACCTCGCACTAGACTAGGTTTCCCAAGGCCCATCCAGCCTGGCCTTGAACAGTGCCGGGGATGGGGCATTCACTTAGATTCAATACCCTGCATTTGAAAACAGCCAATTTAGAAATGGAAGCTCAGATCTCATTACCAAATTCAGATCTCTGCCTTGCTCAAATATATCTCTGGGTTAATCCATCATAAAGATGAAAATCAAGTCGCTGAATTTGGTGAAGGTCCTTTACAAACTTTCTGTTAAATTGGAAAACTCTCCTATGGGATATTCTGTAGGAGAGATGATAAATGACTTTTTAAAGGATGAGGTTTGAGGAGGACAGGCTCCTAAGTAGCTATTAAATGGAATAGTTTTAATGCAGGCTTCAGCAGGGGAAGTCTCTAGTGACTGTGTTTCTGTGTGTGCCCTCTCGCACTTAGCTCTGCTTTCAGGATCCTGAATCAGATTAAAATGATATAATAGTCCTTCAAGTTTGGAGCTGATAGAAAAAGACTCTTCTACTGGGAAGCTTTTTTTGGGGTGGGTGAAATGCCGCCTCCAAAGTGAAGATTTTCAGTTATGGGATGTTGAAGGATTTCCATTTCAAACATCAAAATAAAGAGTTTTACTTACAAAAGTGTACGTGTTGGAGGCACAGCAGCACTTCCCCTCATGTGTACTCAGTGTTGGTATGATAACTAGTGGCAAGTTGTAGTAACTTGCTACAATACGCTGACATAACTGCAAATTGTGACATTCCCAAACCATCAGATTTTCTTCAGCTTCTTCCAGTATTGTGATCCCAATGAGCAATAAGTCATTCATGGTGTAGACGCTTATGTTTTGCACATGTCTTGCAGAAGTCACTGCTCTCTTTGGTTCTTTCCATTTAATCTTGGCCACCACTTGGTTCCTTGGTTTTGGTCCAATCTTGCTGTCAGTGAAACTCCACTGAAAGCTGCCTTCTGCAAGCTTGTATCCTCCCATAGCTCTGCTCCCAGGACTTTTCCTCTTGTTTGGTCTTGTCATCCATGACTTGCCTTCCTTCTTCCATCAGCTCCACTCCTCCCATTGTCTCAGCTGCCCAGTGCCTGGTATCGTACTTGGATTAATGTGGCATTTTCCTTTGTGCAGATGTGCAGCACCCAGCGCATCAGAACAAAACCTGTAGCCCTTAGGGAAGTGTTTTCCATGCCTGTTTGTTGGAAGAGGGTAGGAAATTAAATTCTGAAATAGAGAAATGCCGAAAGATCAGGGAGAAAAGAGCAGAGAGAAAACTGACTTGGTCCTTGTAGCGACCCTGAAGTCAGTGGAGCAAAGGGTAGAAAGGGCTGTGTTGGAAACAGTGAAAGATGGGATGTGTGGTAGTAACCTGTTGAACAAGTTGCTGCTTTGCCTTCCCTTACAGCTGACCTGTGCAGAATGGCTGTATTTTTTTGAATGCAAGTCAGGGTTGAGCCTGACAGTCTGTTAAAGGTTGTTTAAGGCTACATTACCCCTGGAAGGAGCAAGCAGTGTCCTCCCTGTCCTCCTCCTCCTATTCTCTTGTGCTGCCTTTCTCTATGCAGGGTGGGCCACTGGGGCTCATGCTTGCCAGAGCCAGCCCCAGTGCTGGGGCATTGGAGTAAGAGGATGGGGAAAGAGAAAGTATTGGACTGTTCCTCTGACAGGGGCTGAGGTGCTTCAACCATCAGCTGTGATCAGGGAGGGCTCTTTGACCACCACTGCTGCCTGTATCCCTGACTCCTTGGGCAGTAGAGGCTTGGAGCTACATGTCTTGCTTTTGATCCCCATATCTTTTTGTTGAACTTGCTTTTTCCTTCCAGGCTGATAAGAAGGATTCGCAAGGGAACAATACAGTGTCGGGATTTGAGATTCTTCTTCAAAAGCAGCTTAAAGGGAAACAAATGCAGAAAGAAATGGCAGAGTTTGTTCGAGAAAGGTAAAGAGCACTTTGCTATTAAATTAACTGTTTATGGCAATATATATTTTTTTCCTGATTTAGATATTCCTTTGGTACATTAATTAAACTATGTAAAAGATATGATACCAATTCATAAAGAACATTTTAATTTTCCTTTAATGTCCATCCACACTCTCCAACTTGCTTCTCCTGCTTTGCACACTGGCTGTCCATTTAGGTAGAGGGAACCAAGAAGGTTTTACATTGCAGATTCAAGGAAAACCTGAACATGGAAAAAACAAGGTGAAGGTATTTTGAAAGGAACTATTTTGCCTGAAAAATAGAGAAGCAATTTGTTGACATAGAGCATAAACACAGTTACCTAGAGGAAGACGTAAAAAGACATCACTTGGGAATTCAGGTGGATATGGAGCTGAAGTACACATAAAGATATTTAGAGTGAACCCCAAGTCCTAAAGGCAGATGTCTTTACCAGAAAATGGCAGAATGCTGTTAATGGTCTGTTGCTCTGCTGATATGGGAGGTGCACTGAGCACCAAACAAGCAGTTGATAGATGCTCAGTTCAACCAGGTACAGGAGATGATGTGACATCATTACTCATAAGTAGTGTCAGTATTATTTGAAATCATTTCTCATGTGTCCAGGCCAGTGTAAATCATCTTGAGGATGACTCTCACAACTTGAGAACAGCCCATAGGGAAAAAGCAGTGTTTATTCCCAGGAGGAAGGCAGATCACGCTGGTGCTCTTGTCTTTTTTAAGGTATTAAAGATGTGGCAGCAGTGGAGAAATGAAAAGGATAGGCCAGGCAATGAGGACAGTGATACAGGAGGTGCAGAGGGCCCAGCATCCACATGTGGTTCATGCTGCCTGTGACATAAGACAGTCCAAGGGACAGTGTACTCTCTGACCCAGTGTGACCAGTGTGACCAGAGGATGCAGGTAGAAGGAAGGACTAGCTGACAAAGAAAAAATACAGTCGAAAAATAGGCTTGCTAAGCTGGAAGATGAGGAGAAGGTGAGCAGAATTGTGATAGCCATGGACAGGGAAAAGAGGAGGATATCTGCCCCAAAGAAAGTAATACATAATAAAATCTGGTAGAAACAAAAGAAGGGAGCATTCGAGAGGGATGGAAGGTTGACATGAAATGAGAGAACAAAGAAAGAACAGCTCTGACACTGGAAGAGGCATGTTTATGTCCTCAGTAGAGAGAAGTAGGCATGTTGGTAGAAGGAAAGGCAGAAAAGATTCACTGTGTGCTGGAAACAAGGTTTGGAATTAATTGTGAAGAGAATCTAGATGGGAGTTATAAAAAGATGAATACATTTTCCTTCTGTTTGGAACAAATGATTCAGGAGTGCTGTGTGTGGAAAATGAGGAGGATTGTGTCGAGTTGGAGAAGTTACTCACAGAAATGAGACTTCAGGCCGTCAGGGGAACCTTTACATTTCCAGCTCAGAGGGAAGAAGGACTGATAGGAAGAAGGACTCGGGGAATACAAGACTATGTATAGGTGTTTTCATGTCCAGAAAAATCCTCTCCATCTGCCTTCTGGAGGTGAGGTTTAGGCAGCTGATAAAAAAAGCTTTAAATAGGAAGCAGGGATGAGACGTGATAACCATATTACTTCATCAATTAACCAACAAGAAGCAACACTAACTGAAATTCAGTTTCTCAAGTAGGTTCTTTAAGAGGAACTACTTGTAAATAGCAATTCTGTGTTTATTCAGCACCTGTTGACAAAGGTAGGGTTATAACACAGACTTTGAATTTGAATAAAACAGGCCTCAAAACAGGAGATCAAGGGTGTGGGTGTGAAGGAAAGGAAGAATTGCTTTAAATCGAAAGTAAAAATATGGTCCAGCACTTGCATTAGAACAGCCAAGAAAATATGCAGACTGCCTAGAATAGCATCAGTCTCTGAGTATGAGTTAGTAGCAAAGGAACACAAATTGGGCTTTTGGCCTCTCACTTTTTTCATCAAGCTGGACTGTGCTTGGAAAATGTAAATCAGATTGTTTAGCTGCTGCCATGTTCAGCAGGTAGTTGTAAGCACCTTCCACTCTGTCTCATCCTTTTGAGTCTTTCTATATTTTTGGCCACTACAACAAATGGACAAGATTTCTGCAGTCTGTGTACTACAGGAAAAGTAATTGTGCTGTTGTTTGATAACTTCATTGCTCCCTTCTAATCTGGAGAAATAGTGTAAAAAAAAAAAAAAGCAACTTAAAGTCACAATCACTATCTTCATCCAGTGGCAGTTGTGTAGATGTCTGTCAGATACCCTCTATTCACCTTTTCCCTGTGTTCCCTGTGTTGTCTTAATCTATTTAGTTTCTTCTTGCATGGTAGTCACATCAGATCATCTTTGCCTCCCCTTGGAGCTCTCCGTTTTTTCTTCATCCATTGCAACAGCGTGACTGAAAGTATCTGGGTGTGAGCACACAAAGTACTTTATTTCAAAAGAAGCATAAGAGCAAGGAATAAAACTCCAAAGAGCAACTAGAACTAAGGACAGCATGGGTCAAAATGTACTTATAATGCTTCGGAAACACAGGGAGTGAAGTTGGGAAACTTCTTAAACAAGTTAGTGGGAACCAGAAACATGGAGGGGGTTTGGGTGTGAAGGTGTAGTTGAAGGTGTAGTTGACCTGTGCTCCCTTTCCAGTCCATAGAAATTGCCACTTCTAAGACAAGATTAGCCTCATCGTGAAGTAGATATTTAAAGTAGGTCAAGTGAAGCGTGCCTGGATCAAACCCTTTACATTGTGAGGTCCTAACCACAGCATAGCCTTGGTGCTGAAAGCTGTATTTGTTGGTCTTGCTGCAGCAGGTGTGAGGAGCTGTCTGGTTTTGTTCTCATGGGAGGGGGATGAAGAAGCCCCCACATGCTGGGCATGCTCTGTAGTTGTACTGTGCTGTACCAAGCTGGGTATCACCTTGGGCTTCAGCCAGCTGCATCCCACACAGTGACATGCACATCCTATTTTCAGAAGCCCAGAATATCAGACCCCTCTTAGCTGGCTCTAGGGATCCCTTTTGTCTCAAAAACAGCCTGCATAACAGTGCTTGCTCAACTAGCTACTGCCAATGGGCCTGCCAAAAATACCCCACCTTCTGTCCTCTCAGTGGAAGGAGGTGGATTTCTAACCAGGCTTTTCCCCTGCTTGTTCACAGTTTAGCACAAAATCAGGAGTTGCTCCACCTGGATATCACTCAGCTCTCTCTTAGAGGTGCTTTATTGAGCAAACTAATTTGAAAACCAGCCAAGAGCCATTTGTTTGCCCTAGTTGGGATCATGTGTACCTTGCAGATGTCTCACTTAGGAGAACTCAGGGTAGTTGAAGATTGTTTTCAAGCATGATGCATGTCACCTCTGCACCAGCAGCTGCTCTTTCCCTCCCTGCTGTGCAGCCAGCATTTATGCTTGTCCCCTTGTTCAGCCCATGTTTTCATAGTGGTTGTGTGCCAACAGTCTCCCTCTTGTGCACCTCCACTGAGGGCAAGCTCAGATCCTGTTCCTGTGTGGTGCTGCTGAGTGAGCAGAGAGGAGGACAGGGTAGTGGGCATGATGGGTGAATGGTAGGAGCTGCACCACCACTTGTAGGTGGCAGGAGCCCCTGCCATATCTTCACCAGCTTTGTTATCTGTCATGGGGATCAGGAAGCACTTGTATTCCTAGGAAAGGTGTAGTCCAGCACCACAAACCTCATTTGTATTTCTCCTGCAATGGTTCATTCCTTAATCTTTGCCTCGAGGATGTGTGAGCGCACGTTTAGTGGCAGACTGAAACACATTTCTCAAGTGTGCCCGGTTTTGCAAACAGTCCATGTTGCACAGTAGAAGCACTTTGTCCTTGTTATTTGCTCTCCAGAACTGTAGCTTTTCCTTCAGATTTTATCACACATCTATCCATGCTCTTGCCACTGCATTTTTGGCATATGGAGGGGAGAGATGGAACCTGAAACTGGTGCTGCCAAACCCTGGAGACTGAAAGTAAAATTCCTGTGGCAAAATGTGTTAAAATGCAGAGAATTTCTTGCAATGATGTGTGTGGGTTTCTGCCTTAAAGCTTACTTACTGCTATCTTTATTTTCTCTGTGTGTGTGTATGTGTGTGAGTGTAGGATAAAGATTGAGGAGGAATATGCGAAGAACCTGTCCAAGCTGTCTCAGAATTCCTTGGCTGCTCAGGAGGAAGGGTAAGTGTGTCTCTTTGACTTTTGCAGAAGACAGAGATTTTAACATAAAAAGCATTCCTCCCACACAGGTACATGTACTTTTCCTGAGCTCTCCCATTGAGTAGAGGTTTATTTAGCTCAGCATCCTGCGTGTGTTGGGAAAGATAGAATTGCTTTTCTTATTTTCCTTATGAAGATGTTTATGGTACAGTTTTACGTATATGCATATGTTTCCAGTAATGTGTTTATGCTGTCCTTATTCTAGCCAGCACTAGCTCCTTTAAAGATTAGCATGTAGAAGTACTAAACTACTTTGACTATGGAAGTATATATGGAATATACTTACTGTTGAAAGTAGATCCATAAGGTCAGGCCAGTAGAATTGTAGCAGCACAGACTGAGAGGATGAAGTTCCTTCTCATCGTGGGTATGGCTCTCCAAGAGAAGCAGCAGGTTGTCCATTACAGCATGTTCACACTTCAGAAGTTATTAAGAAGGTATTAGGCAATGCACTTCAGATTAGATTGCAGTTCAGTGAAAATAATGGAATGACACCACTCCTGAAGGATTAGAAGTTGTTAGCTCTGTCTGTTCCAACACAAACCATCTAAGCACTGAAAGCCAAGCTTTGAAATTATTATCCTCATCCTAGTTCTGACACAGGGTGTTTCTACTGGCAGTGAAGCTCCACAAGGTGTTTGCTCAGCTTCCAGTAAGCAAGGACAGAAAGTGCAGGAGGCTAACTAGGCTTCTCCAAGTACCTCCCTTGACAGTGGTTTCTGTTCTTCTTTCCCCTTTAGGGGAGGGTGCTAACCTGCTTCTAGCAAACTAAAACAGCTTTCTTCTGCATCCTCCTCCCACTTTTTTCTACCCCGAATACGAGAAGGAGAAAATATCTGAAACAATGAAGGGGGAGAACACTAGGGGAGAGTAGTTGAAAAGAGAGGGAATGAGGACTGAAGCATAAAAAACGTTGAAGTAGGGAGGTAAGGGGACACAGAGCAGAGTGCAGGGAGCTAGGAACACTGCCCAGTGACGCTCTGTCTGGGGGGGTGGCAAGGTGAGGGAGTGGAATGAGGTCCTGCTGGTATTTTTCCTCCTGGTGCTATGATGGCCAGGTTGGCTAGGGCCAAGAAGAGGCTAGTGAGAAGATCCTGAGAACTGGTAAGGCCCTGGGAAGGGGAAAGGTTCCATTTAAAGAAGTGAGGGAGGAAGAGCAGCTAACAGGAAGATTTGAAGGATCCAGAAGTGAGACTGCAGCCTAGCACACTCAAAGTAAGCATTCACCAGGGTCTTCCTCTCATTCCTGGGAAGGTATGAGTTGGGGGACCCAATGAACTGCTCTGTGAACATACCAGTTACCACTGCTGGTTTCATACTCTACAGACCATTTTCCAGCTTTGCTGTCTATGGAATTGTCACAAAGTATGAGCTGTCCCTCCAAGGTCCTCTGCCCTCCTTTGGTGGTAAGAAGACCCACCATCATGTATGTGAGTGGAACACAAGGGTGCTGAGATGGGACTGATTTGTATTATTGGGATGGTTCTGTGCCAGTTGCTGAAAGTAAAGTGCTGTTGCATGTACACAGAAGGTGATATGATCCATACATCCAATCAAGTCACTATAGCTGGATAAGAGATGCAGAAGATGCTTAGCAGACATCTTCCGTTGAACAGATCAGGCAACATAGTGCCAGTGAGAACTGACAGTGGGAGGGTACCTCAGGGTGCAACTAGAGAAGAAGAGCTGAGAGCATTTATGTAGGTGAAACAATCTCAGGTTGTTTAGCTGTGGTGAACACCATGCTTGAGAAGTCAACTCATTGGAGCAACCTCAGAGATGACAAATGAGTATTTTGAAATTGCAGATCACAGGCAATTTTTCAGGCTATGAGGAAGGGGCAAATCTGACTGAATAGGGCTGGGTGAAAGAAAGGAGGAGCTAGGACATTGTAGATCACTCAGTTTTGTTTAACCTCTGAAAAGTGGTAGAATAAACTATCAGGCTTTCTAGAAGCACTCAGTGGAAAACTAAGGTGATGAGCAATTATTGTGGATGCCTACAGAGCAAACAGCCTCAAACCAACCTTCATTCTTCCAGTGATGGAGTAAAAGAAAAGAAGAAGTCAGCATCATAGCTCTTAATTTATGCAATTTAATTGCTATTTATGCAATTTAATTGCAGTTTATGCAATGGGAGATTCTTGTAGGGAGGCAGGCCTAAATAAACCCTAAGGTGCAAAATTAGGTAAGAATATTGCTACAGGGGCTGTAGCAGTAGGACAAGGGGGAATAGGTTTAAACTTACGCAGAGGAAGTTCGGGTTAAATATAAGGAAGAAGCTCTTTACTGTGAGGGTGGTGAGGCGCTGGCACAGGTTGCCCAAAGAAGTGCTAAATGTTCCATCCCTGGCAGTGTTCAAGGCCAGATTGGACAGAGCCTTGGGCAACATGGTCTAGTGTGAGGCATCCCTGCCCATGGCAGAGGGGTTGGAACTGAATGATCTTAAGGTCCTTTCCAACCCAAACTATTCTGTGATTCTATGATAAGGTTCATCACAAATCCTGATTTATTTTTCTATGTCTTTGTTGTTAACGGGTTTACTGTGATCAGAGATGAGACAGAGCTGGGAGCGGTGGTGTGTACAATTTGAAGGAAAGCTTGCAATTCAAAATGATGTAGTTAAACTAGAGAAATGAACTGGAGAGAAATAAAAATGCATTTCAATGAGGACAAAGTCCCAGGTTTTCTACTTTCACAGGATGTGAAAGATACACTTACATAACAGTTTGTGGGAGAAGGATCTGGCTGTAGTGAATCACCAGCTTATTCATCAACAGCTTCACAACATTGTCTAAAAAAGCATCACACTGGGATATGTAGAAGAAAGAGTGTCTGATAGGAAATAATCTGTTACCAGTTTAGCAACTGGAAGAGACAGTGTAGTTTAGGTTATGGTGCTTTAAGAGGAATCCAGGCTGTTGGAGGGGGTCTGGAGGAATGTACCTAAACTGCCATTAGCTAACAAATAATCTGTCTGAAGGAAAAGAAGATGTAATGGTTTTCAAATACTGAAAGGTTCTCTGAGGAGAAGCAGAATAATCCATTCACCAAAAGGAGGGTGTAGAGTAGAATGAGCAATGGAAAAACTGCACTGGTGAAGGTTTATTTTAAGAATTAGAAAAGAAACACTTTGTTCTGCTGAGGATAAGATACTGAAGTAGCTTGCTTATGGAGACTCTGGCATCTCTGTGACAGGAGATCACTATGGCAGTGTTCTCAAAGATAATTTTGCCTTGGTCACAGAGATCAGTGATCTTCTCAGATTTCTGCTGTCACTTTGCCATGATTTTGCTGAGCAAGATATGGTACAAAGTGTGGTACCATGTCTGTCTGCCACTGTCTGACCAATCTTGCAGGATGCACAGGAGGATGTGGGCATTGATCATTATTGCTCTGTGTTCTTTCAGCACACTAGGAGAGGCTTGGGCTCAGCTAAAGAAGAGTCTAGCTGATGAAGCAGAGGTTCACCTCAAATTCTCTTCCAAGGTAAGTAGTTCTTCCTTTTTGCAAAGATTTTTGCCATGTCATTGATGTGGATCTACCTTCAGTGCTTGTTAGTGGGGAAGATACCCATATATAGGGTGCAAATGTAGAACTGATGAACAAACTTACTGAAACTCCGTCCATGCTTCCTGACAGAATCCTGGCTTTTTTAATTTGCCTGATCAGGTAAGTTAAAACACATTTAATTTACCTGATCAGTAAGTTAAAACACATCTAACCTTAATTTTCCATTTTTTTTTTTTAATGAAAAGAAAAAAGGGAAACTGATTCTCGAGGTTATTCACTTAGGGCAATGTGTTCCAGTAAATTTACTTAGAGCTCGTACAGATTATTTCTTTAGAGGAAGAAATGAAAAATAATGTTTGGCTTCTCAACAAGAATCTACTGTATCTGTTTGGAAAGAAGAGAACCAGGACTCTGACTTTTTCATATCATTAGCCTTTGTGCATTGGGAACTTCATGTTATTTTTGGATCTTCTCTCAAGTGATCCCCAAGGAGATTTCTTGTTCAAATTATGGTATTTAACTGTTTTTTTTCCACCACATGTGACACATTCTTGCATCCTGTCACATTCTCTTAACCTCTGTGGGTGATCAAGTTCAGTACAGTGGTAGATATCTCAGTACAACAGCCATGTTCTGGAGGAAAATTATAGCTCTGCACTGTTTGTAAGTGATTATGCAGAGGTTACTCAGGCAACCAGCCGCTGCCTTGGTAACCCATTGCTCTGCTTCAAACTTCTACTTCAGAGCTGTAATTAGTGAAATACTTTTTGCTCCCCATTGTGTTCCTGTATTGTTTTCCAAGTGGAAGAAATGCAGCCTGGAGTGGGGTATGCAGGGAGGCAGGCAATGGATAGGGGCTCCTTCATTATTTTACTTAAACCCTGCACAGAAACTCCTGTAGCATCATCCGAACTCTCCCCACTGTTTCCAGTGTACCTGCTTTGGGAATTCCTAGTTCTTTCGTTAACAGAATATGATTTTAAACACATTGATTATTGCTATTGCTTTCAGGTAAGTCATTCTTAGAAGTAGTAGTTATATTTCTCATTGATATTTGAACAACACCAGTCAGTGCAGTGCAGAGCACACCAAGAGTATTCAAACACAAACACCAGCCTTGAAGACACTGAACATGTTTGTGACAGTCCTTCATAGCACTGTTACAGTGGGGGTCACGGGTGACAGCACTTTTATGGCACTTGGAGCAAGTCCAGAGGAAGCTACAAGGATGATTAGGGGCTGGAGCACCTTCTGTATGAAGACTGAGAAAGTTGGGGCTGTTCAGCCTGGAGAAGAGAAGGCTGCGTGGAGACCTCAGAGCAGCTTCTAGTGTCTGAAGGGGGCTACAAGGATGCTGGCAAGGGCCTCTTCTTCAGGGTCTGTAGCGATAGGACAAGGGGTGATGGGTTCAAACAGAAACAGGGGAAGTTCAGGTTAGTTACAAGGAAGAAATTCTTTACTGTGAGAGTGCTGAGGAGCTGGCACAGGGTGCCCAGAGAAACTGTGAATGCTCCATCCCTGGCAATGTTCAAGGCCAGGTTGGATGGGGCTTGAAGCAGCCTGGTCTAGTGGAAAGCGTCCATGCCCATGGCAAGGGGGTTTGAACTGGATGAGCTTTAAGGTCCTTTCCAACCCAAGCCATTTTATAATTCTGTGAAACATAAAATATTATTACACTGCTAATGCCTCTAGATACTGGCATGGCACGTGTATATATACATGCACACGTGAAGTCCTTCAAGAAGGCTGTCATGGAAGTGAAGCTTTTCTCCAGTTATGTGATTATCCCTCAGTGAGCTCTAAGAGCTGAGTTCTGCTGGAAGAGAAGGTGCACAGGTGTTTTAGTGTGGAAGTCATGATGGGCTGGCCTGGATATGATGGTGTGTTATCCCCATTCTGGAAATGGTGATGGAGCAAAGGGAAAAAATAAGTAATTGTGAAATCAGAATTGATTTCACAAACTCAGCTGGTTTGTTTCTTCAGCATCTAATACTGTGATTAAACCCATGCCTTTGTCTTTCTGCCTAAGTCTCTACCATACTGGTACAGAGATACATGATCTCTGTCCTGTACTTATTTTAGCAAACTTCCTAACTTCTTTTAACAAACTTCTTGAGATTTCAAGTCCTCTGTTGCATCTCACCCATTTAGTGATGGGTGTCAGAGCTGTCTGTATACACTGGCGCTTTAAATTCCTTTATCTTAGGAAAGTAGTTTATGTTTTTTTCATCTATTGCTTGGATTTGTAAGTCTTGAAGTCAGATCTGCTAGCAAAAATATAAAAAGAATATAAATGGCCAACAATGATACAACATTTAAAAGCCTGGGTCATTCACATGTGAGTCTATTTTGATAGCTTATATTAACCTCTTGCAAGATGGAAATTCAAGCAAGATGATGATAGAGGAAAGATGACTGCCTTCACTGAGAATCCACCTCTTTAATTTCCAAAACATAAAACTGGAGAAAGCAGTTGCCTTGTTTCCATTTTGAGCCTTTTGGTGATGCATTTCCATGAGGATCTCAGAATTTCCTGCCCCATAATAAACTGTGGGAAATAAACTAATTTTGTTACTGTCTATTAGGCAGTAGAAATAGCAGTGAAATGCCCTCCTTTTTGGTGTGTCCCCAGTCCTGGGGACTTTAATAAGGGTTTTCACAGCAATGCCTACTTATGTCAGGTAAGTCCGATTGCTGCTTCTTCCACTCAGGATGACTGACTCATGTTGGGTTGTTTACCCAGGTTAATCCAGTTATTAATGAAGCAGTCTGAAGGGCACACAGACTGCTTAGCTACTTTGAATTCAGTTGGGCACAGACTCAATCATAATATGTTGCTTCTGGAGTTTACTGAAGCCACTCTTGAATTTCTCTGTTCTTGTTTTGTTGAGCACTGACAATGTTCCTGGTAGAACTGTCAATTTGTTCCTGTGCTCTTGAGAGAGCTCGTGTAACCATGCTGGACCACCAGGTTGTGAGCAGGTCTATATTAGCTGGCCTGGAGCCACCCTGATGTGACTGTCATCTAAACATTGTCCAGAATCTTCTAGTCCAACCCTCCCAGTCAGAGCTAGGACTATCACCACAGTGGATCACAGCTACATCTTTGTCTAGCAGGGATTTCACCACCTCTCTGGTGAACCTGTTCCAGTGCCCAGCTACCAATTTGGTGACTTTTTTCTTCAAATTACACTCAGCCTGAACCTCCCAAAGCTCAGTTGTCTGTTGTGACATTGCCTGGCCCTGATACCCTTGCATTTGACCTTCAGATAGCTGTAGGCCATATTAGATCACCATAGTGCCAGTCTTCATCTGCCTAAAAAAGCTCTGCTTTAGGCTTGTTTAACCTCTCTAGGATGTGTGCTGAAGGGCTTGGCTGTCTTTGTAGCCTCTCTTCATTAAAAGACTACACTAAGCTGGAACGAATTTTCCTTCTCCATTAAAATAGCACTCGGAAAAGGCCAAAAATACTTACTTTCAGGGACTATTTGATACTGCTCCACTGTGGGCCACGTTAGGTGATTATGGACCCAACTCATCTGCGTTGACAGTTGAACATCACCACAGGAGGAACAGTAGGAGAGTTTGGTTGCTTCTGGGGAGGTGAAATATCTGTATCCCTTCAGAGCACTTTTCCTAGCACATTTCTGTGTATGAGAAGGCCAAAGAGCAATATGATACAAACTCTATCAGAGCTGAGTATTACTGTCAGGTCCTGCTTGTAGGAGATAAGTCACATTGGTGGCCTTGATGGGTCTCTGCTGAGTTCATTTCAGTGGTTTCTTGCTACCATATTCAGTCTTCTCTTTAGGCTCCCTCCTACTTGACAGAAGTAAATAAAACGTGTCCTTATTGGATCTCTTTTCACTGCACAACAAACACAGGCATGTCCCTGCGCACATAATGGCAATTGTTTCACCTTACGGCAGTCAGGGTTAGCAGCTTCAGTTTGTGTAACTTAAGGGATTTTTAAGCAAGGTGTATTAGTTAGGCCAGAATCAGAACACCTCAAGTAGTGCTCCAGACATTGCCTGCATTTTGAGCTCATGTGGGAAGAGAGAACAGCGAGAGAGGAAGACAAAATTTCATCCTTTTGCTCCCTTCAGCCAGACTCTTCTCAGTGGTACCAGGCAATAGTACATGTGGCAGTGGGTATAAACTAAACTACCAAAAGTTCCACATGAGCATGAGGAAGAATTCCTTTTACTGTAAGGGCAAATGAGCACTGGGATAGGATGCCCAGAGAGGTTGTGGAGTGTTCTTCCCTGGAGATATTCAGGAGCTGTCTGCACACAAACCTGGATGGTGTGCTCTGGGTGACCCTACCTGAGCAGGGAGGTTGAGCTAAATGACCTCTGATGGTCCCTTCCAGCCTGAGCCATTTTGTGATGTTGTGATATTGCCTTAACAGAGCTGTCCTGTGAAGAGCTAATTTTTGCAATAGCTTCACTCACAGCTCTCTTGGGGAAGAGAAATGTTGCTGTATGGCATTGCCTTTGGCTGCAGTGTGTGTATTGCTTCCTCTTTGTCCTGAGGTCTGCTCAGCAAAAGAGCTGGGGATTACTGCCTGGCTCCTCATTATTGTATTTTCTTCATTTTTATTTCATTACCAGCTTCAGAGTGAGGTAGAGAAGCCACTGCTCAACTTCAGAGAGAATTTTAAGAAAGACATGAAGAAGTGTGACCACCACATTGCAGACTTACGGAAGCAGCTGGCCAGCCGCTATGCAGCAGTTGAAAAGGTGGGAGCAGAGAACAAATTGGGGAATTTGAGATACTCCTGGTTTGGACAGAAAAGCAGGTGCCCCATGAAAAGTTTCTGTCCTGCCACAAAGAACCACAAAGGTTTTGATTTTGCTGGGCCCCTGCTTAGCTGGGAAACTGGGGGCTACAGGCAGGGTTAACGCATTACGGCTGGGGCTTTTTGTTTTATCCTCCACTTCCCAATTCTGGACAGTATATTTCTAATGCATTTGATTAAAATGCTCCTTGCTCATGTGCATCCAGAAGCCACATCTGTGCCCTCAAAATTTAAAAAGATGTTGCCTTAGAATAGCAGCAGAGTCAGACCAAAGGTGTCTATGGCTCAGTATCATCCACCAGTGGTGAAAAGCAGATGACTAAGGAAGGCAGGTCAGACCTGTCACAAAGCCTCTCCCAGTTCCTGTTTTCTGTGCCTCACAGCAAACAACCTCACCTAAAAAACCCAAACAGTAGCAGCACCCTCAGATCAGGGGCTATTTTAACATGAACATCCAGCTGAGGTTGAGATTTACACCCACAGGTATAAATCGTATAAACCTAGGGGAGTTATACCCACAAAGAGTGCTCTTACCAGCAGCTGCCAGGAAATGGGATACCCATGCTTCAGCTGCCAAGACACTTGTGCCAAATGGTATCCTCATGTGGTTTGCTCTTGGGTGTAAGTTGGAAAGGAAAATACCATGTTCAGTTAAGCCAGAAGGTTATTTGGGCATTCAGTAGGAATCAGAGTGCACCCGAACAAGTTTGCCTGGGAACAGAATTGTTGCAGGATACACACTGTATGTATGCAGGGAAGGTGTTTTTCTGCAAAACACTTAAGATCTTCACAGCCCTATCTGCAAAGAAACACAGTCCTCAGTAGGGGTATTGAAAAGAATGAACTGGAACCTTGAGAAGAAGGAACAAAAAAAGATAAAAGCCGTAAGATCAGAGGGCTGGAGCAGCTCTGTTCTGGGGACAGGTTGAGAGAGTGGGCATGTTCAGCCTGGAGAAGAGAATGCTCTGAGGAGACTTCAGAGCAGCTCCCAGTGCTCAAAGGGGCCACTAGAGACCTGGAGAGGGGCTTTTGACAAGGGCCTGTGCAGGCAGGACAAGTGGGAATGGCTTTAACCTGCCAGAGGGGGGACTGAGGTGAGATCTTACACAGAAGTTTGACCTCATGGCAGCTTCCAGTGTCTGAAGTGGGCCTAGAAGGATGCTGGAGAGGAGCTCTTCATCAGGGACTGGAGCGATAGGACAAGGAGTGGTGGGTTCAAACTGAAACAGGGGAAGTTCAGGTTAGACGTAAGGAAGAAATTCTTTACTGTGAGGGTGCTGAGGCGCTGGCACAGGGTGCCCAGAGAAGCTGTGGCTGCCCCATCCCTGGCAGTGTTCAAGGCCAGGTTGGACACAGGGGCTTGGAGCAAGCTGCTCTAGTGGAAGGTGTCCCTGCCCGTGGCAGGGGTTGGAGCTGGATGAGCTTTAAGGTCACTTCCAATCCGCACCATTCCAGGATTCTCTGCAGTGTGCCTCAGCACAGCTTCTCACCAGATTGCTTTCCTGCAGCTCCCTCATGCGACCTGCCGAACCAGGCGCAGAGTCTTTAAAACTGCAAAGATTCAAGTAATGCCTCAAGAGCGCAACTTGCAGGCTCGTGTGAAAACTGCAAGGTGCGAACAATCATCCACATTCGTTTTAAACGCTATAGCTGGATAAAGAGCAAATGTGGCCTCTTTTATAAAAAGCCTGTGCGAAACAAGCTATTTCATGCACTTTTGTCACCCCAGCAAACAGCATGCAGATGTAGAAATGATGTTTATTTAAGACACTTCAGTAATTTGGCCATATAAGTTCACTAATGATACTGATAAATCAGGTGTATAATTCCTGAAGAACTTTAAAGTAACTTAAATAATCAGTTGTAACCAGGTCTCAGGTTCATGATTTCTGCAGTACTAATTGCTGGTATAATGAATCTGAAGTAGCTTCTCTAAAATAAGCCTCAAAGTTTGTGTTGTTATTTTCTAATAAGTGTATATTGAATCCACAAGGTACTTAAAAGTTAATTTTGTGAGATGCTTGAATTTCTTTCAACAATTTAGATCTTAAGAAGAGCAAATGTGGGGTCTTGGTGATGCTGGTTAAAACACTGAGGAGAAGCTCAGATCTACTTCCTTTCGGAAATAGTTACTAAGATAAAAAAGTTACTAAGAAACATGAAAGTCTGATGATGCCTTTTGTACTCTGCCTTTCTAACAACCTGTGAAGAGTTCAGGTGCTCTTACAATTTGTTGGTGATAACTTGTATATGGTGGTCAGACATATCTTTGATCACCACATGGTGTCCTAAGAACTTGAATCCCAGTTAGGACCCAGTCTGATGCAGAGTCGCTGACATCTCAGTGATAGATACTTGTGTGAAGGGGTCATAGATGGCTGAAAGAAGCTGGCAGTTCTTTTGCTCTAAAACATGTGGGTCTTTGATTACTCCAAGGCCCGGAAAGCCTTGACAGAGAGACAGAAGGATCTGGAAATGAAAACACAGCAGCTAGAGGTGAAGCTCAGCAACAAGACAGAAGAAGAAATTAAGAAGGCGAGGCGGAAGTCCACTCAAGCGGGTGAGTACCTGTGTCTGTCAGTGGTGGGAGGTGAGCACAGGCCTGGGGGAGGCAGGAACAAGATGGGATGCAACTGCCCATCCATCCATGTGTTTCTTGGGTTTTAATATAGTAGCTACAAAGTCCAAGTGAATCATGCTATGAATCTGTCTGTGTTAAATCCTCTGAAGAAACGAGCTTATTTTCCAAGTGAGACATCACAAAATGATGATTTTGATACTTGGGGTGAGAACAGTAAAAGGAGGGTGAATTGTCCTTTTGTCCTTTGAAAGTGTGCTGGGATAACTGAATGCTTGTGAAACTTTCGCAGTCAGGTTCAAAGCACTTCAGCTGAGAAGGTTTTTTCCTTAAATCCTATGCCCTTCCTTGGTTCTTTCCTAAATCCCAGTTACCCCCAGCTCTGTTGGTACCTGTTATGCTTCCTATTACTGTCTTTTTCTTTAAAAGTGAACTTTTTGTCTTTTTTCCACTGTTACTCAGCGATTAAAATGATTTCTGTTCTACGTGATGTGACCTATGCATGTTTTACAGAGGCTCAAACCAATTCTACAGAATCAATCAGGAGCTGTCTTCCTTGAGATCTGCGAAACTGATACATGCTAGCTGCTGAAAATCTATTTTAACTAGGGCTTTCATGTTTCATCCCTTCATAGGTCCATTCCTTGGCAGAATGGTCCTTCATAGTTGTGAGGCTTTTAAAACTTCAGAATCGCTGGTCTGGGTTTTGAAGAGTCATTTGCAGTGTGACCATGTGCATAGACAACTGTTTGAGGAGAAACAAATGTTACATGTTGAACAACTACGGGAGAGCTGAAGATTCTATGGGAGTAACCCAGAGTTTGGTGTGTCTCCCCATCACTTCTCCCCCACTTTGTGCCATTGTTACGATGCGTGGCAGGGGAGGATTTGCCCCACTGAGCAGCCAAGCCAGGGTGCTTACGATGTGCACAGTAGCAGTATTTAGTGATCTAGCTTTGAAATGAGGCCTGCTACAAGTGGATGGTAGGACCAGAGAGCTCTAGATCAGAGCCCTTCTACAATTCTACCAGTTACTGATACGTTGCTTTCTGCTCTCATGCCTTTCTACTGCAACTGTTCATGTTTTTAATGACTTCATTCATGTTTTTAAGGACTTCAGGTTCCTGAATGTACAGTAGCTCAGATTCACTCACAAGATAACACCAAACCACATAGCTCCTGAGGAGCTGCCTGTACTTGTCATGTCAAACTAAGCATCTCCTGTCTTGGTGAATAAGCTTTTACCAGAGCTTTGTGGGGTTAGATTGCCACCCCAACTTCTAAGGCCATGAGAGACTTCCAGATGCATTTACTTCTTTGACACTTGTTTGGTCTGTGGAGTCCTTTTCTTAAAGCTTGGTTTGTCTGTGGTTTAAGTATAAAGACCTTTTTGCACCCAAAAGAACAGGATGAATGTGAGCCCTGGACCTAGACATGGAACAGTTAGGGAAAGTGTAACTGAGCCTCATTTAAAGAAGAAAGAGAATTTGCCAGCCAGAAAGCAGTAATCTCGAAGCCATGCCTTCTAGATTGTCCGCCCACCTTTCCCTCTCTGTCAGATCAGAGTCCTGCAACAAAGAAAAAACATGAAATCATTGCAGCTTATTGTGTTCCTGCCATGAGCACGGGAGGGAGCCAGAGCATCTCCAGGGGCTGGAGACTGCAACTTGGTTGAGGTTGCAAATCAGCATCCCTTGGTCTCAGACAGGTTTAGCGTGGTGCTTTGCTCCTATTTTAAATAGACATGTCCTAGAATGCAGCCTCACCTACAAAGTGCTGCCCTCATTATTATTGACTTCCCATTTTAATGTTTTTTTAGGTACAACTTTCTATAACTCTTTTTAACTGAAGTTACGTGTTTTCACCGTTCTGGGCATTTTGTAAACTGTTACTTAATATTCATATTTTTCTTTTAAAATCCTGTCTTTCTGTCTCATTCTTTCTCACCCTGACCACCTGACAATGCATTGTGGTGAAATTTCGTTGCACATAACAAATACCATGTAACAGAACTGCCTTCAGCTCCACCAGGACTGACCTTCCAACCTCCTGGGTCTGTCTGCAAATCCTCAGCTGTACTTACCTTCTAAGCTCCGTAACACTGGCTACAGAAGACTAAAGTGTTGCTATCTTGAACTTTCCAGGGGATGACTTGATGCGCTGCGTGGATCTTTACAATCAAGCTCAGTCCAAGTGGTTTGAGGAAATGGTGACTACCACTCTGGTATGTAACTGTAGCATCTTATGTGTGTAATATTGCAGAATTGTAATAACCTGCAACATTCATCACAGTTACAGTGCAAAGCAGTGGGGAAACTTGAGTAATAAATCTCTCATTGTATTTCCTGTTCTCAGTTCTAAGAAAAACTCCTATCATTAGGGGAAGGAAGAAATAATTGTTTCTTTGCAGAAGGCATTAAATCAATTCAGGGCTTCTTAGGGGCCAGAACGCTGCAATTATCCCCAGGAAGGGTGAAGGAGTGCACAGGGAAGACATGGAAAAACATGATAAATCACTAAATCCATTTTATACACAAATGAATTTTCGTATTCCATGATTTTCCAATTTGGTCTCTTGCCCACTCAGCAGAGGCAAGCTTTAATCACCTATTGTTCTATCTCTCAGAAGATAGCACAGCTCACCGTGTCCACCCTAAGGGCATATACCTTTGGGGTTAGTCTCCAAGATGCCAAGATAGCAGCTTTGATGTGCTGTAAACCTTGAAATACCTGTATTTGGCTAGAGGGCTCCTCCCTCATGTAATTCCTTACAGCCCTTCTAGATAAAGAGCTGATTGCTTTCAAAAGCAGGAAATAAAATGTCTTTTGCATGTATTTTTCTCATTGGCCAAATACAAAACTGTAAACTCCTCCTAAAAAGAAGAGGATAATAAATTGCTCAGCATTTGGAAGTGTGTAAGTGCAATATTTAAAGTGCAGTAAATAAAGGCAGATGGGTGAGCAGAAAACCAGGAGGAGGATGTCTTCGCAAAAGCAGAACAGGAGAGAAAAAGTTGGCTGTTCCTATACATACAGGATCTGATTCTCCTCTCCCCTCCACTGATGGTTTCTCACTGATGCAAATGACACTGACCATCAGTGCCACTGTGTCCAGATATGGCCAGATATACGTTAGCTGCATATTTGTTCCTGGAGAACTACGACCCAGAAGTGTGCTAGTAGATGACTTAAGAGGAATTTGCTCTTTATTTGAGAGAGCAACTGGGATGGGTTGAGCTCTGCCCAGGGACAGACAAACGAGAGTTTATGGGTGAGAATTAATGGACAGGCCAATATGGGTGACACTGTTGTGGGTTTTTCACAGAATCCCAGAATCGCTGGGGTTGCAATGGCCCTCTGAAGGTCATCCAGTTCAACCGCCTGCCAGGGCAGGGCCACCCAGAGCAGGTCACACAGGAACATGCTCAGGCAGGTTTGGAATGTCTCTGGAGAGGGAGACTCCACAACCTCCCTGGGCAGCCTGTGCCAGAGCTTTGCCACCTTCTATGGAAAGTTCTTCCTCATGTTGAGGTGAAACTTCTTGTTATTTTAGTTTATGGCCATTGTTCATCATCCTGTCACTGGGCACCACTGAAGAGTCTGGCCCCATCCTCCTGTCACCCACCGTTGAGCTATTGATCTGCACTGATGAGATTCCCTCTCAGTTTGCTCTTCTCTAGACTAAACAGGTCCAGCTTTTGCAATGTGTCCTCATAAGAGAGATGCTCCAGACCCCTGATCATCCTTGTGGCCTCCGCTGGTCCGTCTCCAGTAGCTCCTTGTCTGTCTTGTGCTGAGGAGCCCAAAGCTGGACACAGTAAAATATGAAACGCAAATGATTTGAGCCATAATATTTGACATAATTTTCTAGACAAGATCTTCCGTGTTTCCAACATTGAGGTGGTGGATGCACCATCCCTGGAGACATTCAACTGTCAGGCTGGATGTGGTTCTGGGCAGCCTGATCTAGTTGAAGATGTCCCTGCTCATTGCAGGGGGTTTGAATAGATGAGCTTTGAAGGTCCCTTCTGACTCAAACTATTATGTGAGTCTGTGATTCTACATGCTCCTTTGCTCTTCCTCCCCAGGCTGGTAGTTGACCACCTGAGGTTTTTGTGCTGTAAGGAAGAATCTGTTTCCAAAAAGGTGTTTACCAACTTGCAGATAGCACAGGGAAGGCAACGAAGTGTTTTGCCTGCTTGCGTATGCTCACGTTGCTTTCCACCTCGATACCCAGTAAGTGAGCATCAGAAATGTCCTCTGACAGCAGTTTTAAAAGATTTTGGCCCACTGTTGTGCCTGTGAATGCAGAGCTTTCTAATGGTACAGCAAAGTACATTACACTATGTTTTTAAAGGCAGATTTCCATAGCATGCTTCTTCCACTCAGATGGACAAGGAGGGACTTAATGCAGATTTGGGGATATAATATCAGAATCCAGGAGAAGAGGGAGGCAGAAGGAGCAGGAGGCAAGTTAGAAATGATCTGCCTTTTCAACTGAATCATTGCTGGGGTCTGCTTACTGGCAGCTGAGTGAGGTGGAGCCTTGTGACAGCTCATGTGGTGGAAAGAAAACAGCTTTTACAGGTGTCTGGTTAGACCAAGGGCAGTAAGGTTGTACCGCTCAGCATCGTCTCCTGCTTCCACTGCAACTTCTGGAGCTAGCAACAAGGCATGCAAAGCTTCCTGCAGGAAACAGATGCCTTCTTGCTTGCAGCATCCCTAAGGATAGAGGCTTGCCTCTCTCCCTTGGTTGTCTCAGTTTTGAAGAAGTTTAGACTATAGCTACTTCGTAGTTATTAGCAAATGTCGTGGTACAAATGAAATTACTTTCCCCGTCAAATGGAATAAATATTCCTATTGCACTCAAGAATTCAGAGAAACCCAGACAAAATGGCTCAAACAGGACAGTGCCTTTTGAAGGTCGGTGATGATACCACAACACTGGACTTTTAAGACTGAGCCTGACAGGGTCCTGGGACATCTAGTTTAGGTTATGCTTTGCCTAGAAAAGTTGGACAAGATGATCCTTGAGGTCCCTTCCAACCTGTTATTCTGTGGTTCTATGGTTCTTTTCTGTCACTGGGTTCATAATGAAGGGAATTCTGTTGCTTGTTGTCTCTGATTCTCTACAAATCAGAGGGATGTGCAACCACAGAGTTCAGCTCCAAAGCGTGACCCTGGAGTAGTATCACATTGACTGACAACCTTTTGTGTGTCATCCCTTCCCTGGGCCTTCAAGCTCAGCTTCCAACCAAAATATGAATTTGTTTTCTTTTGTGTCTAGGAGCTTGAGAGACTAGAAGTTGAAAGGGTGGAGATGATTCGGCAGCATCTTTGCCAGTATACACAGCTGCGGCATGAGACAGACATGTTCAACCAAAGTGTAAGTCTGCTTTTTGTTTGGTCCCTTTGGCCTTTATTGTACTTCAGCTGAGCAGAAGAGTCCCTATCCTCATCCAACTGACCTGTATCAAAAGGAGGAGTGAAAAGCGTACGCAGTCAGCTTGTTAGTTTTTACTGCCACCCTACATTTCTGCTCCTCCAAGACTCTCTTATCCTGATTACATTTCATACTTCTAGATCACAGCTTCTTGTTGGGGGAGACACACTGAATTGAATTACATGTGGACAGCATGAGCTATTATTAGTTCTCCCCGCAAGATGCTCTATTCCTGAGCTGGTCTATTCTTGCAAGGAAGGTGGTAAATAGTTGGGAGAGGGAATGTATATATTTTTTTCATATTAAAAAACTGGCTAGTTTTCAAGTACTAAAACATGGGGGCTGTTTGCTGACCTCAGTACATGGTCGTATTTGGTGTAAGGTACGGATTGCAGGACAGGAGGCAGAGACCATCTGGCTAGTGCCTGGCATAGGAAGCCTGTCTCTGCTTGATTTTAAAAGTCAGCCTCTTTGCTTCCTGCTGTGGGGCTTCACATTCAGATGTGACTGTTGTCCACTAAGTCATGTGTACCTGCAGTTCTCACTTGTCTGCAAATGCAATATAAGTGTGCCCATAGCTGCTCTATACTTCAGAGCAATGACTGCTTCTGCTTGAAATGTGCCCTTGACATTTTGATTCTTGTTTTGTTCATTTTAGACAGTAGAGCTCGTGGATCAGTTGCTTCGGAAAGTGGATCCTGCCAAAGACAGGGAACTGTGGGTAAAAGAACACAAAACTGGAGATATCCGACCTGTGGACATGGAAATATAGACTGATCTTTAGTTGTATGTCATGAGTCCACTGAATTAACCCAGCTAATGTTTGCTTTTTAAGGGTCAGAAGAGCATAGGGAAAAGGTTGTTCCACTACCAGACACCTTGTAATTTATGCCTGTACAGGCCATCTCTGTTACATTTAGTCATTAAAATGGTCCTCATTGTGCTAAGCCTTAAGCACCAGACATTCCAGGATGAAGAAACCAGATGTGTGCTTCCCACCAGAGGTTCCCAATTGCACGCAGCTTCCAGAAGAAATCTGCTTTCTGGTACAAGGAGAGCTCTGTTCTTCAGTGACTTTGTGCTACATCCCTTGCATGACTATCTTTATACAGTATGTTAGAACAACCATGCAGAGAGCCTCTGGCCAGCAAGTGAATAACTGAACATGATGCAGGAGGCAAGGAAGTCCTGATCATGAATCCCAGGTCTGTCACTGACTGCTTTCATGGCTATAGGCAAGTCAATTAACTTTTCCGGTTCCCCAATCTATAAAACACGTATCTTGCAGCAGTGTTGTGCAAACACATTTATTTCATATAACACAGTTTCCCACCAAGGACCTTCTCCCAATATCTATGGAGAAGAGTCCTGTTCTTCCTGTTGTACACTCCCTCTCAGGGATACATAAACCCATTGTCATCATGATTTCTGTTCCAGGCCAATCAGTAAGGTTGAAAGTGTTAACTAGCACTGTTATTTATAAGGAAAGACTTGGTCGTGCTATACCTACCTCATTAGCTGTCTGAGTGCCCTCAATGACAGAAAGAGGTTATATACCAAGGAATAAATGAGATACTCAAAACCTTTCCTGCTTATGCAAGATGTTTTCTCACAAAAATCTCCTTCAAGACAGCCCTCTTACATTTGATTTAGGATCCAGGTTTAAATTGCCCTTTGTTGGTTCCTTCAGGTGAATATCACAGCCTTTAGGTATCTTTAATTGCCAAGTTTTTCCAGCTAAATTGTGGGGTTTATCTTTTTAGAGCCTGATTTTCAAAGATGCCATGAATCTGTGATGCTAGATTGCATTAAATATAAGAGATGTAGGTGCCCAGCACTTCTGCACCAGCTGATTCTTAACCTTAGGCTTTTCCTTTGTTACCTTTACCACAGACTACCAAAAATGTAACACTGCCCCTGGCACATAATATTGTATAGTTTGGAGACTGGTTTTGAAAAGGTTTTTGAAAATTCATTTTCTTTTCTTGCTGTCATTTCTGATTGACTGTTCAGTGTTGCTGGTAATACAGTTTTCAGCATTTCATACAATGACAAGATTCTTGCTTTAGATCTGAAACCTTGATTCTCACCACTGTGGCCTTTACTGTGTTGCTATCTACAATTTCCCAAACGGTACTATGCCATTTGATCCACTTCACCTCATTGTTTCCATCATTTTCTCCCCAGCACCAAAATTGCATCCTTTTGTTCTACTGCTGTTTTAGGTTTTTATTCACCAGCCTCTGAGTGCTGTGATTGGATCACTGAGAATTAATATTCCCCTTTACAAATTCTGAGACACAGAGAAGTCTTACCTGAAGCACATATTTAATAATGCTGCAGTGATTATTTTCCTGGTTTGTTATTTCAGTCTGAATTCTATGGCATTTTCCTACTGTTCCCTTTTCCTCAACCATCTCTTTACTAATATAGATTCATTCTTGTCTTGAAAAATGCTTCTACAACCCACATCTCTGCTGAATCATTACCCTTTATAAACCTTTGCACGTTGGCAAGTGCACTGCCATGACCACTGCATGCTCAGGATCGCTGTTCCTCGTGTGACACCTCCAGACACACTTCTGAATTTGTGACTACTGTTTTATTCTCAGTGTTGGAAGCATCCAGCACGGTTATGTGAGACTCTTCTAAGTACCTGCCAAGACCATTGCAGTACAAATGAAACATGGTTTGTGTCACACAGTCCCTGAACTCAGTAGAGTACATACTCTTCCCCAGATTCCTCTTCTGCTACTCAAGCAGGGATGTTTTGTGGTGATGTCTTTTACGGTCTTCCTACTGATTGACTCTCTTACTCATTTTGTCATACCAATGATACTTTTCCTATCTCTACCATGCACTTTGGAGGACAGGCACTTTTCTTTTTATTAAACCACAGGGGCAGGGTGAGCTTTCAAAACTTCAATGGCCAAAAATAACTGGAGTACTTTAGAGCTGCATCTCAGGTGGACCCCTGTGTTCTAAGCTCTATTGTAAATCAGAATAAGCAATCTTGATGCCACCTCACCACAATCGTGTTTTGATTGCAAAACCAAGCTAATTGTGCACTTTATACAGGATTCTCCTTAAAAATACCTGAAATAATCTGTTACCAATTACACTTTTCCTCTTTAAAGATGTTTTTTATTTTATCTGTTTTGGACTGGAAATACTGTCCATTAGCATAGGTTTCTGTGAGGACCAAAGAGTATTTTGGTTCCTCTACTAAGTTGTATTTAAGCTGCTGTTATTTCTCAGTTGTCTTTTCTGGTAGCTGCTTTTTTTCCCTTTAGTTTTATTTCCAGACAGTTCTCCTACTTCTTGGTTTTGGTCCATTTGAAATGTTGCAGGCATGCGTGAGCTGCACAGAATGATCATTCTTTTGATGGAGATTGTCTCCCTTTTTCACTTTGATAACCTGAGGAGAGCCCTTGTACCTGGCTGTTAATCTTTACTGGGCCCAGCAAACTCTCAGGCAGTGCTGCTCTGCAGTGGATGAGATGCTTTCTCTAAAACAAGATACTCATCTGTAATAGGTGGAAGTTTTGCTGTTGCTCATAGACAGTTTGCAGCTTATTTCCTGCAAAAGTTGATATTCCTTTGTGATATGACACTGCAGACTGTAGGATCAGTGTTACCTGGCGCATTCATTTCTCTGGCTGATGGATCATGGACAGTGGCATGCCTTACAAGTCAGGGAATGCTGGAGCCCCTGTGCTTCTGAATGGACAACATCCTCAAAGAAGGTAGTGGCATGTTTGAGGATATGGACACCTGCCTTCGTGTTCATTCCTTACAGGGTAACTTTGGGAGTCACAGCTTTGCTCAATTAATCTTCCACTGAGTTGCAAAAATGCAGCTGAACTTGTAATTGGTCATCATAAACAGCTTCTTGTCCGGAGCCATATTCAGCTTTGTGTTATGGTAACAAAGCTAGCATGTGGAAAGCATGATGTTGCAATGTAACTGATAAACAGGAATAGCAAAGTAAGCTTCTTACCTTCATAAGTACTGAGCTTAAGCATCACCCCATTTCGCCTGGCAGGTAGGCTCACACACTTGATCCAAGTTTTTACTATTTTAGTTACTACATGAAAAATTCTGTTGAGTGACAAGGCTGGTTTACATCTTCACATGGCCTGTGGTCACAGAGCAGAAGGTGAGCTTTTGATTAGTGTTGTGCACTTTCACCCTAAGAGGTACAGTCAGTGGGAATTGCTTGTGGTTTGTTCTTACCTGGGAGTTCTACTTGCCTGGGTTTTTGTTGAAGCCACCTACGTACTGCAGCGCTTGCTCTTTGTCTAACCAATGCTGTCACATACTTGTGCTGTCAAGCCTCTGGCTCCCTGGCAATCTTTATTTCAGCCAGAGCCTTTTGGCCCTTGTGTGAACAAAAAGGCTGTATGAATTCCTATGGCTTTGAACCCACTGGGTGTGCTGGCTCTGGTGCCAGAGCTGGTGAGGTGTTTACCAGCTGTATCTTCAGCTGCCGTGCAGAATGTGAATTTTATTCATCATCCACACCAGCCCACCTATGTCTTCAAAGACATCTCCTGGCACAGCTTACTCAACAGAGTCCTTGCTGGAAGTTTTTCTCTAAGATATTCTTTCAGCTTATTTTCTAACAGAACTCACTCTGGATCCAGTGCTATTGGCTGATTCCTGTTGGAGTTGCTGAGCTGAAAGCAAGGAGTCCTTTACCATGTGAGCCAATTGCACTTTCCTCCCATCACTGTCAAGATTCCAGTTGCTTTTATAGAGCAACATCCAAAAAGGCTTTCCAGGAGATTTTCAATCTTCTCCAGATTCACTCACATCTGTAAATTACTTCTGTGTGCTGAACATAGTTTGAAAGACTTCAGTTGTTCCCTTGTGGGAATGTTATTTTGTTACCTGACACTGGGATCTTTAAAGATAACTATATTTTTTCTTTTTAAATATCGTAACAGCAGTGCAAGTCATAAGGAAATCTCTGTTACGTTTCTAGAATACTTTTCCCCTTCTTGCAGCCCTGCCTGAGCTGCTGTGGGGTAGCTCTGCTCCCCCTCATGTTGCACAGTTACAACAAACATTGAAATCATGCTTCTTTTTGTGCATAACAGGCAGCATGCAAAGTTGTGCTCTGGTTCTCTTTAGCCTTCATGCATCTGTGCAGTTTGATGTTGAAGAATTAGATGCTTTTTGCTTAACTGATAGCCTCATGTTATAATGTCAGTCTGTGTAGTTGCCTTGTGACAGTGAACTGCACTCGGATCACTCCTTTTTTCTTGAGAGGAGTTTTCTGTAAAGTATTCACAGGGAACTTTTACATGCTCAGTAGCACTCAGAATTTCTCAGAACCTCTTTACATTTTTCCCTGTTTTAATGTCATTGTTGAAATATTTGCTGCAAGTTAGACTCTTCACGTAAAAATGTGCAGTCTTCTTTCCACCTGCTCTTTGGAAGTGCTTGGCACTCCCAAGATTTCTTGGAACACAACAGGGATGTAGGTGATAAAAGACTTTGAAAATCAGGCTAGCAAACAGAAATGCACAAGGCTTTTTGGGGGTTTGTTGGGGTTTTTTTTCTTAGTCATTGAATACATATATAAGGTAAACATCATTAAGAAATGGGAGCCTCAGATACTTAATGTATAAGACCTACCTGCTGTACATGCAGTTCCCAGGCATTCCATGAGTGGCCCTGTGTCAGGCTGTAGTAGGAGCACAGCTCTAGAGCGTGGTCCTAAGGCTTACCTTCTGATGCAGCTGTAAAAACCCAAATCAGAAATTCAGTTAAGAAGTAGCTTTGCTCATCTATTTCTTCAGTCACACACAGGGAGAAAAAGAACACTGCTCACCCAGGTGGGTCCTTCACTATCAAGCACCTTAAGGAATCCAGACCAGCACCTTGAAGGTCCCCCTGGAATGAGTAATGTGACTTGTTGGTGTGATCAGTTAACTGTTTTCTCCTGAATTGCAAACATGCTTGCTATTTCATAGTAGCTAGTGTGCTTTTTTTGTGCTAGTGCAGCCTGCTGGGTCTGTTGCCAGAGATGGCGCAGTCTGGTGTTCTGGAGGCAGTCCTGGTCACCCTTAACCTTTTGCGCTTTATGAGAACTAGGGCTTCAAAAAACAGTGTCAAAAAGACAGCTTTAAAATGACCTTTCTTGATCACTTTCTGGAAAATCTAGGCTTTTTGCTACTCAGCATGTGTTGAAATAGGAGAATGAGATCCCAGAGGTTGCTGAAGGATTGCTGTGGATTGTTCTTGCTTTGTAGGCATCCCCCTGTACTCATATGGTGGTAGGGAATGGCTGCTGAGCATCCTTCTTTGCACAGCAGAGCTGTCTGACATTCTGCCAGAGGAGCCTGCTGGTCACATTTAACTTAACCAGGTGGGAATAGAGGGAGGCAGATTCAAATTAAAACCAGACACGTAGGGCAGGAAAATCTTCAGCTGACCCGGTGGCATTTGAGCTTCTGGACACGAGGCACTTGTCTCCCTCAGGCTCTGGTGAGTCTGTTAACAGGCTCCTCACACTCTGAACTCTGCTTAGCACATTAAAAGCAGTGATGAAACATTTCCTAGTATCTGTTGCTTGATACAGGGCTCTTTAAGTAGCACCTGGTTGTGCCAGTGGGAGCCAAGTATGTGGCAATCCCACCCTGGTGCTAACGTATGGTTTCTGGCATCACAGTGCTATGATGTCCTGTGCCCTTGCACTGAACTGACTGTAAGTCTGGCACAGACGTGTCAAGCCTGGTGTGCAGGTATCCTCCAGGAGCTTGGAGCACACCATCTTTCTTGGTGATAAAGTCTTTCCTAACAGCCAATCCATGTCTTTTCCTGAGAAGAACTATTGTATAAATAACATTTGCAACTTTTTGTCATATAGATCTTACTCATATAACTGTGCATCTTTCAATTCTTATTTTGAACTCTTCATTGGTACTGTAGCCAACCCTCTAACACTGAGATGCACCAGTTTTGATGATCTTTTCTTTATTTTTGACTGACCAAACTTCATACTTTTGGATATTTTCTGAGAGTGGTAAGTGCATGCTTTTGGGAGGGGTTATTTTGGCTTTTCTTTTGGATTTTTCTTACCAGCCACTGGGTTTGGAAGTGCAATGCCTCCTTTCTGTGCTAGTCACAGTTTAGTTTTAATTCCTGGACAGTTTTTTTCTGAAGGGACCAACAGATAGCACAATTTGTCTTCAATTTCTAATCCCATTTCCTCAAGGCAGAAACCTTTTGTGCCTAATGATGCAATTGATTATAAGAATTGTACATGGATAAAAATTTTCCATAGACCAGTAAAAACAAGTGTTACCACATAATAATTACAGGTAAAAAAAAAAAAGGAAAAAATATTTACTTGACACATTCAGATTTAATTCCCTCAACTTACATTAAGTTGAACTACTTAGGGTGTAAGAGACCAACTCAGTGGATATTCAGAACAAAAGCTTTTAGCTGCTGTATTCAGGTTCAGTGAGTAGATAGACTGTAATTCTCAATATATGCAGTCTTTCAGGGTTACTGATTTAACAAAAGAGCTGAGTAACAGTTTGTATCACAACCTGACTAAAATTCTGCTAGTAATTCCCCTTGAAGTGCCTCTTTAAATTGTATCTGCCACAAGCATGTAGAATACACAGATTCACCCTATAAATTCCCAAAACTCAGGAGTAGCCAGTTTGCGCAGACCTGTGCTGGATTCTCAATGCTCCTTCCTTGCTCTGCACTCCTTTAGGACATCCACATATCCAGTAGACCTGGCTTTGTCTCAGTGATCATTTACTGTCCAGCACAGTCATTCTAAATTCTCAATGCTGAAAATGGAGTTGGAAATGTTAAGACTTAGAAGGAATTGCATTGAAGGAGTTGCTAACCTCATCTTCTGACACATCATTCAGTAGAGTAAGCAGGGAATTCTGCATAAAAATAGTTGAGTAAGTGCATTTGGGGCCTAAATAGGCCTTTCTTGTGTAAAATCAAAACAACCTGACTTTTTTAATGTAGTTGCTGAGAAGAAATTTTCTGGTACTGGAAGTCTAAAGCTGAAAAGTGATTTCAGGGATCTCCCATCTCCATGACATGACAATCTTAGTAATTTGAATTTGGGAATGCTTGGCCTGAAATCCCTTGTTCTTTCGGAGGTTGGGTTTTGGGGTTGGTTTTTTTTTGGTTTTGTTTTTGTTTTTTTTTGATGTGATGTCTGAAATTTTCAGAATAGCCTAAAAAATCTGAGTGCCCATTTACCAGACTTTTATTCCAGCAGGTCAAAAATATTCCATAGAGACAGCAACCTCTGTCCATTATGAAATAAAGCAGGTACTAGTATTGGACAAATATTTTCTTCTCCTGAGATTATTTCCATTCTTCCAGCAGCCCAAAATAGTGTGAAAAATTCACTGAGAAGTTTTGCAGACATTCTAACTGCAGGGATTCAAAGGCAGCCAGATCACCAGTCATACACTAAACCAGAGTTTTCTACTAAAATGAAGTTGCTTATTTGGTCCTTTTTGTGTAACTTTTGCTAAATACTGCTAAATTTCTAGGAAAGTTGTCTTTTGCCAGTACTAATGACTTATTTTAAAGATCTTTAACCAAAATTTTGTAACTTTAAATAAATTTTGGCTGAATAGACCCCTTAAATAGTTTATGTATCATGCAGACTGGATAACTAGTAAATCTCAGATCATAGTGCGTATTATAGGATGGCTTTTGGCCCATAAGGGTACACAAAGGAATCACTTTACTGAACTTATGAAGTTGAATGCAGAAAAGATTTAAGGGGCAGATCTTCAGCTCGGGTAAACTGGCAGAGTTTGGTGGAAGCTACTTTATGTCAGCTGTGGATCTTGTCCTTCAGTGTTGAAGGTATTTCCTATACATAATTTTTCTGTCTTTACTGTAAAACAATTTCATATGGTTAAACTGTATTTTCCTATATTGTTCTGCAAGTTTATATGCACCACAGTGCTCATCTCATCTCCTGTAAAATAAACTGTACAGAGACGCATTGAGCATGGAATCGTCTTTCCCCAGGTGCTTTTTCTCTCCCAAAGCCACACACTTTCCGGTGCAGTATCATCAAAGAACACTTGGGGGCCATGTGCGCACGTACTGCTTTGTTGATGCAGCTTGAATTTGCAATCATATTACTTGGGTGTAATCTACTTGTACTTATCCTTTTCAGATCTTTGCATGATACTCAGATGAGTACAGTCCCTAAAATTTCATATATTTTTAGAAAATTAAGAAGCAGCTGTAGTGAAGTGTAGCTGGTTTTGTTCCTTAAACCAGCAAGCAGGCTGAATGTGGTCTGAAAGCAGCTGCCACGAAATGGGCATGCTTTAAATTACATGTCTAGTAGAAGGTGTCCCTGCCCGTAGCAGGAGGTTAGAGCTGTATGAGCTTTAAGGTCCCTTCCAATCCAAACCGTTCTATGATTCTGTGATCTGTTAAGTCTTCTATACCAAGTCAGTCCTTTACTTGCAAGCTCTGCATGTGTCTTGAAGCTTAGTTGGAGAGAAAGCAATTGTAAAATGTTACTGTTAATAACTTATTCTACTTTGAATAATTGCATTAATATGCATGCTGGCAGGTTTTCTGCAAAAGTCAAAATTGGCCTTGCCAAAATCCTGTCTAATCCAGCAACTGTCTCCAAAAGTGACCAGCATGGGATACTGCTATAGAAGCGGAGCTCAGAGCAAGCAGGTTTTGCACGTCTGCAGAGCACAAGCACGTCTTCCCAGTGATATGTGACTCGGGGACTTTGGAGGTAACAGCAGTACCCACACATCTTATAAACCTCGGTGGAGGTTTCTCCTAAGAATTTGGCTGGTTTTGAGCTCATGTAAGAATTCAGTTTCTGCAGCCACCTGCAGAATGGCACCTCAGAGCTCCGGTGTATGCACACTGATGTGGTAAGTACTTGTAGGGGCTGCACACTCTTAGAAAAGGAGACAAAAGGTAAGACACAGAAAAAGTTCCAGGTGGCAGCTTGGTTTTCACAGCAGAGTCTGCACCTTGCCCAAAGTGGCCTAAATCTGGTGGAGAATCTCAGAATGTAGTGTCCAATGTTGGTGTATGGTACAGACCACCTTTGTGAATACGTAACAATCCTCTGTGTGCTGTGTTACATTTAACTGCAGCTTACCAGCAGAAAGCATTTTCAGTTGTAGAGGACTTTGGTACAACTTTGAAACGCAAGATAGGGAGTTAATTATACAAGCCATGACATGTACTTTCTATGCTGGGGTACTGTCAGCACCCTGAAAAACACAGAGGTGAAAGGACCAGTGTGGATGGTGGAGATAGCAGTGTGGCAGCCTCTCCATCTGCAACATTTAGATGTAAAGGTTAGGAAGTTTAACTCCGTTCTGCACAGAAATACCTGTGCTAGACTTTGGCAACCAAAATAATTAAAACAGCTTGCATTCCACTGTGCAATTAAGCTTTTGACCCTCATGTTCCCCAGATATGGAAAGCAAGCTGCAAGGGAATCAGTAAGGAAATCTGATTCCAGATCACTCTTGGGACTAAGTAGATATGATTTGTGCCTCAAGCTCTTACCTAATGCTTTAGGGTAATTAATTATTATTAATTAAAACTATGTCAATACAGTCTGCATCTTCTGCTGATCTTCCCTGATCAGCAATATGATCCTGAAATCTCCAGATAAATACAAATTTTCTATATGATGAACTGAAGAGTATGTTAGGAGTGTCTTAACTTTTATTTGATTGCAAAGATGTATAAGTGGAAATTGGGGTCTGTACACACCATGCACACCTAGGTTGCAGAACATCAGAGATGCTTATGATGATTTACAGTGCTCATGGAAGGATTCACACAGGACCATTTACTAGGAGCAGTCATAACTACTGGTGTGAGTCAAATGAAGAAGTTTAATTTATTCTACAAGCTGAATGGGCTGAAAGTGGGTTTGAGCCCTCACAGGTCATTGTGGCTTAGGTCCATGAGGCTCTTAAAAGCAAAGCTATGTGCAAAGTTGAAGCAACTGGTTTAACTTAGCTCTTGTCATTTTTTCTGCTTTGCTACATAGGTGCCAACTGCTTTTTCTCTCATGTGGTTTCATTAAATACAATGGCAATTAATGAACTGATGGTCAAGGCAAAATAGCCCAAGAAGTGCTGTTTGCACACCCATGACTGAACTAACCTCACACACAAGTGAAGTTTTGGCAGTCAGGATCTGGACTGAAACCACAGAAATAGCACTGTCACATTTCTTACTCAAAGAATCTTCCTTGTATAAATTACTGTCTCGGTCCTTATACAAATGAAGAAAAAATTACCAACATGAACTAATGAAGTATTTATTGCAGGGACAAACAGTCCTGCCTCACGGGTTAGTGCTGCATGCTCTGTTTGCGTTGCGTTTTTCACAAGGCCCTGAAAGAAGGGGATGAGAACATTTAGCTCCAATTTTATTTTGACTTCCTGCTTTATAAAGTAGAAAACCACACACTTGGTCTCCTGGAGCTACAGCAGAAGTTAGTGTTCTGTTTACAGAACTTTGATGGTTTTGGTAGACTTAGCAAATGCTTTAAGACTGTATCATTTGTCTCTGCTTGCTTGCTCAGAGAGACTAGGACTCTTAATCAGTTGCTTAGATGGCTTTCACAGCATGGTGACCATCTCTCTGCTTACAGGTCCAGGCTTCTGGAGCTCTTTTCACTGCCCCTTCACCTTCTAACAAGTCTATTTTAAAGGGGGAAAGGTTGCCAAATGGAGCTCTGGTTAACATGGAAACATGGGAGTCGGGTCAGGACAGCCCCTTAGCACTGCTCCCAGTGCTCAGAAATCTTTCCTGTTGGCTCACTTTGGCATGAAAATGTGTGTAGTCAATGCCTCTTTTGTCCTTTGCTATTTTATGTTTTCCCTCAGTCTTATCTATTGCTGAATCAAAGTTATTTCTTAAGTCTCAAATCTGTGAAAAGGAAAAATTGAGTTAGGCCAAAAGTCCATATAGTCCAGTGTCCTGGCATGACAGTGACCAGTAAGAACTAGTTTCTTTCATAGGGGAGGGTGGGAGAAAAGCTTTGTAATGAAATACATTGTGATTCATCCCTATATAATATTTTGAGCCCTTGGTGACCCCTGTTCAGAGCCTGTCTCCTCCCCAGCAGGGACAGTGTTGTATTTAAACAGCACTTGAGAGATGTTTTTATCTCCCATGAGCTGATTTTGGAACTCATATAAACTTCCCATAACATGATGTAGAAAACAGCTGAACAGCACAGTGATGTATGATAAAAAGCATCTCTTTCTGCTTCCCACTAATCTGCATCTCACTGGGTTAATTTGTTGTCTTAGTTCTTGCATGGGAAGAGATGGCTACTTGCCTTCTGTAGTCAACCCGCAATCTTGACAGCTCACTATCATGTTCCTTCCCCCTTGACCCCATCATTTGTTGTTCATGGTCGGCAGACCTAGCCCTGCTTGGTCCTCTCCAGGTGGGACAAACAGAATTACACAAGGTTTTTAAGATGTAGTTTTTAAGTTGAGGCATGCCTAATAACCTGATACCCTGCCCAAATAATAAGCCAATGTAGCAAAGGGCAGATGCGACTGCTGGGGTAGCTAGGAAAGGGAGAAGTGCTATGGGAGACCCAAAGATAGTGACGGCTGGTGAAGTGAGAACACCACAAGTCCCTAAATGCAGCTTATGACATCAGGCTGTAGTGGAAATGCCAGCAGAGAAACTGACTGTTGCAATGGGGACTGCCAGCAACATCAGATGCTGGTCCTAGAGGAATATCGGAGGAGTGGACCAAGAGACAAGAGGCTGCAAAACAACAGATGTAGCCAAGTGGAAGTGTTTTGCTCTACCGTGCAGATGAATAAGCTGACATCAACCTGGAGTGAGAGGATTATGCCTACAGCCTCCTGAGGAGGTATGTCACGGCTTCGCATTGCTCACTCTGCTGCTGTCCCACACACTCAAGTTTGTCGTCATCTTCCACTGAAGACTGGGCGCTCACAAAGGTCAAGAGTGCTGAAGAAGGTACATGCCTTCTGGTAAGTCTTCCCATTCTCCAGTTCTGGTACTAGGCACAGGTATATGGGATGTCCAAATAGACCCAGAGGCACAGCATCATCTTTTTCATCTGCTGTATTTGAGGAGCACATCCAAGGATGGGGCAGCCACAGCTTTTCTGGGCAACTTTTCCACCCTCATAGTAAAGAATTTCTTCCTAAGTTGTCCTAGGATACTTGGTTTATCTGTTTTCTTAAAGTTGTTATTAAATGTTTGCACTGGAACAAACCAGAAGACTAGAGCTGGAATGTCTCCCAGACACCCAACCTTCCCAAAGTTGCCTTTTTCATCATATTCAATGAAGTGCCACATGTGTGGCTCTTTGCCTTACTTAACTTGTATGTGGTGCCTTGGGAAGTGAGCACATGAAACCTGACAGAACTGTCACGTCTCAATCTAATGGATTTATTCCATGTTTTAAAAAGCTACAAACCAGTATTATTGATTCCAAGGCATAACTGACAAAGAGTTCTCCAGGCTGGAATGTTTGTGCTTTATTATTTGATCCTTTGAAGCACAGCCCCCGCCTGGTATGTAGAGGTAATATATTTAAACAAAGAATGTAAGTACACATTAATAATTAGCATATAGTTGACATCTCTGGCCATAGAAGGAGCTTTTGTGTCTGAAAGGTTGTGCTTTATGTGTAGTAAACCACAAAAATTTATAGCGTGTCTCACAGCAGATTATTCAGATATTGCATAAACCTTATTCATACAGATCAGAACAGTTGTCACACTGCATCTACTGGGAAGGCTCAGATGAACTCCACAAGCTATTTTGGCCTTAAAATTCCATTTTGTTTTGTCATACAAGTTTTGATGGAAAGCAAAATCCTTGGCAAAGACAACTTCAAAGCTGTGGAAGTCAGGTTTTGAGAGTGGGTTGCCTCTGATGTCCTGAGCATGAATATTCCACCTTTGTTAGTTAATGGAGTGACTCAGCAGAGACCAAACTCAATAGGACCGTGGGAGGGTGGACTCTGTCTTCTAGAGGAAAGAACCCTTTAGCTCACACCAATCCTTCTTATAAGGGGAAGGCAGTGGAAGTCTGGGGAGTAAAGGAGAGCAATTGGTTGGTAGAGAGGAAAAATCCTGCTATTAGGGCTACACCAGCACAAAACCCTGGACTAATGTTAACGTTTGTGTTGTCTGATAGTTAATGTGTGTACAAGTTGGCTAAGTAACTTCTGTACTTCAGTGATATAATAAATAATGTGTTTTTATGAGGAAACTTGCTGGTTTACCTACTTACAAATATGCTTTCTGAAGGAAGCCATGTGATGAGTGTATTTATCAGGCCTCTGGGCTCTGTTTATATGGAAAAGTTCATTTTTATAAACTGAAAGAGGCAAAAAGAACATACACATAATAAAGAGGAGGAAGTGCACCTAGCAGGGACTGCTGTGAAGAGCACAGGAAACTGCTTTCTTGACCATTTGAAGTACTTTAAAATGCAATTAAAAAGCAAACTGGTTTACTGCGATACAGTAAAAATCTTAGTTTTCACATTTTTAGCACCCAAGTAAAATGCGTTCTAAACCACTTCAAGCTTTTTAATATCTTAAGCAACAGCTCTAGAAGAAATTAGTCTTTTTTGGATTGGAGAAGACACGGTCAGCTGGGGAGGGGCTCTTCATTAGGGACTGTGGTGATAGGACAAGGGGTAACGGGTTAAAACTTAAACAGGGGAAGTTTAGATTGGATATAAGGAGGAAATTCTTTCCTGTGAGGGTGGTGAGGCACTGGAATGGGTTGCCCAGGGAGGTTGTGAATGCTCCATCCCTGGCAGTGTTCAAGGCCAGGTTGGATGAGGCCTTGGGTGAGATGGTTTTGTGTGAGGTGTCCCTGCCCATGGCAGGGGGGGTGGAACTGCATGATCTTAAGGTCCTTTCCAACCCAAACTATTCTATGATTCTATATGTAGTGTCTGGTGCTTGTAATGAATGGTGGAGAAATCCACTGCAGTAGAATGCTCTGTATGCAGAATGCACATTCTGGTAAAAATGATTTTAAAGCTGCAGATGTATATTAAAATGGATCAGATATTTACATTTTATTAAAATTTTACTGAAACATAGAACCTGGTATTGATTAAATATGTTGAGTTTAACACTGCTAGAACTGTAGAAGAAATACTTCTTGAAAAGTACCAGAAATGTCAAATGTGTTCTTGACCTAGTGCTAGTCAGTGAATTTATCTGTTCTTTGCAAGAAAACAGCACATGATTACTGGTAAAGTTTACATGTCTAAACATTTGTAGACCGATATATAGTTTTTTAGAGCATTGGTAAATTATATAAGCTGCAGAAACTTCTTCTGCTCAAACAACATATTGAAGCTATAAGTAACCTACCTCAAAATAAGTGCCATTTGTAGTTGTGAAGCTGGCAGCTGGAGTCTTAAGGAGAAAGCCACCCCATGGGGAGATGGAGTAGTAGGGTAAAGCCAAATGCACCTGATGGAGGGAAGCTGCATGAATAGAGCCCATGATTAGCCCTAAGTGTTATTTATTTGACATAGAGTGTTTTCACAGAATCAGAGACTGCTTGAGGTTGGAAGGGGCCTCTGAAGGTCAGCTGGTCCTGCTAAAGCAGGGCTACCTAGAGGCAGTTGCCCAGGATATGACTTACTCCATTTCCAGGCATTTAGGTTAAAATAGAGTAAAGCTTGCTAGTAAAGAATAGGAAAAATTCACAACCTGTGCTGGGTAACCAGCTGCAAGGCTGGATAGTGATACACGTGTGCCTGGGGGAGAGCTTTATGTTGTAGATCAGTGATGCTGGTGACATGGGTTATGGTAGACTTGGCAGTCCTGGGGTAAAGATTGGACTTTAAAGGTCTTTTAATTCTAGTCTCTGCTCATCGTTCTGTTGCCTTTTCCTTTTGAACTTCCCATATGCCTATTAGCTTGGTTTTGAGATTTTAGAAACTGGATCATGGAATATTAACAAGCTTAATTGAACACTGTAGGTCTCTGGGTGAGCTGTATGTGACAGTTTTCATCCTGGTTTTGTTAAACATTGGAAAAATGATTTCACAATATTATTTTGGTGCTGTCAAAATCCCATGTCATTATCCATTTCAGATCCCTTGGGAGGAAGGTGGAAGTAGCACTTGCCACTGATCTATTTTATCGTTTGGGCCACACAATAGGGCAAACCTGAAGCTGCATCCAAATGTGTGGCCTGTGTCAAAAAAAATAAGACTAAATAGAGAAAACAAAAATGAGCAAACAAAAACTGTATCAAAACCACTTCATTTGGGGACTTTTGAAAGAAAACATTTTGGCTTTTCATTTCATACTATTTCCACCACTAACATTTAGGTGAAGATGCTCAAAAAGGCAAGAAAAAGGTTGCTTCTTCCCAACCTTTTTTTTTTATATATATATATGTATAAAACCTTTCATTTTGCTTAAACAACATGTGCCTGGATTGACCCAAAACTGGTTTTTTTTGAGATGGGGGATTTCAGGCTGCAGAGAGAAGAGTCTTACACACACACACACACATCTATTTATCACATATTTACATATGACATTTACACTTAGGAAAGAAAAAACCAAACAACTTCTCTATCATGTGAGTAAAATGGCAGTCAAGCTACTGGCAGACAATGCGTGTGTCCAGAGTCTACTCATTTCCATAGTACATCCTGCTCCACAGTGTACATTTCTTTCAGCATGAGTTATCTTCCAGACCAGTCAATTCAAAGCATTTTTTGATCCATTAAACCTCTTCTACCCCAGCCACACAACTTAGTAACATCCAGAACAACATTTTTCTCCTATGAAGAAAACTGGGACAGATGTGGTATTAACTGCTTCCTCCTTGCACTGCACATCCCAAAGGTGTGTACAGTCTGGGGATGAGAGGACATCTTTCAAAATGCTGTGGCTGTTGGATGGTGCTGTACCGGTGGACAGCTTTCTAAATCTCACTTTCTTCAAAGACTTCTTCAGTTGTCTCTCCAGTGGTGACTTCTCCTTCGCTGCTGTCCGACATGCTTGCCCGAGGACAAGATGGGAGAGCAGAGCCCGGCTCTGGGCTGAGGTCTGTCCTCTGCTTCACTAATACCTGCTGGAGCTGCATGCCCCAGGGCTCGCTTGCCTCCAGGCACAAGTGGTATTTGCTACTCAGGTGCTGCTTCTTTCGTTTCTGTGAACATTTCCTGAGGTATTTGATGTTTTCCCCAAGAAAGCACAGTTTACATCCAAAGGGATCTGCCAGCAGGAAGCGGGACCACTGCTTCTGGAGCTCTGCTTTCACCTGGGGGAAGAAGAAAACAGCTTGTCCACTGTGCTGTCTTGTGACCACCCTGCAGCCCACTAACCCAAACGCTAGTTGTAAAATGAGAGGAACTGTAGAAGTGCATTTGAATCCCAAACCTGCCAGGGTGCATGCTGTTACCTTTGTCCAAAGCAGTTACACCAGTTCAAAAGAATACACACATGCTCTCTAATAAGCAGAGCTAGGCAGTGGGTTCATCCTTCTTGGTGTCATTACTATGCTTTATTAGGCAACTAAAAACTCGTTGCATTCTCTTACCTCTCCATTAGCAAAGCAATATAAAACTGCTACAAAAAAACCCTGGAAGAGAAAGATGCAAGAGGAAAAAGTTAGATTGTACTGGAAACACCCAAAGCTTTAGTTTAAAGATGACATTAGCATTAAAGCATAAGTATAAACAGTGCTTCTTAATTTTCAGAAAGGAAACTAGTCACCTGTATTTACTTACTACTGAAGTACCCATTAACTTGCTTTCATATGGTGCCTTAGGAAATGTAGGGCACATTTGGTGCGGATGCTGAAGAACAGACATTATAAAGTTTGGTCTTCCATATTATCTTCATTTTGCCACCACATAATGTTTTTTTTCAAACTACTGCTGTTATACCATGACTTCTGCTATTTATAAACATGGTTAAACAAGAAAATGCACCTTGGGGCCTCATATAAACCATGTGCACATTTGAATTTACAGATGAGACTACTGAGGGGTCTCATTTGGGTGGTTTTTAGAACCGAGTAACATATTAAGTGATTAGTGCTTGTTTAAGGCTCAGCTGTCTTAAGTGTTACGGCTATTCTGTGGTGCCATTTTTCCTTTGAAATCAATTTAAATAAACACCTTTAAAAAAAAACATTAAATCCTAGAGATTAAACTTGTTTTAAACTAATTCCAAAATTACTCTTTCTATTTTCCTCCTCGGTCTATAATTGACCTCAGATCAAAACAGCTTCCATGCATCTCAGCCCAACAGCCTGGCACAGATACACAGATTTATTACTATTGCTTCAGGAAATGCACTTCCTTTGGTATGTCTAAACACATCTATGACACCAGCTCTGATGGAAAGAGTAAGTACTGTTGACTATCAGTGCCGAGGCAATGTTCACATGGCAAGTAAAAGGTGTCGTAACCACATCTGATACAACTGACATCATTCAATTGCTCTCACACTCCTGCTTTTCCAGAAGTGTTTTTCTCAGACAAAAACTTAAAAAGAATCTCACATATATAATATCTTTTATTATATCTAGCATTAACCAATAGCATTTGGAGCATACTGTTAATTTTCTAGCTATCCCAAAAGGTTTGGAGCCATTAATACCTTCATGCAGTGAGTATGAAAAAGAACAGTTTGTCTGCCACACCAGTGGAAATGGAAGCAGGAGAAATTGCCTCTTTCACATATTTTTACTATATTTCATGTTTCACCTGGGTTATGGTTAGCAAGGTGTAGGCAATTTTGACATGTTATTTATCAATGTGACTTTTAAATGATCCTTTCCATCTGAATTACTTCACAGAAATAAAGAAGAAAACAACAAAGAAACCCACCACCAAACTCAAAATCCTGTGGTTGTTAGAGTTTATAATAGATGATATTTTACTATAGGGATAAATTTTAGAATAGAGTTATAGAAGACTGAAACCATGGAGAGATGTTCTGATGGATGAGTGCAAATTTAATAGCTTAAAAATAGGTTTTTATCCAGAACTGCTTCTGCACCTGGAGATCGTTCTCTTTTGGGGGTAGAAAGTCCATGAAAATGTCTCTAATTGGGGGGGGGTTCGTGTTCTGAGTATCAACTCTGTATTTGGCCCTACAAGCACCACAAGCAGAAAAGCATCTAAACTACATGGTGCTGTTCAGTCCTCTGACCACTAAGCCCGATGATACCAACTGCCAGAAATGTAGAAACTCAGCAGATTAGGAGAGGACATTGTGGCACTGCTGCATTGAATCCAAGCTGTAACTACCTGTATGAATTTAGTTCACTGCTGCTGCTAGATCAGACCATGCAGCGATGGGCAGAAGCACTGTAAAATCGTACCAGAAGGTGGAAAATTCAGCTGATGTTTGATGCTAGTTTTATATCCTGATTTATTTAATGCCATGCATGGAACTTCATACTTGGCGATCTTGCCCATGTGCCATCACTTCTATTTTTAAAATGACCACAGTGTGATGGAAAAAGAACCACCGAAGAATTCAGAAAAGTTCATTAGCATAATAACCAATGGGAAAGGATGGGTGCACGTGTAAGCCTCAGAATTAATTACTCTTCAGCTCTATGGACAGTAGCAGCATGATAAATAACTCATTAAATAATGGCCTTTATCCACCAGAGACCAGTATTTTTTCCTGCATGCACCAAGTGAGCAAAGATGTCTCAATTGCTCCATTTTCTATAGAGAAGCAGCAGCGTATCTGCAGCAGAACTCCTACTGAGGATTTAATTTTGTGCTGTTTGAAAACACTGGCTTTAAAGCCTCCAGCTGAGCTCCCAGGGGTAATTGTTTTTCTTTAACAAAACAGTTTAACTGCTTTTTAAAACTACTGAGAAGATTTACAGACTAAACAACTGCAGTGTGTACAGTTTATGTGCTTTTTAGCTAATCCCTTCGCAAATGAGGCTGCAGCTAAAAAAGAGGATCTGCAATAAGCATTGTCAAAGATCTTTGGGTATTCTGAAGAGAAGTTTTGCTTCTAGAGTGTGCTGTGTAGCTGAGCACGTGCATGTTCCTCCAGAAGGAATGAAGTTTGTGTTTTCTAGCAGGGATGAGCAAGCTCGCCTCTGTGTCAGCTTTCTTTGTACTAGCCTGTAAATTACGTTTTCACTTAAAATGATTCTTAAAATAACATCGAGTCACTGCAGCCTCTCCAAGTAAGGCTATGTCTAACTGAGGAGCATGTCCTCTAACACCATCTAATCTAACATCTAATTAGATGTAAATTCCTGACCAACCATTGCAGCCGAGGGTGTACTATCCTGTAACTTTTGTGTATGAATGTGCCGAAGAAGCCCTCATCGCGTGTGCTTGGTCTGTGGGAAGCCACCAAGCACCCACCTGGATCAAAAGCAGCATCTCTGCTGAAGGTGTGGCAATTGGTTTATTGCACACCAGGTAACAAATCCACCTTTAGGATAACACTGCCGTATTCTGAACATGCAGTCTTGGAATTTCTTTTTATCTTGTCACTGTAATAGTGTATTTAGAGACACTAGACCTTGGAATATAATATTAAATGAGAATGCTGTGTATCTGCAGTATCTATAGGTGGGCCACGTATATACATGGATCTATGACCCCTAAAACCAATACTTGTGAAATGGTACTTACATGAAATGAGCTCATTGTCAGCTGAATGAAAAGTCTTATATGTCTTGGAAGTCCTTCCACCTGCTCGTCGGTGATGAAAGTAAAGACAAATTCATGGATTCCCAAAAGCGGAATCAGCACAAGTGTAGATCTTGCCAATCTTAAAAAGAAAATGTTTGATTAGAGTGGGTTTTCAACATCTTTGGTTCAAAAAAAAAAAAAAAAAAAAATCAAATATTCAGCTACAAATAAATGATTCCAGAAACACTTCCTCAAATATTAGCAATTTTGTGATTTTGAGGACAAATTCCCAGATACGAATTTTGGAGCAGCCTGTACAGGACTGAATCCTGGCTTTGGGCTTAAGGTGAAAAGTTAGAAACTTTAGATCGAGCAGAAAGGCCACGATCATCAAGTTTACATCGCTCGGTAACCGAGAAATATTTACATAGCTGTATGTGAGCAATCTGTTCAGAGGGATCCGAGGCCTTCCCGCCACTGCGGAAGCTCTGTGCAGCTGCATGGGAGGTTTCTGTGGTACTTCCAGCAGTCGTTGACTTTTAAACAGCACAATGATTTTTTATGGAAGACCATCTCCTGTGAGAAGTCTGAGAACGTGTTTGCATGGATGCAAGAAGGGAGCTAAAAAGTGAGTCCCGAGGGAGACTTGCATTGTGAGTAATAGCTTGAATCTTAGAAAATACAGCCAAACTGTAAGCAGTAGAAAAGAGAATGCAACACAAAACATGTTAAATGCTGCTGTCTGGGACTATCATCACAGCAATCTGCAGAATATATCTAAGATCTTTTCAATCTTGAATGGTTAAGGGAAATGGAGGTATGCTTCTTGTTAGGGATTTAATAGGATGTTAGAAGTGGAATTTCTACCCCATTGCCAGTCCTGTTAGACAGTAAAATAGGAAGTCAGGACTGTAGTAGCAGACAGAGGTGCACAACGCTTTGATTCAAGATACTCAGTACTGGAAAGAGCTGGGATGTAGAAAGCAGTTAACAAATCCTCAGGTTTCCATTATTTAAATGCAGCTTTCACTGCACCCTCAGCTCCTTGCAGAGCAGCCTGTCTTGGCTGGTCCCAAAAAGCAGGGAGGCCAAAAAGCTGCCCTTTATGCAAAGGCCAATGCCAGGACTTTTCATAAGACATGATGTACCACTGAGACTCCAGCCAGAGAGCCCATATCAGGGCCCACAGGAGTGCAGACTAAGGGTAATATTCTCATTTGGGTTTACAAGAAGACCAGGAACATTCTTGAGTCGGTGTCTGTCAAAAAAGGTAGATGAGAAATGCCAAGGTCACTTAATCTTTTACACCTTTCCTTCTTTGAGGATGTTTAGTCACACAGCCAAGGAAAGATGTGTCACTGCAGTAGAGGCCATGGGTGTACAATGAGGATACCTGAGAGCAGAGATTTTGCTGCATTGCAAAGTCCTTGAGAAAATACCCTTAATACCCAGGACACAGTCACAGAACTGCCATTACCTCTCAGATAAGAAAATATTTCTCCAGATGGCTTTCCTATATCACACTCTGAATCTCTGTTGCACCCCATGGTGGTAAGTAAATGTCTGATCTGCCAGGGCAAACAGGCAACCTCCTCATACTGTGAGATTAAAAAGGGGGCTAGGACTTTTGTGTTATTCATTACATACCTGTATTTGTAGTCATGAAAGCTCATTTGCTGAGCTTTTAGCTTGGAAATCAGCATCCTGAGAATTTTTAAGAAGATGCCAAAGTTAACCTTTAAAGAAAAGACATATTGGTTACTTGCAATAAATGCTACAACACTACTCATACAGCTGTGAAATAAATAGAACCATAGAATAGTTTGGGTTGGAAAGGACCTTAAGATCACCCAGTTCCACCCCCCCTGCCATGGGCAGGGACACCTCACACTAAACCATGTCACCCAAGGCTCTGTCCAACCTGGCCTTGACAACCGCCAGGGATGGAGCATTCACAACTTCCCTGGGCAACCCATTCCAGTGCCTCACCACCCTCACAGTAAAGAATGGGAAATTGATATTAAACCCGTGTAAAACCTGTCACTGACTAACCAATATGCAGTTGTGGTTGTAATGCCAGGCAGCTTTTTACTTTCCTCCTAAAAGTTACAGACAATAAAGCAAGGGCCAATAGCCACATCATGCGTGGTAGGTCCAGGTCAGAAATCAGGAACACGCTTTACTCGAGGAAGTCAGGATAGCCCTGGCACAGCCTGACCAGGGAGGTGCTGGAATCTCCATCCTTGGGGCATCTCAGAACCTGGCTAGACAAATCTGTGGCTGCCCGGATCTGTTGTTAGCAGTGATCCTGCTCAGAGTGTGTAGCTGGGTTGGAGACTTCCAGGGGTCAATTCCAACCAATCCTTCTCAGGAGAACACCCAAAACAGCTCTGGTTGTGCTCTCAGCTACCGCCATGGGATTGCTATGCAGCAAGAAATACGGTTCTCAGCATAACAGAGAATAAAAGAGAAGGCAGAAGTGGGATTTCTGTGTTCTGGTCCTTGCTTTAGGGAGCACTTACTCAAGCTCTGTTAGATGAGAAAGCTCCTCACCAGAGTAGTCTAAAGTCCAACTGGTTTTGAAGTTAGGTTTGCTGGCAACTGAGCTCCATCCAGCCACTAGCTCAGCATCACCACCTCCCTCTCCAGGGAGGAGAAGAAAATTAACTCTATCCCAGGCAGTACACAACAGACAGGCAGTTAGGTTTAAGAAGGTCATCCCGGGAAGAAGCTGAGCCTGCTCCTCTATGCACATTGCTGGGAGGTGATGATCAGAGGGTACATGCTCAGAATAAATTTAACTGCTGGGGCTATCTGGCTCTGAAATAGTACCAAGGCATATCACAAAATGTAATAGAAAAGAGCAGGAATTTAAAAGTATATTAAAGGAATAACATATGTGTGCGTCTATCTATTATTAACATATAAATTTAAGGTGAACTCTCTTTTTGCCAACTTCAATTAGAGGGATATTTGAACAAAAATTGATCCTTTCTGCCACTTTATGTCCACCTCAATATGTCTGTGTATTGGTTTGTAGTAGGAAATGCTATCTTTCTTGTTCCAAAATATTCGGGGGCAAAAAGGACACTAATTACAATGAAAAACGAAGGGGCAAAACCAACCAACTGCATGAGAATATAAGGTATTCTGGACACGCAGCATAGTCCCACCTATCAAAATTGTGTTTATAATCACATCCTCCTGCATTGCTTTGATGATGCTATTTCCATCTCTTTGTTATCACCAGATTTCAGATGTACATTCTTTTTTTTGCGTTTGTTTAAGAAAAAAACCTTATATCACACTCTTGAAATGCTTCATTTCTTTAGGTGAATGCTTTCTCCCCATGAGCATCAGCCGTTGCGAGTCTATTGCTACTTCTCTGTATCCCTGTTATCACCAGATCATGCTCTATAGAGAATTTGGAGCTTTCTAGAGATGCTCATCACATGATATGACCCTCCTAAGTAACCTTCTCACTGGAAAAAATGAGGGTAAAAATGTGAGAAGGGAAAAAATAAAAGCAGCTAAAGGCTCCATCTTTCATCTAGATGGAGCTGTGCAGAATTCCCTGCACAGATAAACAGTGTTCTGAGAGGCTGACACTGAAATCTTCTTTGTTTGCAGATAGCCAGAAAGGAAGCTAAGCCCATCCGCCCACAGTAATTCATCTACTGCATTTTTTCTGTCTCGTCTTTCCCAATCCAGGAATTGGATTATACTTGGAGAAAGGCTCACAAAGGACAACCACACTTAAGCATGATATTAGAAACAGATTAAATAATTCTTACTGCAATGGAAAACAGCATTGGTCCTCGGATAATCCACCAGATTCCCATGTGTTCATTTGTTCCCCAGCAGCTGAAAAATAAAGTATAACCACATAATTTCCATAGAAAGCTTACATAGCCTATGTATTTGTTTTAAAAGGAAGTTAACAAAGTTCAACTTTTGCAGCTGGCATCCAGGAGAAATGGCATAAAACTGGGAAGTTTCACCAGCAACTGTAATTGGATTTATTCTGAAGATCTTCCCACCAGGATGTTGAGAGAGGTTTCCCTAGGCTGCAAACTTCAGCGCTATCTGGCAAACTTACAGGCTATGAATCCACACCAGAACTGTGCATAGCAGCAAGCTTTCATAATGGAATTTATCCTACTGAAATTTATCAATCTAAAATTGGAAACGGGTAGACTATGAATTACAGTCATGCTTCTTGACCTGCTAAAAAATATGCAGTTTCCTTGAAGCTGCCTCCTTTCCTCCTGCTCTAACCTGTTTGTCATATGCACATGTTCCTTCTTGCTAGTTAACCTGAAACTCTGTAGGATCTTGGCTTGTCATTTATAGTTTATATAGTATCTAACTCTGTGAGACTCTCATCGTGATTTGGTTCTTGATGTTGTTGCTTAATAACTGTATTGATGCCTCAAAACACAACTCACTAAGAACCATTAATAGGAAAAGGGCAACAAAAGAAATCATACATAAATCCCAAAGTTTATGTGATGCCATTAACAGTGTCATTGAAGACCAGAAGACTGGAAAAATGATGCTTACTAATGCAAGTTACTCCATTATCATTCATTCATACTGAACACATATCGTTTTTTAGTAAATATCAGGTTTTGACATTATCCTCCGTAACAATTTCTGTATTTTCAAAATGGGAATGAATACTAATGAACCTCAAAGTGTGGGCTGTCAACAAGGAAAGCACTGGGCTCCTTTTCTTACTAACAGGATGCTCTCCATGAAGGTTACATTTGTGCTGACAATTTCCTTCATGTAAGTGGATGAACACTGGATGCCACAGCTTTCATTTCAGGTACAGTGAATGTTCATTCTACTTCCTGATTTATGCATAAGTAAATCTGAGACTTCCTAGAAGTATTTTTATATAAAATACTGAAGATAACCTATAAAGTGTAACAACTGTTAATAGGTGCTGTATAATCTTAACATAATCTGCTAGTCCATGCTTGTGTCAATTACTGTCAGGGGCTTCCAGAAAAATGAAGCACAGAGAAAGCCAATATTCTAAGGCCCATTTTATTTAGTAACCTACCCTGTGTTCTCCAGCTTTGACCTGCTTATTCCCCAAGGGCCCACAAACAGGATAGGAACAACTGAAAAAGAAAGGAGTCAGTTACAGCCAAGCTTTCAGAATGGTTCATACGAAACACAGGTATGTTACAGGACTATGTGTGCAAAGACATAGGCTTTCAGTCTTCTACTTAGAACCGTATAAAAATCAACCTGATTCTGGCTTTCCCCATTTGTCGATCAAATAAAAAACAAAAAGAGATTTTAGTTTATTGTTGAATCTTGCAATTTCAGGCCGAAATATATGTATGTATATATAACACGTATATACATATACAATGCTGGCCTGCCCCAATCTAAATTCCTGACCCTGAGAATCCAAACCGATTTGCACTCGAGGCCTCACCTAAGGCACCAAGTGTTAATGTTTTTATTTGTGGAACCTTAAAGAGTTTTCAGTGGAGGCATGAAAATCTCTCTAGTTAATGAAAAGAGCTAACAAAGGCTTGTTACCCTGGCTTACCTTTCCTGGACCCCATCAAGATAATCCATGGTCCCTATTGCTGCCCCCTCTCCCCCTCCCAGGAGATCGTAAGACTGCAGACTGAACCCCCCCAAGAAATAAAGGATTATTGCACTATTCCAGTCTATAAATACACAGGCACAAGCTTCAATCACAAGCACAAGGCATGAAAGCTATGAAAGGCAGGTGCTTGCCTGGAAGGGGACCAGCAGGGAGATGATCATTATTTATACTTTCACAGTAGTGAGCAAGTTTCTTAACAGACTTGTCCTGCTGCACCTTGAACAAGGAATCAAATGATTGGTCTCTATTCCAACAAGCTGGTGATCTAAGCAACAACTGGATATAGAGAGGTGAGAAGAGAAATCAATGAGGTAACACTACCCAGGGTGAAAGACAGCGGTCTTGGTGTGTTAGCAGATTGTATGCTAGTACAGGCATATTAATATAGCAGAAGGGATCTTTAAAGAGGAATGCAAGAGGGAACAGAGAAATTAAGTTCTTTTCTTTCTTCATTACAAACTCTCTGCCACTGACTCAAAAGAGTACCACAGAAACAAGAACTTGGAAATGGTCATGTACTTACCCCACCCTATCACGATATAGGTCTGTAGCAGTCGCCTTTCAGAGAGTACTACAGTTATCAATAGTGTATGCAGATAAATTCCTTCTACTAATAGCCAAAAATAATTTGCCCCAACAAAGTAATGCATGAAAAACTGGGCAGTCCTGCAAATTATTACAATCTGTGGAAACAAGAGACCAGGAATCATTGTTAATATATAAAAGCTCTGACAACTCCTGGGTTTCTTTTGTTACTTTAGCAACCACTTTAAAGCTATCAGTGGCTGTGCTACAGCTGTGGTTTGGTCACGTATCTCAAGGCCATCCTTACTGCTTGGGAGAGGCTGGAGTGCAACCGTTTAAAGGCTTCTTTCTGCATTATCAGAGAGTTTGAGTAGAGGTGACAAGTAGGAGAAGAGAGTGGCCATGTAGGCTGGGGGATGTGCTCTTTGACATGATCTTTATATCAGAATTTATACTAATGAGCTACAAAATTAATAGCTCCCATTAACATCCTGCAGGTAATTTTGTCTTGATGTGAGCAAACCATACTTATACAATATCACACAATTATGATTTATCCTTCTTTAGGATAAATCATAGTGCAAATGAGAGATGCTGTTATTCCATTCTGCAAATAACCGTGAGAAATTAGAACATTTTCCTAGTCCAGAAAAGCCTTTAAACTATTTTTGTCTCTCAGTGTTCTTCCACTCAAATACATTGTTTGATAACACTGTCTTAAAAGCAAGATTTGTGTGCATTGCTTCGTGCGCCCTGCTTTGTGCTATACATACCAAAAGTGAATAAATACAGTGGTGTGTATGAGCCAAAGAAATGTATAGATTTCTTCCTATAAAATACCACTGTAAGTAGTTTTGCTTAATTGTGTGCTTCTAACTATTAATATTAATAACAAATTAATAGCTATTAACTTGTTATTACTATACAAGGATTTGTATAAAATCAACTCATTACAAGTTATCAAATCAGATTTTTTTTTCTTGATTACCCTAAGTTGCATCAGGGAAATTTCACCATTCAAAGCTTGCTCCCATATAGCAAGGGTCCAAAACTAACTGTTATGGCCACTAGCAGTGCACATTTACTATTAGCAACGAACTAACAAATTACCTCTGGACTGAGGTATAATATCCATCCAGTTTCATCATTTGGTCTTTTGGAGTAAATATTGTAGTATACAGTGTCTTTTATAAGAACTGCCGCGGCACGTAAGATAAAAGATGCAAATAAATTCATATGGATGTAGTTTCTTGTGCAGTGGAGTTTTCTGTGGGAGAAAAGATAAAGTATGAATCCTCTGAAATTATTTAAGTTGCAGAAATAAAGAAGTACAGTTGTATTCATATTGTTGCCATCAATGGATTTTGCTTAGGAACTACTTTTATAATGCTTATTAGGAAAATACAAGTTATTTCCGTAGGCAGTTATGCAATAAATTCAATTACATGAAAAAAGGAATGTGCATATTGGGGTCTGTACTTTTAAAATGCAGGTAAATTTGTACTAACCTGAGTAAACAAAGTATAAGGAGAGCCAATACAAGTGAGATGAGGGAAAAATAATATCCTATAGTGTACAATAGCTGTAATGTGGTAAGTAATTTATGTTCTTCTTCCTAGGAGCAAAGGAGAAAAATGTGTTATGCAGGCAGGTAGGCAGAGCATGAGCATGACCACAGCTCAGCAGCTTGAGTCCAACTTTGTGTTGCAAGGGAGCCAGGGCAGGTTTCTGCTGCCTGCACTGCCTTGTGAAATCACTGCATGATGGAGGCACTTTCAGGCAGCCTTAGTTTCCTTTTAAATGCTAAGGGCTCATGGCCTCACTTCCAGATTGCTCCTGCACAAACACCACTCATCCTCTGATTACAGCTAATCGTTGCCATGATTACATACACTAAATGGATCCCGATGGTTCCATAATTGCAGAGATCAACTCACTTCAACTTTTACACACAAGTGCCTAACCTAGGGGCAGCGATTTTGAGAGGCAGCTCTGTCTAGAGTCATTGACATAGCCTGGCTTTTGGCATGAGTTCAAAGAAAAACATAAATCTCAATTGTTAAATTAATAGTTGTCCAGAACAGCTTTGAATGACAAATTAAGAACTCCAAGGAGGAAGGTGGGCACTTACTTTACACTTGGCTTTATTTAACATTTCTTCTTGCTAAGTTTTTCCATTTTGCTGCTTATGTCTACCTCTTATCTCTTCATATTGCTTTTCTAGGTCAAGAAAAGCTTCTCTGCAGAGGGGACATGGAGATACAGGGTATGTGACTTTCTTAATCCATATCTGGCCTGCAAAGATTTTCTTGGAACCCTTGTCTTTTCCTCAGCGGTTTTGCTGCTTTCTCTGTGAATTGTCTCTCTGCTCGGTGCCAGGGATTTTAGCTCTGTCTTCCTGCAGTAGCTGTCTGTAATCAAGTACTACCTGTACTACGAGCACTGTAATCAAGTGCTACCTGGTGTTAGGAGTACTACCTGCGTAGCAAAGGTGAGCCGTGTCTACTGGTAGAAACTCTCAGAGAGAGTGAAAGCACCCAGGGAGAGCAGTGTGGGTGCAGGAGATTCCCATAGCACAGTCATTAGTCACTGCTCCATAAAAGCATTCAAACAGGCATCAACCTAATAAAAAGCATGAGTTATCATCTTGGCTGTGACAATTGTGCAACACCAAAGCTAATGAAGTCAAGACGATTCCTCCCATGTGTGCAGATACCAGCTCCGAGTTATTTCTAAGATCCTGGGGTTTTCCCCTAAATATAACAGGTACAAGGCCACATGCAGTGTTGGCAGGAGAGCTGGTTAAGGCTTTCAGCTTAAGTGTCTGCTGCCACACAAGATGAATTAATGTGTCTCCTCCCCACAAATTCGCAATCCAGAATGGTCAACAAACCATGGAAAACTCTCAGTACTTAGGAATATTTGTTGGACTTGTATAAATAAACTGCAAGGCTGGAAGTTCATGTACTCACTAAATAAAGAGTTTAGTAAAACCTTAGTAGTACATGGCGGCCCTGAACTAATAGCATTTAGCAAAGTACTTGATAAAATAAAGTTACTTAATGAAGTGATAAATGGCAATAATGTTCACCCAATGAAGTACTTTGGAAGCTGCAGGGAATGCAGTTGTCTGGCCTTAGCAAACCACAGCGATGTGGGGCTGATGCTGTGATGTTTTGAATGTAAGTTATTTGCTTGTCAAGGAGCACCTTGCCTAGTTTTATTAGGAGAAATTCAGTACGTTTGGATACCAGTCTCTCAAGAGAAAATTAACCGTGGAATCTAAAGCAGAAATCCCCCTCCTTAATCTTTCCTCCTCTGCTTCCTCTAAATAAAATAACAGGTTTCCATTTGGTTATCTACATGCAATCTGTGCATCTTTCGCAGGTATTCAGTGGAAACGTTTTATCAGTTAATCAAGAGGGGATTGAGAAGATTGAAGTATTAAACCATCACATAAAACATACTTACATTGGTTTGGAAATGATTTTTCTCAGAACATTCTGAACTATCACGCCAAATGTCTGTGGAGTTTTCCTTTGTTTGCCAAGTGCCTCCATCCAAGCAAACTCTGTATGCGTTTCCTACACTTCCTGAAAGTAAACAGAGGTTCAGCCTGAAAGGTCAAAATAAAGACTTCACTTTCATACGCTTTTTAAAGATTTCTCTTTTACACCACAGCAACAAGCACCACCCTACCCCCCAAAAAAGGAATAAAAGCCACTTTTCTTTTATCTTTGCAATATATTTTTCCATATTTACATAGGACAAAGTAGAAGCATAATCTAGCAGAAACAAGTTCCACAATGTACCTGCTGTTTATAAAAAAAAAACCATAGTTACTGCATCGGGAAGAAAAGCCTGTATCTCACTAGATTCAATCACTAAGCCCCTAAGTTCCACCAGGTGTGGGTAGCACATTGCCTGTGCTGTGCAGTCCAAACTGTAGGAGGAAAACTATGGTTTGATTAGGGGATGACTTTTCTTTCTCTAAGAGACCTGTGCCTGGTGTTTTATTGATGTGCTTTGTGGCCTGATCAGCAGGTGGTGCTTTCTTGGTTTGCACTGCATTGCATCGCTTATACTAATTAAGAACTCGCCCATACCATCAGAAGAATGGGGTGGGGACTCTGGTTGATGGTTTCTCAACATCTGCCTTTCGTTTCTCATCAGAGCTGAGCTTTTTCATTCATTTTTTAATTAGAAAGTGTTTAAAGGCTGCACTAGCACCTAAAATGTTTTATTTGGCTCAGGGTAACTGGACCTGAGGGAACTGCTTTGGATGTAGAGTTTGCTGTGATGGAGTGAGAGTTCTGTGTGGAGACTAGAAATGGGACTAGCAATAGAAATGGGGACCACAGTCCCTCAAAGCCTCTAGGACAGACAGCTGGGCTGTGCCTTTTCTCCTAAGGTGCTGTAGCATGGATGAGAATGCTAGGTAATGTAGTAACACAGCAGCCCAGTTGTGTTCCCCATTATGAGCACAGTTATAAGCTTTGTAACCTGGTGCAATGTTTTACATGTTCACTTTGCAGAAATGTAGCCAGCAAAGAGCCTCTGTTACGTGGAGGGAAGGAAGTTGCTTTCATTTTATTATGAAGAGCTGAATTTGTTCTAAATGGTTGGCAGAAGCAGTTGCTTCGGAGGTTAGGTAGAAGCTGGGTCTCTTTCTGTTTAGCAGCAAAGATGAGGACAAATATGGTGCTACAGAACCAGTCATGCTTGGACTGGGCTGGAGAAAGCTAGGATAAGCAGCCTGTAGTAGTTTCCCATAAACTAAAGGACATGGACACAAGTTATCCTTCCAAGTGATATCAGAAATGCAGTTAAGAAAACCACAGAAAGGCTGTAGCAGGATTCAGAAATGCTTGGCTGCAGAGGTAAGGAATGTTCTTTCATTTCTTTATAATAAAGGGAATATTGTGTGGTTTTTAGACTGTTTTGCTCCTGCAGATGTTGCTGGTTTTCCCTTCTTGAGAGCCTTCCTGCTCCACTCCCCCCGGGAAAAGGCTGCTTGGAAAGCTTGTTTTATCACCACACCACTTCCTGGTGGTGCAGCTTTGTCCTGCTGAAGGGCTGACTGCCTGGGCTGCTGCTTTGCTTGTTTTCTGGGAGAGAGTTTCATGTTTGGGGTCAGTGGGGACCCCAGAAGCTTAATCTAAGAAGCTGAACCCCCAGGCTGTTACTGCCAGTAAAGGCCTGGCAGTACTGTACCATGATCTTGGAGATGTTGCTTTAGAGCAGACAACATGGAGCTGTAACAAACAGAGGTGGAGGGAAGAGAGTACACATTTAAACATCAACAACAATTTTGTGCCTCAATTCGGAAAAGAGATGAGACAAGAAAGCCCTTGGACACCTCGAAGGACACTGGGACAAGAAACACAAGATTCCTGGCATAAACTCAAAGAGAAGTTACCCCTTTCACGTTACCATTTTCCAGCCATGGCAAATAGGAAGGACAAGGAACAGAGACGTTTCCTGGGGGTGAGTAAGGCCAACAGACAAACTGATCAAATGTCCCATTACAGTGTATTCCTGGGGAGAGAAGCAAATAGAGGTTTTACCTGAAGTTGCTCAGACAATGGACCGTCATGAAAACCATTGTGTAGTGTCCTAGGTAACCTGCAAGCTCCTCCAGGCTATTTACAAGGTATAGCAGGTACACTTTGTGTGTTCACTGTGCAATGCTCAGTGTGCAGTGCAGAAATGGCTGCTGCCCTTCTTCCCTGGGTCTACTTGACAGCAGCATCTTTTGCACGCTTCATTATGAGATAAGGGTATTGCGCAAAGTCATCCTGAGGCCTCTTGTCCAAATATAACAACTTCCAGATGTGTTCTCCTGGTCTTTTTGTACATGCCACAGATTTTTGCTGGTAAGTGGAAGATATTTCACCTTACATGAGCCTGTGATACAGGTTCTCAGCTTCGACTACTGCCATCATCTTAGAATCATACAATCCCAGGCTGGTTTGGGTTGGAAGGGACCTTAAAGCTCCTCCAGCCCCAACCCCTGCCACGGGCAGGGACACCTCCCACTAGAGCAGCTTGCTCCAAGCCCCTGTCTCCAACCTGCCCTTGAACACTGCCAGGGATGGGGCAGCCACAGCTTCTCTGGGCACCCTGTGCCAGCGCCTCAGCAGTGAAAGAAATTTTCTTACCCTAGGAAACTTTTCTTTCACACTGTTCCAGTGTCTTATTTTCAGCAACTCCTAATTCAGTTGAAAGAAGAGAACACCTGTTCTTCAACAGGATCACTGGAAAGAGTTCCGTTAACTCACAGGCTGTGTCTTTCATTTTGCTTTTCAAAAACCTTTGAAAGTTAGGGATTTCAATATTTTGGGGAAAGTTTAAGGAACTTTAAAACATAATACATAATTTCTGCCTGAAATTATGCCTGAAAACCTCTCTTTTATTTCTTTGGTTTTGTTTTTTGATTTTCTTCTACAGTTTTAAATTCCTAGGCCAATTTTTTGATTGATTTCCAACTTTTTAAACGCATTTTGAGTGATGAAAAATGCACACATTGATCTTAGACCATATGTTCTGGCCAACAACGTTGCGCACTGGTGCAACTGCCATTATCAGAGTGAGTCATAGGGAATTGTTTGGGTTGGAAAGGACCTTAAGATCATCCATGTCCAACCCCCCTGCCTCACACTAGACCATGTCAGAGCTCACAAACTGTCCTGGAGTCAACCTGTGCATTTGACCGGGTGAGATAGCTACCGAGCAAGATGACCATGAGTGCATCACTTGCACACAGGAGCAGAGACCTGCCCATAGTCATTAGGTGCATAAAGGACAGTTTTACTCTTAACCTTTCCTTGGTGACTGCAGACACCTTTTTCCCAGCTACTCGAACTTCTCCAGCTACTTCAACTGAGCCATCCTTTCTTGAAGACAGTGAGAAGAGTTTATACTCTTGAGAATGAAATAATCACAGATCAGAAGATCCCTTTTTGCCAAACAGCATAAAGGTTGGAGCACTTGGCCAAAAGGTGTGGACTTGGTTCTTCTCTCTGCTACTTTTCAGGAGAAGACATTGCCCTCTTCAGCCAAGAATCCAGAAGCCATGGAGGCAGGAGAAAAAGTAATGGGCTTTCAGCTAATGGATACAAGTGCCAGGTGAACATGGGGCAACCTGGTCTCTGTGTCTCAGCTGATTAATCTAATGCCTGTATTGCAAAATGCATCAGCAGTCCTGTGCCTTGACTGGGCAGAAACCAGACTCTGTCTTGCCTCATGTATTTTTGGTTCTTGTCTGCCATGGCTCAGTTTCTAAAGTATAGACATGGACGAGGTTTTCTCTTCTCTGGATGGTCTGCTCTCCTGTGGTTAGCATAATTTCCAGGAACATGGGTTTGACTTCCTTCCGGCTGAAAAGGGAAGTGAAAAGTGGACTCCTTAATCCAAAGTGAATGGTTCTTACTGATAATGAGCGACAGCTACCTCTTGACCAGGCACCCAGTGCCTCACCACAGTGGAAGCTCAGTTCAGTGGTTCATTTCTGTACATGATCTGGTTTTACACATGAGAACCTAATATGTTTCAGAGCAAAGAGAGCCATTAACTTCATGGCTGCATGTTTGCATGTGTCATTACAGCTGATTGTTCTACATTTAGAACTTGCAGACAGACACTTCTGCCAAGCAGGTAAAAGAATATCTTCACATTAATCAGTGCTATTGAACATGGTGCTTTTTTGTGCTGTTTGTTTCCTTACCAGTATCTACAGTTGATTCCTGCAGCATTTGCAAGCATTCTTGTTTATATTTATTCCATCCAGTAGTGGTTTTTTCCAGCAGAGATGCTTTTGCCTGTGAGTGAATATACTGAATGTGAGGAAAATCAATCAGAACCCTGTGTCTTTTAGTGGTTCTTTCCATTATAAGAAATTAAAGAGGAGATGAGAGGGGAACAGAGGAATGGCAGGCAAGCAGGGATGTAACGACAGACCCCTTTCTCCTCCAGGAAGCTATTAGTGGAATTTCTTCAGTTGCTGTCTTTGCCTGAGTTAGAAATACGTTGCCATGGTGCTATATCACCACAGAAATCTATTAGACTTGTGTAAAGTCCCTTGTAAAAAAATCCACACAGACATTTGATTGCTAGGACCTGTGAGGGTGCATCAAAACCATGGGCGTTTCAGTCCTCCGCTGCAGAAGATGCATGCTCATCTTCACAGGTTTGACAGTCTTTCCAGGCTTTTTACAGTCAACTTATGCCAAGGTCAGCCAACACGTCTCATGTATTCATGTTTCTGCTAGATTAATTTAGAACCCGATGACAATTTTGAGGGCTGTTTATTTTGGGGGTATTTTTAAGATAATCAAGCACTCCTGGTTCAATATCACAGGAAAAAAATGAATAAGGAAGTAGTGCATCAGGAATACTATTTAGCTACTGCCACCTTTTCTCTGGTGCATTCTGTACTCCTGCCCATTTCTTTCTCCAGCAGCTGCGCCATTGGCATTTTTTTCTTCTTACACCATTGTAAGTCTTAGTTTTACTTGCCCACCTGCACCAACTATGTTGCCTTTTTTGCCTGGACAGGGAACAGTTTTGCTGTCCTCCTGTGTCCATAGGGAAGAAGAGGTTTTGCCCTCAAGTTTTCTCACAAAATGAAATGGAGAATTCTTTTTTTTATCCATGCCAGAATTGTCTCCATATAAATCATCTCACACAAATGGACTTTTACGTCCTGAGCTTTTGTAGGTACATTTATTTTCTATATTTTGTTGTTGCTGTTTAGATATTTTCAAAGCTGATTTTGCTTAGGCCTTGCTGTTATGTTGACAACCCAGAAGAGATCAAGAATTCATTTACATTTTGAAAACTAGATTTCTAGAGACCATATGATCTGGACCAATGGCGTTGATGTGATCTGCTTAGAGAGAATAGAAATGAAAGCGCTTCAAGAGAGATTTCCCTTTTGCTAGTGTAGCCTTGAAGAGAGGCTCAACTTTGGATTTAATGACAGCAGATGCTGTGGAGTCCCTCTGCTGTCTGGAAATCAACCCAGCAATCACAAGAGCTGACTGCTCCTCTTGGCCACTCCTACACTGCAAGCTCCTGGCTTCTTGCTCTGGCTCTTTCTCTTTGACTGCTCACCGTCTGCTGTGTCCTGGAAGCTTCTGTCCTCAAACACATTAAGTGTTTCTATAAGCAAGAACAATCCACTCTAACCCCACAGAGTCCTACTGGCCCTCTCACCCACTGTCATCTTTTCCAGGTGAAGATAGGCTGAGAACACAAATGAAGCAAAGTGTGTTGGGGTCTAAATGGGCACTTGCTCTGGTGGACAAATTCTAGCAGGTAGTATGGGTGAGAGTTGCTGCATTTATAAGATATGGATGGCACTATGGCTGCAGAAACACAGAGGTTGAGGGGATTGTTAGTGGTGTGCAAAAAAGGAATGAGAGAAAAGGCTTAGGAGCCCTGCTTGTAAATACCCACCTTGAGTCATTCCATTGGCACTGGAAACAGGTAAGCAGAAAGGAAAGAGACCTAGATGTCAGCATGAAGGGGTGGGATCAGGGATGCAGATCAACTGTTGCTAGCACAGGAGACAGAATTAAATACGTCTCCGCTATAAATCTCCACAGACACAATAACTCCTAATACCTCCTAAATCTGCTCTACTGTTAAAAAAAGTCTCAGACATAGATGAATTTTAATAATGATTTTATATACAGTGACTGATGTGCTTGCAATGTGGTGGACACCTGTGGCATACACCTTATCGGTGTGAGGGGTGCAATTGTCCCAAGAGGACTCTCATATTTTAACTTGCTCTTAGGAAGTATCCCTCTTTCTGACGCACCTTTATCACACAACACTCTGATTGCAGAGGCCTGTAAGAGGGCCATAGCTAACAATCACATTTTAGGAAAGGAATGGCTTAAAATAGAAGAGTTAAATGCAAAATTGCTTGGTGACATGTTTTTGGGTTGTTGAAGAAATGCCCGATTAGGAGCAAAGCAGTAGAGAAAGGATGATGCCAGATGCTGCTTGAAGTTCAATGGCATCATGATGACTTGATCATTATTTGTCCAGGGAAGAGAACATCGGTCTAAGCAGACTCTGTGTAATACACCAGCTGCTCTGAAATCAGAGCTTGAGAGGCAGGCAAGTAGTCAAAGAACACTGTGACAGTAAGTCACCAACCATGCAAAATTCACTACCCATTGGAAATGTTACCAACTGTAATGACCACATTGTGTAGAGCAGACTAAATATAAGTTTTCTAAAAAGCAGCAGTCCTTATACCAAAGGATGCTTTTCAGCTCTCCAGGGAAAAGTAGACTAGACCCTTTTTGGAAATCACCTTTCACGCATGTGGCTGTCCTGAGCTTGCCTGAGCTTTGTGATATGCTAAAGGCTGAAGTAATAACCAGGACAGTGTAGGGCTGTGAGCTTTACCTGTGTCTTTTTCTTTGAACATGTGTTTGTTGGAAAAATAAAGATAATCATACTTACTGACTTTTAAAGCAAGCAGAGAGGACACTATTAACCAACACATGAGGCCACCATTCCATGCTTGGTTTTGCTATATAAAATGTTGCCTGCCCAATGCTCTGCTTTTAGTGCCTCAGCTCGCTTCCAGACACCCTACTTCAAATTCCAGGGGCTAGAAAGACTATAATTATTCTTCCTCTGATGGGCTTGCAAGATAAGGAGAGAACATTTACAGCAGCCATGAGAAAGGAATGCAAGTTTCCAAAATAAAAAATGCCTTGACATTTCCCTCATGTAGGCCTCAAAGTGCTGGGAGCTGGGGAAGACTCTTCAGGCACTCCCGGGTCAATGAACCTCATCTGAAGAGGCAAAGACATTGGAGATGACGCATTTGTGGAAAGACTGCTTGATTTAAGGGGTAGCACTTCAGTATCTAATAAACAAATGTGTTAAACAGCCACAGAAATACAAGGAAAGCCTCACAGCAGCTACCTGCTTGTTTCGTTCCATTCCTGGAGACGAGGTTGACATGCAGTCATGATGAAGCTCAACAAGAGGAAGGAGCAGTTCAGGTAAAAACGACAGTTTCACATCACTTTCTTAGGTAACCGCCAGCTTCTGCAAAGCTGCAGGTCAGTTAGCCAGTGCCTGGTCACGAGTGATGTAAATACCCGTGAGCTGCTTTAAGACTTGATGAAAAATCAAGTCAAGTCTATATCGAGTCAGAGCTGCATCTGACAAAATCACTAAGAGCTGTCAGCTGACCTTCAAAGTTAATTTGAAATATAGGAAGAAGAGCATATAAAATGATTTATATTATTAATCAACAAATGGGCAGATGATTGGAAATTAACAGGGGAGCAAACTATGACCAGGGCCATTTAAATCACAGGGAAACATGAACCTCTCTGTGGAGCACGCACTGTGATAGACCCAATGCAGCATTTTATTCCTAGAAGCTGCAGGTGGAGGATGTATATAAATTCATGAGAACTTATATTTACTTGTAGAACTGAAGTTACACGAACCACCTGCAGGCAGAGTTGCGGTACAGGAGACTTGTCGTTTCCAGAGCTGTACATACAATGGAGGACCTTGAAAAGGATTACAGGACAGCACTCCTGTACTGAGTAGTATTTGTCCCTGGTGCAGCCCTGGCTCCATAGTATGACCAACTTTGATGATCGTACCTCAAAAGAGAGGGTGATAAATTTTCAAGCTATAACCAAAATGCTAGAGTGGTTCGGATTGTTAAACTAAATGACTAAGAAATCCCTATGGATTTATATCAAAGAAATGATACACGTATCCAACAGCAAACCATGATGACTTGAACGTCAGCAACCTGTGAACTGACCATCAGCTGCTTACACAGGGATCACCAAAAGTAGCTAAAAAAAAGACAAACTTGCTGTCTGTGTGTGACTATTCTGTCTGCAGTGATGTCTGGAGAAAATCTTTAAGGATTTATATACATAGATTAAGGCAGTGTCTTGGAATGAGGAAGAGGAGCTTTCTTACCCCTTTTGGCTTGAAAAGGATTACTGCAGGTGCTCCAGACAGCAGATGTCAGTGTTTTCTGTTAAGGCTTTTCTGCATTAAGTGTACTAGAACACCATTCACTGTCCAGTGAGAAGGCAAACTGTGTGAGCTGGGAATAAAGCAGTAGCCTTAAGAGGGAAGGGGAAATAAGGAAGTGGGAAACTTTGATGCCATATGTCTAAGTGAAAAGGATTCAATGATATAAACAAAGAGACAGGCTTGCCTCTGTATCTTACATCCATGTTGCTATTATTCTTCAGAGAGGGGTGCAAGCTGCCTCAGAAAGAGGAGGGTTTGCAGTGTAGACCAATATGAGGAGCACAGAAATCACCACTGAGTTCATGGGGGGCTTTTTCTGCTTTGGCCACGTGTGGGAGAAGGCCCGGTTCTGTGGCTGTGTTCTGGAAGAACAGGTAAATTTCTCTCTGCATCTGACATGAGTCCGTGATTACAGATCCCAATGGGGTTTTGTTATGATCTAAGTTTTGGGCTACTCAGTGCTATAAAAATTTAGATACAATGCATGCTTAGCAGTAGAAATACAAGCTTTCAGATGGATTTACCATGATCTTAAGCAGCAGCAACCTGCAGCTCAGCATGGCTTTTGATCTCAGTTTTATGTTTCAGTTGAAATTCATCCACTAGCATTTGAACAGGGCTCCTGATTCAGAAGAAATTGAACTCCAGTGTCCAAGGCAGAAGCTCGGAAAGCCTGTGACCTTTTGCTCTGACCTGGGCATATCTTCACTTCAAGCTATCTGAAGTCTCACATAGCAGATGAACTGCCTGGTACCCTGCTCGCACAAGAGTTCACCCATCCCGAAATGTAATCCAGCTCCTCTGGAAGGGTCTTTCAGTTCATTTGCCCTGCTCAGAGCCCACAGATTACACCAAGATGACACCACTGTTTATGTTAGATGCAGCAGAAAACACAGCCTGAAGCTCACAAGTAGGAAATGGATTACAATAATAGACCTCCAAGGTTGTAAACAGACTGATTTAAATTTATTTTTTTCATGACTGACTGCACCATAATCAGGATTTTACCATTTTAATTTCTTATACTAAGTTAATAGGGAAATTAATTGTTTCTGTTTATTCAGACTATGCTGTTATGGACAGGAAAAAATAGTGTATTTAGGTATAAACTAGGAATAAGAACTTAATTATTTACATATTATTTCAGCCACGATCGTGGTTTATTCTGATTGATACTTTTCACATCTCTATAGTTTTTTTGTTGGAAAAATCTGGATATGGTGATTTCTGGTGCTTCTTTAAATTTTTCTGTCTCATTAAATACAATAGAAAGCAACAGAACAAACAAGTTACAGTAATCCCTAAAACAAAGTAACTGACTGTGATTTACAGTCTTGTGAAGTTTTGACTTCACAGAAGTAATTGGGAGATTTTCTGTTAGCATTGCTGGAACCAGTGCTTTGGTACAGATGTCCTACCAATTTAAGGTGTCTCGCAAACCAGAGAGTTGTTTCAGTTCTATATTCATTAATGTGAGAGAAGCTCCAGATTTCAATTACACAAGCACATTAGGAATATTTTATGTTAAAAAACCCAGCAGATGTGTCTCCTGCTAAATTTTTCTTCATAAAAAAAAAACTAGGAACACAATTACAGTCTCTACAGCACGTACACATGCAAAACAATTTCTTTAGTAATCCAGCTAAAGGAAGGACAAGTGAGTAGAAATACCATATTGCTGTACCCTAAATCTATGTAGGAATTTTATTCAGATGAATTGAAATGTAATACACATTGGTAATTATTTCTTGTATTTATCAAATACCAGGGCTGATATTATTAAATAATAATAATTAAAAGCATACATGAAAATTCCCTTGAAGTGACATAAAGATATTTTGTCATTAAATCCCTAAACTCTTCCAAATCATAAAACATTATAGACAAAGAAGTAAGCTTTCAGATTTTTCTAACAGATTTAGAAAAAACAGAAATGAATAGTTTAATAGATCTCAACAAGAATAAAAATAGAAACTGCATACAGATTTCCTAGCCTTCTGTAAGACGCTGCAGTGCAGAATGAAGCCAGTAACACCAGATAAAAGATAATGATAGAACAAAGCAAAGTTATTTTCAGAACAGAGAAAAAACTGTAGAAAACAAACATGATTCACAAGAGTATTAATATTTGGTAGGGAAATGGAAAAATAAGTGTAATTCAGTACTGATCAACAGTGCTAAGAAAAAAAGATTGTATAAATAGATGTAAACGCAATTTCTTCCTTGTATGAATGAGCATTAATAGAAGAAAATTGTAATAAATGACCTCAATTGAATTCTAGTACAAAACTCTACCACTTCTCAACCAACACTTCTCATGACTAATTTTTAATACATATAAATTGCTGGGGGAACTACTTTTGAAATGAACATGATGTTGGTGAAGGTTAAAATGTTATGTGATAGGAATCCATTTTCATACAGTCCATTATTAATCAGTGAATGAGCTTACCTGTTTCACTAGAAACAATATCATGACAGAACTGGCAGGTGCAGGACATATTCTGGACCAGAGTCCCATGCTGGAACAGAGACCAAAAAGTGCCACCATACACATTCTAATAAATTTGTCCCCAGTATGCTGGGGCTACTATAGATCAATGATATCACCCTGTCCCATGGAAAAAAAGAAGCTGAAATATCTTCTTTTATGAGTGTAACTGTTTCACGAATCTTCTCACAAATAAGAGAGGAAGTTACTACAGTGCCTGCAGCTTGCTCGGCTCCAACTGCGTTTTGCTTTTCCCGATTAAAGGCAGAGAAAATTTACTCTAAACCTCACAGAAAGTCTGCTTACTGTAGCTTGTCCTTTAGCCAATCAGAAGTCAGAAAACTATTAAAACATTAAAGGGCTGATCCTGTTCCCCTGAAACTCCATGGGAATTTTGCCAGGGTTTTTGCAAGAATGCAATCCAGCTCCATAAATACACATACATATTTATACACACCTCGTGAAACCGTTGAAAGATGGCCTAGAACACAGAAAAACTCCATGTAGGAAGCTTGCTTCGCAGGAATCAGCTCAGTAATAGCTGGGTTTATCCTTTCTGAGCATGTTTTGTGAAATATGCACTATCAGTGCAGGATCAGGGAGGATCCAAATGTGCAGAAAATGATGTTACCAGTGGTTATTTTGTTTTACTACAATTCTTGTGACATTCCTCTTTTTTTTTTTTCACTTTTTCAGCTGTGGGGTTGGAGAAACTGCTCATGAATTAATTTTTTAATTTTGCAAAAATTGTTTTCAACTTTTCTAGTTGCAGAGAAAAACTTGAAAACTTCAATAACTCTATGTACTGTGTAGGCTCAGGGAATCAAACCATTTATAGTATAATAGTTTTAGAATCAAGCTTATGATTGTCCTACTTTGAACTGGCAATCTGGAGAGTCGAGGGGTTGCCTCCTCCGTTTCCAAAAGGAGTGAAACCTGCAGCTCTGCATGCCCTTCCCAGAGCTCAGGGCCATCCAGAGCAGCTAAGATGGAGATCAGGCAGAGATACAACGCTAGGACTTGTGGAGGCCATCAGTAGTTCAGTTTTGAACACCAAACATACATAGGCTAAACAGTGTGGCAGATAGATACACCCTGCAGCACACTCCACCAGCAGTGTGACCTGAGTCTCTACACGCATGCCCAAACGTTCTTCTTCTGGAGGAATCCAGGAGGTGAAAAGGCATAATACATACCCATGTCTCATCTTTACATAAAATGTGGATGTAATAAAAAGGAGTACTTGGACATGGATATGGAAGTGCCATGGGAACCAGGATTTCCGGATGGAAATGCATTCAGCCCAGTCTGGAAGCCAGGCGGCCCAGTCTCGTGGCCTGCCACTGGCCACTCTGTGCTGCTGTGCCTCCTGGCTAGATGTGTCAACATACATGTCCCACCCTGACACACCAAAGGGCTACTCTGTGGGTCAGGGAGAGCCCCTTCAAAGCCCCAGTAGTAACTCCTCATCTGTGTATTGCTATGAATATAGCCCTATGTGATTACTCCTGGGAACAGAAACATAGATAAGTGCTTAATCCTTAGAAGGACTTCACTCCCTCCCTCCTTCCTTCCCACCCATCCTGTTCTCAGATGTACTGGGCAGTTCACAATGCTGTCCAATTCACAGAGGCTTCAAGTGGAGTTCCCAAGTGCTACATCCTCATGAAAATACACTTACACAAAGCTGCAGTTAAAAATAACTGCTGGCTCAATCTACAGTCTGCTTCTTGGGCTGTGAGATTTGCTGTGCCTTTTTAGCCCAGATACCTGCTTGGGTTTCGCTCTGTTGCTGGCCAGCTCTTCAAGCTGAGATCTTCCTAAGTCTAAAACAGGCATTTATCCTATTTCTTTGAGTTTCATACTGGGACTTGTCTAGCCACCAGCTCCTCCAACCCTGACATCTTACGGTAGAGAGTTGTCTTAAAAATCAGAATGATTTTCATGTCACATATGTGACTTCAGTGTCTGTCCTGTGGTACCACTCTCCTTTAGGCATGAGTTTTGACTTTACAGTTGTAAAATGAAGCAGGCATTTTCTAACACTCCTGATCTTTCTGGTTCTTTGTATCATCTACTTGCATTGTCAAACAGGCAGGAAAAACAACGTATAAAACATGTCAAGGTGATAAATATTTCTTAGATGGAGGGAAAAATAAAAGCTATTTCAGAGAGAACAGGTGGGCAGACAAAATAAGATAATTCAGCTTTTTCTCTACCGCTTCACTTTACGTTGGTTGAAAGGTCTATGACATGTTCGTGCAGGCAGACTGGACAGTGCCTAGAAGCCCATCAATAGGAAAATCATGTAGTTTGTGGCTTTCATTTGTCACTGGTGGAACTTTGAACAGATGCAGTCATCATCACTTGACTCATCACTTTGACTAATGCTGTCAAATGCTCTAATTTAGCAACTGCTTTATCTCCTTAATACATGTAAGACTCACATGTATTCAATCAAATCAGCATTCAGTGTAACAGGAGCATTTGGATCCCCAGGATTTTATTTCTTAGCTGGGAATTGGAGTTCCGTCAGCGTGACTTCACCTGCTGATCGAGGTAAATGTGCATATTCTGTTTGTCTAAATACAACTTTTCTGATCTCATACTTGGTACACACAACGCTGCTGTGTTCTGTGTATCTGTTCTCCTGTGATTCATGGGGCAAACTGTAATTTATTGTCCCACCTCCTCATATGTCTTTCACAAGACATTACTGCCAAACAGCACTGTCTTATATCCTTAATCTCTCCTGCCACATGATTTCTGGCCATGCCCTTATCTCTGCTTTCTGTCTTAACAGCTAAGCTGGTACAGTTTTCTGACAGGAATGAAGAATGGGATGGTGACTGCAGGCAGTGCTTCACCAGGCAGATACATACACAGCTTTGTAAAAGGTTCTGCCTAGAGCAATCGATAGCGCAGTCCTGGGGGATGCCACTTTCAGTCCCAGCTGCAGACAGACGGCAGAGAGCCTCAGCAGCATTTTCTCTCAGTTTTCTCTCTTTAGTCTTCTCCATCACCGCATTCAGTAGTAGTTACTGGTGTGAAGGGACAAGAAAAGTTGCCAAACCTTTCTGTACGGGGCAGAGCAGAGGGGATCACTGCATCCGCTTTAATAGCCCTGATGCCAGCAACAGCAACGCTGTGCAATATATTTGGGAGACAGGAGATGACAAGTTTGTTGATCAGAAGTTTCATGCTGGAATTTGGTATTCCTGTGAAGAAATTATAAATGAAGAAGGTGAGTAAACCCCTGTAAATTTACTTTAGAAAGTCATCTAGGTTCTTCCTACTTATTTGGTGTCAACTTCCTCGGCTGCAATGCCATGCATGTATTTTAAAGGAAAAAGTATCCTTTAACTTTTTTTTCCCTAGGAAGGGAGATCTTAAAGGGTACTATCTAGTCAATTCCTAAAAATTCCCCATAAATCCTGAAAAAAACTTTAAGGTGACAGGTTTATTTTTATTATTAGTATTAGTATTAGTATTAAATTATTATTACTATTAAGTTACTATTATTATTACTAAGTAAGTTAAATTACCTATTAAGGACAGTGTTTTATTTTCCTGATGTTTTTAGCCCCTTAGGCAAAAATAAACATATTTGCCTCAAACAACTGCTGATGATTCCCTATGGCAATGTCAGAAAGCACAATGTGATTTGTTTATTTTTAGAGTCATTTGAGCAATTAAATCTGTGAGATCTAAGCTATTTCATTAATTCAGCACAGCTGTTTCCTGCCTTTCATAAAGCAAAACAGGATTATTTTCACCCTGCTAAAGCCTAATCTAGAGACTTACTAATCATGAGTGGTAGCATCACTTTGTGTATGTAAATGTCAGTAGAATGAAATGAGCTTGCCTTTAAAGACAGCTTCTAGTTATTTCTTGATCTTTGTATAAAAGAATTGCTTAGCTCCTTCAACAAATAGGACATTTATTGTAAATCAGCACTAAGTTTTCCCCCTTATGTTCTGACAAGTTTACAAATGACAACTAGATCATCCAGAAATCAAAGCAGCTTTCACATGTGATATAAAATGCATATATTTTCACAACACCTGTCCTTAAAGTCCAGTTCCACCACAAAGTCTTGTAAGCTGTGCAATTTTAAGGGGGTAAATGTCAAAGATCAGAGCAAAATACATGTGCAAAAGACATCTTTCAGGTGGTGATGGCTGTGGTTGTTTCATTTGTGCATGAGCTAGTGCAGTTCTTGTTTTCCAACTTAGTGGCTGAAAAAAAAACACCCCGTATTTTCAGAGCAGAGCAGAATTAATTCCAAGAGCTTTGTTCACAGCATCTGTGGGGGGATCAGGAGGTCACATGGGTTTGGAAATCAAAGCTTACAGGAATAAATTGTAATCAAGCTTAGAAGAAATTTGCGTGAGCAGCTGCTTTGTCGCTGCAAGGAGAGGACTTCAAATGAGTTGCTAGATTTCCCATTCTGGCTTTCACAGCTACAACCTTTTGGAAGTCAATGTCTCCCATTGTCTCCCATTCTATGTCTCCCAGATTCTGGTCCTGCCTTGAAAAAGTTCTGGAAGGATTATCCAGCTAAGTGTCAAGAACAGATTGATGTACCAGGGACTCTGCATACAAATATACATCAGAAATCATTTCTCCTCATCTTTTCAATTTGTGCTTTTATGACAGGTTTAGCATTTTCTGCTTCCTATGAATCTGTTTCTTTAAGTTATTACAGAATACAAAATCATCCTAAATTTTATTTTAATTTTTTTTTTTTTTAGGTGAGAAATGTAGAAGCTTCATCAGTCTGACTCCAGCTTCTGATCGAGGTAGATATGAATAATTTGTGTAAATAAAACCTTCTTGATCACATTAACCAACACCAATATTCTGTATTTTGATATCAAGAATGCTTGCTTTAATCGCACAGGTTTTTGTCCTTTATTTACTTTGTCAACTCCAAAATTAAGTCCACATGACTTGAAATATTAATCTGTGTCTTTTGAAGCCACTCCATTGGAATAGGTATGTTCTTTTAAATTACTTTAAATGTCACTACTGGAAGTCAAGATTTGTAAGTTCTTGGCCCCTCTTTCCTCATACTTCCATATTCAGTCATTAAATCTGTGGCTTGCACCATGCAGCCTGCAGAGGGACAGGCAGTGTGTCAACAAGGGCAGGCAATATGCAATTTCAGCCCCTTGAGGAAGAAGGCTCAGTATCTGAAGTCTCGTCCTCCCTGCCACTGTTGCAGATTCTCACACTTACTTGACTTAGAAAGGTTTGGGAAAGTTATTGGCCAGCTCTTGCTACTATCTGGACACAAGACCTCCTGCTCCTGACTGTGAGACATTAGCGTGCTGACAGTAAAACAGCAGGCTGAGAAGTTAATCATGAGCAGATTAACTTCTTGTGTAAGACATCATTAACAGAAATCCACAAAGAGACCGGTTAGCAGGTAAGCAGAGAAATGAAGCTCAGTGAAACATGGAGAGTGTCTGGGTTCATGAAGGCTTCTCTGCAAAAAATCAAGATCCTCTTTGGTGGAAAATTAATCCTATGGGGATGATTTTAGTTAATGACTAGACCCTCAGGTCTAGGACTGTGTGCATGGCCTTGCAGTCTGTTAGCTGGGTAACATGGTCTTCTGGTTTGGTACACTTCAGTCTGGACTCAGCAACTGTGTCAACAACAAGTAAGTAACTGGATAGTAGTTCTTTTTATATTAACTTTGATTCATGGTAATGTTAGGGTAGCTACTGAGTGTAAAACCATGCTGCTCCACTTTGTACTTTAAGCTTCTTAAGAGAATAACAGAAGCATGCAAGTACTCTACCACTAAATGGCCAAATCAGTAGAGGGAATTGCAATTTAGGGTGCCCACTGACCTCCAAGTTTTCCTATAAATGTTATAATAGCATCCTCACAGGATTTGAGCTTTTGTTTAACGTTGTGTAAACAATATAACTGAAGAAGAAAGAAATGGTGAAAATACTAAATGACTGCTTAGAATATCATTGGTATTTATTGGGTTTTGCAGGAGTTTTATGGCTGTCTATTGTCACAGAGCTTCTGTACATCATTTTGCTTCTGACTGGAGTCATTCTTATGTCAGTAGAAATGTGCTACTACAGCACTGTCATTGATGGGCTAAAGATCAACGCCTTCTCTGCAGTAGTCACCGTATTAGCAGGTACAGTTAAAGATCTCAACTTCCTATATCTAGGAAATGTAACATTGACAGACTTCCAGCTGAAAATTAATAACAGTGTTCAAAACTCTTACAACACGTATGGAGACAGATACAGTGCAAGAGGCAGCAAAATGTTATGGAAAATATTATTTTCAATTAACTATTTCTTACTATGATTATTTTTATATGTTATTTTTATAGCTTTTATTATTTTAATTATTTTCTTTTCATAAGTTTTAATTTCATTGTCAGGTTGGTTGTCAAAGGTAAAAAAGTAGCATACTCTTCCAAATAACTTGTTGGGGGTATTTTATTTACAACATGCTAAGTATAAAATTAGCAATAGCCAAATTAAAATAGCACTTTTAAGAAGGAATAAAATGCAATTGGGTGTTAGTAGAGAGTCACCATTAAAATTGTCTTTCATTTTCTACATATTACTTCCTAAACCAGTGCTATTTAATCATAGGGTCCTGGGCACATTCAGTTTGGAAGAAACTTCAGAGGGTCCCTAGTCCAACCTGGGGGATTCTGTGTTTACTGTGTGTTGAGCAGGAGGAGGTTGGACCAGAGATCTCTGAAGCTGTCTTACAGCCTGAAGTACTCTGTGATTTGTTCTATATTATAGAATTGTTGCTGAGGAATGTTGCAGTAAAAACTAAAAATTACATGTATTATGAGCAATGTTTCATAGGGTTATTAATTTTAGAGCCAGAAGCAATCATGGAGCTCATGGAGCAATCAGTTTGGAGACCAAAGTGATTTACACTTGGTGCAAGCTTATCTTTTAGAATGGCATCTAATTGTAAGTCAGACATCTGGCAGATGGTAAAGAGTTAATATTAAGACTGGTTTTGTCATTCTCTTAATAGCCAGTTGACAGTCAAACTCCTTTTTCCAAACAGTTTATTAAGAAATGTGCTATCATGGTTCCTGCTAACTCCTGAATGCTGTGTTTCACAGCATGAAGCCTCTTGTTTCTGTGCTATGTAAAAGGGTTCTCCCCATTGCCTGTTGATAGTGTTTCAGGCAACATTAGTATTCCAGGGAAAACCATTTCCCAGCTATTATTGGAGCCAGATCAGTGTCAGCCCTGACTTGTTATGCCCGAGGACGTGTCCTAGACTAAGAGATTCTGTGCACTAGCGTATGAACAAACTTGCTTCATGAACACTTAACAAATTGAGTCTTGTGAGTTTGGGATGAGACCATCTGTTCTGAGAAGCTAATGTGTTTCAGGCAGTGGGATAGTTGATTCTGCAAGGATATTTATGGATTTGTAAATGAAGCTGAAATCAAAACAAAATAGATGTTCATGGGGAAGGTCACTACTGGAAGATAAAATGCAAAGGGAAAACAGATGATGATACCCTTAGGATTAGGCAGCAACCTAGTAATGATTTTGAAAAATAAATTATTAAATATAAGTCCCTTTCATAATCTTTTTTTCAGCGCTTACAATGCTTTTTAATGGCCTTTAAGTGTTCACCTTTTCATTTACCTACAAAACTTTGATAAAGCACAGGGAAATGGAATATGACTGCATGCCTGTGAAAACTCTCTCCACTGAGCAATAAGAAACTGTGAAGTGTATAAGGTGCAAGGCGACTGAGCAGTACTTGCTTGTAATGGCTGATCTCTGCTGAGGATTGAATTATTAAGACGTTTTCAGAGGATGAGAGCAAATCAACCTATTGCCTTTTAAAATCCATGGGCTGCACATCCCCTTGCTCCCCCTGATTACTCTGAGTACAGAGTAACTGTCAAGATAGTGTATTAGTGATTGTATTGGCAAATACATGGCACATTAATACACTTAAATTATGCATTTTTGAGTGATTTATAGAGTTCAGGCACTTCATAAAATATTCTTCAGGAGCTCAAGGGGCAAGTGCAAAAAGCTGACAAAGAAGAATGTCCTTAATTTACCTTTTCTAATGTTCTTATTATATTTTGTAGGTCTTCTGGGCATGGTTGCTCATATGATGTACACAACTGTATTTCAAATGACTGTAAATCTTGGTCCTGAAGACTGGAGACCTCACACATGGGATTATGGCTGGTCCTATTGGTACCTATTGGTTTATATTTGGTTCTTCCATTACATTTCAGTCACTTCATCTTATGTCCAAGGAATGTGTACCTAATTTATAAGGAATGGGTCTACCTTATTTCACTCCTTGGGAGGCAGTTACCAAGCAGCTGGTTTTCTCCAAATTCAGTTGTCTTAGATTATTACATAGGATGCATAAGATTGTGAATTTTGAATTTGCCATCCTTTAGTATGGAGAACTCCAACTGCTCTGCACAAAGCAGAGGTCCTTCTCCATACACATTGGATCCAGTACCCTCATGTCCCAGAACAGCTGCCTCGCATAAGGTGTTTAAAACTCTTCCAGCTTTAACCACTTAGGCTGAGATTTTCCTTATCAGATACACGTTTCAGGTTGTTGCATCTGGACCATTTCAGACAAGATGACTCATTTTTTTTAACTGTCCTAGGTAAAATTGCATTATTTTGGCTCTGTAAATAATTGCAACACATTTTCTGGGGAGATCTAGTGACTTTATTAGAAGAGGGCTGTTTAGAGGATTTTTGCTATCGAGATACTTCAAAAATCCATCAAATCTGATCAATAGCAAGCATTTGAATGTTCACATCCTGGAAACTGCTGCTATTTCTCCAACTGTGACTAAGAAGAAGAATAGGACCAGTTGAAAAAAGTCAATCAGGACCAATATTTTGGGTCAGTATAAAAGAGCTCAGGCTGATTGTCTCCTTCATACTTCTCTGACAGCTGAGATTGTCACTCATTCTTACTGCTCTTTCTACTTTTATTGTCCCATTATTGAACAAGAGCTTATAGCTGCACGCAGTCTTGAGGGTGCAGACTTGCTAGGGATTTTTGCAATTAAATAGGTGTTTCTTTCATCTTTTGTACTGTTACTTTTTAACTTCCTAATAACTCATATCTCATTGGAAGGTCACAGTACATTGATCTGTGCCTTTCCAGAAGCCTGTTTCCTACGCAGCAGCAGTTTGAAGGTATTGTTACCTGTGTATAGAAATGGAGATGTTTCTCTAGTGCTTTCAGATGGATGAAGGATGGGCCTGGTCAAACTGGAGATTGGCCAGATCGTGACAAATGGTGTAACACACTTCATATGGGATATTCCATGCAGTAAAAAGAAAACCCATAATCCAGCTGAGCTTCTGTTGGTATTTCTCTTATGCAGATGAACGACTGGTTGCTATAGCTTGCTTCCTTGTTGAGTTGACCTGTTTGATTTCCCTTTTTGTCATTTGTCTGTGGGCAGAATTCAGATTGAATGCTCTCCTTCTTGAAGCTGAATTTCCATGTCAGCCAAAGTGCTCTTTATTTTATGAATCTCTCAGTAACAAGATTTTGCTCACTTCCTTCCTCTGTTCTCTGTAGTCAGATGGAGAATTCCCCATTTTTTCCAAATTGTTTATGGAAAACCAAAATTTCAGGCAAAAAACTTTGAAGAACCACACTGATGTGCTTCCTGTATTGACAAAGGAAACCATTTATTTCTGACCTTTGTTTTTTTTCTCTTATAAAGCAGTATTGATCTACAAGAGAATCTGCTCATAAGAGATTAATTTCTTTCAGTCTTTGCTAAGAGGCCTTTATAGAAGCTTTCTTGAAATCAGTTCCTTGCCCTTACGTCAGAGTCCTTCAAAGGGCTTCAACAGGTGGATTAGGAAAAGCACCTTCATAGTTTGTCTGCTAATGCTACTGTACTTTAATTATTTAGCCAAAAATGCCTCCAACATGAGTCAGGACTGCTGCAGACCTTCTGCTTTTATCTCATTGCCAGGGCTGAATTTTCAATTCTTCTCTACCATGGCTGGCATAAACCCCAGGTTACATACCACCATAGGTAGGCATGCTGTCCCATTCTTGCTCCATTCACAAAAGGAGGGAAATCTGTCTGCGTCTGGTGATTTGCTCCTACTTTTACAGCTTTTTAAAAGAGCTCTTTTGTGGCTCCCCAGATTTAAGAGTTAGTCAGGGTGTAGTCTGACTGATTTTAGGAGCAAAGATTGCATAAACTGCTCCTCTTCTTCCTACTTCTATGTGCCCTTCACATCTACATGCTATGCTCTACCACCCTCAAATTCTTGAAAAGCATACGATTTCCTGATCACCTTGGAAAACAATCCTGGCTAAAAATATGTATTTTAAAACCTAAATGTGTTTGTTGAACTACAGCAGGGATGTGGAAACAAACAGCTCCGAGGGATAAGAGAGATAAGCAGGAGTGTCTTACACTGATCTCTCCACCAAAGCAAACGATTCATTAGGTAATCATGACCTTACCATGTTGAGAAAGCCTCCAATGAGCAAATTCCTCCACAGTGAACTCCAATACATTCCACTGTGGCCATATTTTTACATGCTACTTTTACAGTTCCATCATGCATTGTCCACTCAGTAGTTCAAGTCAACTTTGGTTCTTTATGCTGTTTTCTTATGGTTTTACTTTTAACATTTAGAAGTTGATGGCCTTTTCTTTCTGCTTAGTCATGACCTATGTTTTCTCAGGAATGTAATTCAGTGCTTTAAGCCTGCTTTAGTGAGCTACTTCATTGTGCATTCTCTTTTCTTTTTAACCCTTTTGGATAACTGGCACATATACATCTCAGTGGTACATCACCTGTGAGATTCATAGTCTCAATAACTACACCTTTTAATTTTTTATGCATCCTCTTTTTTTAATAGTTCCTTTTTCTGATATTAAACTCTGAGTAAACAGAAATTTGAGGTAGGATTTTATTAAACAGGAATGTTAAATGTGAATATGTAGATGTCAAAATGTAAGTTAGGTATGTAAATGGTCTTTCTTCTCCCACACCATGCTCCTCTTTCCCTAATACACCCCAATACAAGCACATGTATGCAGTATTTTCACAAATAAAATGGAAGGACATGGATATGAAAACATTCTGCTAATTTCTGATAAACCTTTTTGTTTATAGCCTCGCATGGGCTTCCTTCGCTTGCTGTATGGCTGCAGCTGTCACCACTATTAACAAATACACAAAAACTATTTTGGAATTCAAGCACAAAAGAAAAACGTTGGGAAGGAGTTTAAAGATTAAATACAAGTTTCCTGATCATACATCTCCAGAGAAAGCTTGCAATGTGTATGTGAACTCGTTTCACAACCGTACGGAGGACCCTGCACGTCCAATAAAAGGCTTGCGGCACCTGGCCACTATTTCAGTTCTGTAAATTTGAACTGTACCTCAAGGCATCCTATAAATCATAATGTCAGATCAAAATGAAACAGTATTAATAAAAATGTATACTTGTGTAGTGTTAGTTATCTTTATTTTTTAATAAATAAATCCTATTTCCATGAGTGTTTCAAGGAAGTCCTAGTACTGGAAAAGTACGTTCAGGTGTCTCAGTTCCAAAAAGACAGTGATACAGGCCCTCCAATGTTCTGATTTGTAATCACTCTCTAGTGCTAATATAAAGTATGTGAGCTTGTTAGAATTTCAGAGGAGTTTCCACCCTCATTCTTTATTGAAAAGACTGCAAAGCTCCCATCCCAATCCGTGCTATCCTAAGCTGTATGTCAGATAAATCACCTGTTTCTTTCCACTGGTTAAGAAGGGCACTGGGAGGTTAGCTCTGGATAGGCTGTATTTAGGACCCATGTCTGAAATTAGACAAGAGACTCCTCAGTTCTAAGACTTTCCAGTCTTAGCATTTTTTAAATTCTTCCTTACTTCAAGGGCCTTTGTGGCCAGCAATGTAAAGGATCTTGGCCAACACCAGGATACAACTGATTTCACCACAAGAACCCTTAAATTTAACACAGGGGAGCTGCAGCACACATTAACAGAAAATTGTGTGCCACCATGCACAGAGACCAACTCAGAGAAGTTTCTCACCTTGTGGATGTCCAGTCCCTGGCAGTGTTCAAGGCCAGGTTGAATGGGGCTTGGAGCAAGCTGCTCTAGTGGAAGGTGTCCCTGCCTGTGGCAGGGGAGTTGGAACTGGATGAGCTTTCAGATGCCTCCCCATCTAAACCATTCTATGATTCTATGCTACTTTCAGACATGTGAGAAGTTTAGAAAAATTAAAAGGGCTGTAGTTGAGTATCTTGCTCCTATGACTTCTACAACTAAATCTGCAGGCCTGGTTTCATCCTCATTTATGAAAGTTAGTATTATTAAGGAATTTACATGGCTTAAAATATAGATAAGTGAGGCTAACAGAAAATATCTCTTAATGAACTAATCTCATAATATTCTTATTGTCATAGAATTTGTTATATGCAACATCTATACCCAGGTATTCAGACAGTGAGGCAGAGATGGACAAAAGAAATAGAAAATTTATGATTAAATAATAGATTCTCCTGGAGGGAAAAATACTACTTCAGAAATACCAGTGGAGAAGCCTTGTTCTTAATATGAGAAAAAAACCCACAAAATTATAGAAAAGTGTGACCCATTTAAAAGGTCACCTAATCCTTCTTTTTCTCTAGGCAGGATAAACTAAAGCTGCATTGCTTTTTTACAGATGTTTCATTAATCTCTTCTTTAAAGCTTTCAAATACAAGCATTCCAAAATTTCTGTGGCATTTATCCTTCGTGCTTAACTATTCTTAGCAGAAAATTCTTTCCCTGTAATTCTCCTCTGCATTAACATTAGCACATTGTCTTTCTACGGCAGAAATGGAGAACAGTTTAGTTCTATCCTCTAGGAAGTACATTTTAGGTATTTGAAACCTGTTTAGATATAACTTTCTTCTATTTTCTATATTAAAATACATCTATCCTTTAAAAAATTCTCAAGAATTTGATCATAGGTGTGCTTTAACCTTTTTACCCTCACTGCTTTTCACTGTGGTTTCTTGAACTGTTCCACATTTTAAAAGTGAAATATTCAAAATCACTGAAGAATTTCTGCTGATATCTGGAAAGTGCAAAATGGAGCAGATGGATTATTCAGCTTATTTCAACACACAATCCATTTGCTTTTAGAACCAAGCAAGGCAATATTGATTCATGTTTAGTTGTGATGTCCTGTGATTCTCTGATCTTTTTCTGATTAAATTCCCCAGTTATTCCATATTTTGTTTCTGTGGAGCTGTGAAGGGCTTGACTCTTGCAGAGGTTCAGACACAAGTATAAATGAGACCACAGCAAAAGCCCTTTTTTTTTCTGAGGGAGCAGAGTTCTGTTGAGGAGCAAGTAGATTTTGGACAAAGTGGATGTTTGACTTCACAGTTAAGGTATAGTCATTCAAACAATAAAAGCCCAGTGCTACAACAGCAAATAGATGGAGCTCCAGCAGGTACTACTTTCCTGAGGTAGATGCGTGCATGTTTCTTGAAGCCAGAGCAATTGAATTAGAGATACATGAACAGGTTAACGTCCCTGCAAGGTGATAACCATGTATTTTCTTCCACTGGGAATTCCTATCATGTTTGGTGAGTCTTACTGATAGAAAGAGGTAGAAAATTGCAGTTGCTGTGGAAATCTATATGAGCAATGGGGCTTATTGTAGCAACAAATGCAGTTTGGCTGCATGCTTCTTGGGTAGGTATTTCTTTTGTAGGTATTCTGCAAACAACGCATTTTGATAGTGCCTGCAAAAAAGTAGGTGATCGTGATGTCTGTGAGAACTGATGGCACAAGAAAGGCCAGGGTAAGGTTTGCGAAACAGAATCTATGCTCTTAGAGTAAAACTAACAATCAAGACACCCTTATATTATCTTTATATATATTCTGGTTCACCTCATAGGATGAGACAAAAAGGGGTAAGTGCTCAGCATGAACTTGGAAAATGGGATAGGGAGGAAAAGCCTAGAATGACTATGAGAGACAACTGTGGGAATATGTGAAGTTCACACAGTTCACATGAGTAATGGCCATGCTTATGTTGGATGTGATGATTAAGGACCACATGTGGCAGAGTGGACAAGGGAACTCAATGCTCAACAGCAGTCAGAAAAATTCCTCAGGACCAGGATTTGCATAAGACATGCAAAAGAAGGAAGGAAGTGAAAACCCCAGGAAGCATCTGTATGCCTGTCTGTGAATGCAGACTGTCTATCTTTCTTAAATGCTGCATTCAGCAGTGGCCTGTCCATCTAAAAATTAATAATAATTTAAAAAAGATATACCAGGAAAAGATATAAAGAAGAACAGGAAGAATAATTCAGACTTCTCAACAACAGAGACTAAAGAGATATCAAGGCTCTCCTACCTGGAAAACAGGTAACTGCATGGAAAGTATGATGAGCATGGATGACTGAGAGTCAGTGAATTGAGTGCCATTATTTTTGTCTCCCACAGTAAAAGAAGTAGGAGATACCAGAGAATATTATCTGATGACCAGTTTAAAGCAAACATAAGGAAGTCTTTATATATATATATATATATATATAGGATTAATTCCTCAGGGATAGAACGCTTTGAATAGGAATTTGAAAAAAAAAATAGGAAAAATTGGTTGCTTAACAAGATGCAGAGACTGATTTTGTTTCAAACTGTGTAGCAGATGATCAGAACCTGGGAGAGTGTAATACAGGGAGCGTCTCCATATTATTGACCCATTCTAATAATTCACTTTTTAAGAAGCATGCACTCCAGGGTCCTGTTGCGGATGGGATATTGAACTAGGTAAGCTCTTATTTGGGCTCACCATTTGCATATCCTGCAAGTATTTCCAAAGAGTACATCTGAGGAGCACTCTGATCCAGTCTCTGACCCGATTTTCCACTGATTTTTACTCCTCAGTGTCCCACATCTCCCTTCTTCCCCATCCCTTTGTTCCTGTAAATTCTCATCAGTCTTAGCACTTGCAGACTGTTCTGATAAGTGGCGGCAGGTCCCCAGAATTTGATCTGCCAATTTAGATTGGGAATCACTCTCTTGTAACAGCTGTAGAATTCCTAGTAGAGTTTTTCCTATACTGTTGTAATGCAAACATGATATCTTGACATATTCACTGAATCCAGAATAATAGAAGTCTCACAGATGAATATGTGTCAGTGGTAGTGAATCACTGAGACATTGACTGGTTCATGTTTAATAAAGCCTCCTGCTTTATTCTACCTATAGTGAGAAGCAGAAATCATTGACATAAACTCTTTGCTATAAACACTGACAGAAACATAAACTTCTTTTAGGTCAAAAGCAGGGAAAACCCTTGAATAAAATCAGTTTTCCTCTTCTGTCTTCTGCTTTTCCCTAATCCCGGAGGCAACAATGGCAAAAAACAGCTCAGGAAAGAAGGTGCGAATGTAAACTGCTGCTCTGGGGATAGGGTTGGCCATAAGTACCTCCTGCTTCTTACTGCTCACAGTGCGCAAGACTTCCTCTGCCACCTCCACCGGGTGCACACCGTATGCCACCTTTCTGAAAAAGACTGTAAATCAAAGAGAGAGGAGTGGGAGCTACAGCAGACAGTCAGGCACATCTGAAGGAATGGTGGTGAAAAGATACGCAGCTAGTGAAACAGTCAAATTAGTTACACTCCTAGGCACTTTTTATCCCTTACCCATTCCCTTTCCCTCGTCAGCATGTCCCTAAGATCTTTTTACAGTTTTAAAGTAAAATCCTCATAGTGCCTGAAAGAAAGAACCACTTGAGTTGGGTGGAACTCTCCCTTGGGACCTTTCGTGCTCTGCTCTATCTCCACTCCTCATGCCCTGGTGTATTTATTTTCTCACACAAAGATGTCTTTTTCTGTGTCCTTCTCTTTTCACTAGGCTCATCCCATCTCTCCAGTCTCTCTTTTCTTTTACTCCCTAGCCTGTTCAGTTTTCCCAGGGCAGTGGTGGAGCTACCATCCCTGAAAGTGTTCAAAACTGTGTAGATGAGGCTCTTAGTGACATGAGTTAGTGGTTACCTTGGAAGTGCTAAGATAAAGTTTGGACTTCATGATCTTAAAGGTCTTTTCCAACCTAGTTGATACTATGATTCCATGATCCTTTCTGTCATTTCCATTCTTCTTTTATGTTCCTTCCCCCTGCGAAAAGCCTCCATACTGCTGTATGGACCTCAGCTGCTGTCTCTCTTAATGCATCAGCACTTACATTTCCAAATAGATGCCTCCCAGTTGCCAGGCGCTGGTTGGCGATGGTATGAACAGATGAAGGTTGGATTCACAGTGCTGACAGATATATCAAACTCTTCCATTTCAGCTCTAAGACAATCAAAAAAGCCTACAGCAGCATGCTTGGAAGCCGCATCTAAGAAAAAGAAAAAACCACCACATATATGTGTTTGGATATAGGAATGCATGGATATAGCTATATAAAACCATAAGCCCTGCAGCTGCAGTCTAAGACAATTTTAATATTAATGTTAAAGTAATTGAATGTTAGGAGTTTTTTTAACTACTCTTAGTGCCTTTTGATTGAGAATGGTATTAAAGAAGGGTGATAGTATGTGAACCTTGACCAAAAACCAGAACTATGTGTTGAGTGCAGCAGAGCTGCAAAGCACTCGTCCACCCCGTATTTGACTTGGCTTGCAGTGAAAATCATCCTGTGCATAACAGGATCTAAAAAATGGCGTGTGGGCTCCAGAAATGGAAAGAAGCTTCTCCATTCATTTGCTTTCACATTCCTTGCTCTGGCAGCTTCATTTCATGACACACAGATACAGGTAGAGACATGGTATCTTGGTGACCTCTTCTCCCACTGATGATCTTATACACATACAATGTATCTTGACACAAGCGGCTTTTTCCTTGATGAAAACCATTTCAGATGTCCCACCAATGTGTTGTTTCTTCCCTAAGCCTTTTTCATTGTTCTTATACTTATTTTGAGATGGGGGACCACAGTTGCACACGATGTTAAAGATGTGGGCACTGCATAGATTGATACAAAGGCATAAAGAAAGGATTTTTTTTCTCTGCTGCTTTCCTCACAGTTTATGTCACTGTATATTGCTTTCATGGAACTGTAAGTCACAATCCTGATGTCTTGCAGACCTCTTAATTCTGAGCCTATCATCCACTTTGACCTCCTGTCACAGTTAAAAATGCCTGTTTACATCTTCTATTTCTGTCCCCTAACTTTGCATTTTATTAATGCAAAGACCTTTCATCATCATTCAGGACAGCTTAGTTCTATTAGGAGATTCAGATGAAAGACCTCTACAATCTTCTCAAAAGCCAAGTGCAATACAATTACTATATCTCCTTTGGAACTCCCACATATAAATCTATTAAGCACAGGAGACTTCCTTTACAAAGCAGTAGCTACTATCTGCCAGTGTGTTATATTTACACACTACTTCATTATGGTTTCTACTAATACACCCAGTACAGCTGTTAGACTTTCAAGTTTGCTATATCTTGAATGTCCCCTAAAAGATCATAAAAAAACCCTTGCTGTCACATTTATTATTCTCTTGTCCTCAAGTACCTTAGGCAGTCATTATACTTTAAAGATAGCATTTTACTATTTCGTCTTGAGTTCCACTTCTTTGATTTTTTTCAGCCAAATATTTTATTAATAGTTTACTGAATTTGGATACAAGTTAGAACTTTAAATAACTTTTAATTATCAGCGCCCTGGAATACTCACAATTTATGCATTAGGTTGTACATTTTTGCTACGTATAACTTACAAGCTGCACGAAACGGTATTCCTATTTTTCCTTGGATACTATTAATTAGAACTATTTGGCCAGTTCTTCTTGAGATCATGTTGGGAAGAATGGCTGGGAAAAAAAAAAAAAAAAATTAATAAAAGAAAGAGCTGTGTAAGTAAAAGCAGTCAATGCAACTGGTGAAAAAAGTGACATCTGAAGTGTAGAAAGCACAGCTTTGATGAACTTTGTCTCAATACCACAATCAAAAACACCACAAAATCCAGTAGCTGGAATTTGAGTTTCTTCTAGACTTCACTTGGGTTGCACAGGCAGATTTGGGTCCAGTATTATCAGATTCAATTGTTATTCTGTCTCTGTCCCTGCAACAGCTTTGAAAACAATTGGATTTTAAGCTTAAAGTGACAACAGCAAAACAGGAAGAAAAACTAAAATACCTTTGGTTAATGTTATAGGTCCAAAATAGTTGGCATCCATTATCTTTTTATCGAGTTCCAAGGAAATGCTCTGCACTGCTCCTTTGACCTTCATACTTGCGTTGTTGATCAGTATATCCACACAGCCATAGCAATTCACGATTTCTTTAGCTACATCTCGAATGCAGTTTATATCTGTTATATCCAGAAGTATGAGCTTTGGTGCATATGTCTAATAAAGAAAAGATTTACTGAAAGAATACCTCTTACATAAAAACCTACTTCCATTTACTTTTCTTGCAAATTCATTTACCTTGTTATCTAAAGAAAGGGGTCTTACCATTCTCACAAAACCTTTGATTTGTTCTTTTAAAACACTCTATAAAGAAGGTAGTTCAGCAATGGGAATTCATAGACTCTGAAATGGAGATGAAGCAGAACATGATGGGAAGGGAAAGCTAGACTTGACCCTTTTGAGTTTTGTCTCTCTTGTAATCAGTGGAGACAGATAATAGACAAAGAGGGTGAGTCCTATCAATCCAAGTTCGGGTTTATCTGTAAGCAGTCCTCTGGAGAACTTTGCTGACCACAGAGTTTAGGGTTTAGTGCTTAGTCAGGCAATTTACATATACATGTGGGGCAGTTGGAAGGCACTATATTAGTGTGATGATCTAACGCAGATCCCTTAGTCCTACTTCATATTTTTTTCCTAGTTGAGCCTGTGCAGGCTAACATGAGCACACTACTTTTATAGTTATTTATGCAGATGAATGAAGACCACAGAAAAAAAAAAAAGAAGAAAAAGAAAAATAAAAAAAGGAAATAAACCCCCCAAAAACCCCAAAAGGCCAAAAGCAGATATTTGCTCGCCTGGCTGTAGAATTAGTGTGATGCCTTCAGGAACACCTGTGCCCTGAAAGCTATCTGTTGGTCATAGAAGGAAAGCTTTTCCATAAGCATCAAAGAAACACCTTCCAAAGATCTGGCAACAGGGAGAACATTGCATGTGTACTTGCATGGTGACCCAGACAGAGGTAATGAGGAAAGGACACTCATTCATATGCTCCTATGCTTTTCTAGCTGAGACTTCTCCCAGAGTGGAGAAACTCAAAATTTACTCAGTCTTTAGACCCATTTCCCACTCTTCAACCACTCTAATTATGTGAAAAATGGGTAACAGTTCTGTGATTAAAGAAACACTTTGGATCCCCTTCATCTAAATTAACACACAAATTCCTCTGCCTAGCATTTCTGCTTGGGTGAGTTGTTCAAAATGCAGGACCACTCAGTTGCTTTAAAGTAATTGCCTTGAATTAGCTCAAGAAACCGGGAATTCAGAGTTACACTTTTGGCATCATGCTCTGAAAACCTTCAGAGGTTTCTCTTTCGCCCTCTGGACTGTGTTGGATGTGTTACCTGGGTGACCAAAATCACCATTAACAGTGAATGATGTTTTATGTACCTTGTTTTACTGGATTTAAAAGAATTTTGTGTACCTGAACCAGATGTTTACATCAAGTTGTGAATTTTCAAAGCAGTTAGGAAATACTTACCACACTAGGGTCTGCCACATTAATTAAAGCATCATACAAGGCTTCTAACTTTTCCCATGTCCTGCCACACAACACAAGCCTTGCTCCTCCAGTGTGAAACACCCGAGAACATTCTAGGAGAGAAATATGCTCAGAAGAAACAATAACATTCACAACAATTTGATTTTGTTTATCTTGCCTGAAACAGGATGCTGGTTTTGCTAATGATGTTAAATCTACACTTTAAAATGCATTCATTTTGAAGGAATAAATATACATGAGAAAAAAAGAAAGCATTAAATGGCAATAATGTGTGAGTAATAAATTAACATTTGATGGCTTGGCTTCACAAACGAACATTTGGGAAGGGCTTTACCCACGCTTACTAGAAGTGCGATAATGACTAAAAGGGCAATATAGGATAGGCAAATCCGGTTGGAAGAAAGGCTGCTTGGTCATTCAGGATGTTTCCAAACAAGACTGCCATCTCCTGGGTCAATCTCGAGCGACCAATGTCCTGAACTGCCTGCATGCTGTAATGGTATAATGGACAATTAATGGTACAGCACAATGGTACTGCTTACTCATGGGCTTTAATAAATTTTTAATTAATAAAAGAACAATACGCCAGTTAATGGATGATGGTTTTGAGTAAGGAAAATCATTCTGATTATCTTTCTTCCTTAAGCCTCTCCACCTAGTGACACACTTGCTATAGAGAAAAATATATACATAAATATATGCCTAAGGTTGCTACAATACAAACTGCAAGGTTTTGCAAACCTTCATGTCTACTGCAGTATAAAGAAGAAACCAACCAACCCCAGTAAGTAATAAAACTAGCTTTGTATGCTACCTTCATGAAACTCATCTAAAACTCTGAGAAACAACAATGCAGAAAAACCACCCACTGGGCCACAGATGGAGCACCAATGAGAGAGGCATTTCTTCTAGATTCTCTTCCTTTCATAGGTAATCCATTCCAAAACCTCTATCTTCTGAGTTTTAGAACTTCCCAGTAGTCAGTAGAAATATCAGGGACCAGCTTGAGCTACCTCTTGTTCAGCTACATTCCCTGAAGTCTCCTTGAGAAGGCCACTGAGGTTTCTGGCTATGCTGGGCTGGCACGTTTTTTTCTCTGTATAGCCAGGGACATTGAGAGCTAGGGGTTCACCCCAGTTTAAACTAGGTCTCTGGGGAGGATTCTTCTCCCACTGTTACACAAGTGAACTATGATCATGATTTTCTGAAACTGAGGACTCACATAACAGGAGGAACTGGCCGTCAGTGTTACCCATCATCCCATCAAGAGGAGCTGGCAGTCAGTGTTACCCATCATCCCATCAAGAGGAGCTGGCAGTCAGTGTTACCCATCATCCCATCAAGAGGAGCTGGCAGTCAGTGTTACCCATCATCCCATCAAGAGGAACTGGCAGTCAGTGTTACCCACCATCCCATCAAGAGGAACTGGCAGTCAGTGTTACCCGCCATCCCATCAAGAGGAGCTGGCAGTCAGTGTTACCCACCATCCCATCAAGAGGAGCTGGCCGTCAGTGTTACCCATCATCCCATCAAGAGGAACTGGCCGTCAGTGTTACTCATCATCCCATCAAGAGGAGCTGGCAGTCAGTGTTACCCATCATCCCATCAAGAGGAACTGGCCGTCAGTGTTACCCATCATCCCATCAAGAGGAACTGGCCGTCAGTGTTACCCACCATCCCATCAAGAGGAGCTGGCAGTCAGTGTTACCCATCATCCCCACAAGAGGAACTGGCAGTCAGTGTTACCCATCATCCCCACAAGAGGAACTGGCAGTCAGTGTTACCCATCATCCCATCTCAGAACTGTCTAGAAGACTGCAGCCAGCTCATTAGTTTAGGTCTTCATAGGAGTATGTGATCAAGAAGATCCAGATTATGAAACACCAGGCTGGAGCATCTTGAGAGCTTGTGTCTGGTCTATTTTCTTCTCTAGGTGGTGCTGACAGAGAACACATTCCCCACTGTCTTGTCAGTTTGACCAAAAAAAGAGAATGGACACCTCCTGGCCATCTTTTGGAATTTATTGTCAGTTGTATCCCTCTGGCTGTTACAGGCTGCTACAGGGCGCACGTTCTAGCTCAGTTGAACCAAAACTGTATCTCTTAGTCAGGAATCTGTAACAGCTGTCCATACTCCTGAACAGGAAAAGTACACAATTGCTTGCCTTTTCTTTCTTGGAATAGATAATGTCTTGCAGATAGGCCTGAAGATACAACTGATGATTTGCCCACTGTGCCAAATATCTGATTTGGTGTGCAGCCAGATAACTAGTCGACAGTGGGTTATGTGTACTGGTAGGAGTGGAAATCAAGGGTTCTTTTTATTGTCATGATTTTTTTTCCTCATTAGGTCTTCCAAAAAGCTCTCAGCCTTGGAGTCCTCATATTTGGCCCATAAATCAGATCTATTTGACAGTTATATATTCAGCACGGGAACAGGGATATGGTCTTACAATTATTCTCATTACCTTTCCAGCCTGTTTGACTTGTCTTGGCTCCTATGGCCTTTGCTTAATGGGCAACAGTACAGCCCTGGTGCTATAGCTGTCTGTCCTCCAAAAAGTGTTTTCTTCAGATTTCAATACCCACAGACAAAGCCAGTTATGTTAATATGCCCATCTTGGATTTCTTAAGCGCTAATGTCAGACTCTTAATATCAGTATGGAAGCACTTCTGGATGCACTGTTTTATTTTTGGAAACCTGTGCAGCTGGAGACTTTTATTTATGTAATCTTTTTTCATAATTTACAGCAGTACTTTTATTTTCATTTTCTTTTTCTAGCATAGAAAGATATTTAATTTAAAGCCCAAAAGATTATTTGCCACTACAAGGACAACTATACCAGTATTTTTCCTATAAACATTAGCAGTTGGGGCAACCTAATGAATAAAAAGTGACTACTGTGGGAACAGCAATAAAAGGGAAAAAGGGAACCTAATTATGTTCTCTTCTAGAAGTATCCCAGACTTTTCTGAGTTATAGCCCTGAGATGAAATAGGAATCAGGTTTAAACAACCATAAACCATTGCAAGCATCTTGAATCAACATAGTTTTTGTTTTTCTCTTTTTTAACTTTAATAAATGTTGTCTTTAGTCTGGAAATTCTTGCATGTGGGTAAAGGAATTTGGCTGTTACCTAAGAGCTCAAATATGCAGCAGCTGGCCAGACAGCTGGTATTTTAAAGCTCTAGATGAATGGCCATCACATATACATGAGTGGACTGCACAGTAAATTCTACATGATTTGGAATCATTCAAGCCTGCAAATAACTTCTGAGCATCGCTGTATACTGGGATACCAGCAGTAGGTATGTTTAGGATAATAGAACAAAATTGCTTTGAGTTACCTCCTTTTTCATCTATGTGAAAAAGGGGATGGGGCAGGGGAAGTGATTGCCTTTGTAGCCTCATGAGACAGGCAGCAGCTAGTCACAAAACCAGCCAAAAAACAAAAAGATGAAGAAGGGTCAATAAAGAAACTGAACTCAGGAAAATCTTCCCAGGAGTCATGCAGCGCTGGAGAAATGTTCAGTAGATGTTCCTCATCCTTGGAGGCTTCCAAGGCTTGAAGCCACACACAGTCATGTCTAGCACTGGTGGTATTCCTGCTCCAAATAGGACTTTTGTCTAGAAACCTCCAAGCATCATATGATTGGATCATAGATCCAATCTCAGCTACAGAACTCTAAATCATGCCTCTTCAAACAAAATACTGACCTATAACCAACCAGAGAAAATGCATGCTAATATTATCTTCAACTGAAACTGAAGAGTGTCCCAGAAAATGAGCGACCAGGTGGAATGTGGAGGTCAGAGTTAGTTCACACCTTGTCCTAACAGGCTCTCATGAAGAGCACTCCTTGCCAGTATAGTGTGTGTTTCTGTTGCAAGTCTCTGTTCTGCTAAGAAATAATTCTGCAAAAGCATTCTCTTTCTCCGTATATTTTCTGCTTGGGTGTGCAAGATTTCCAACATAAAGTCTTTATTGAAAATGCCAAGATGTAGCCTCAAACTGTATTTTCTTATCAGGCACTTACATCTACTTCCTCTCAAGTGATGCCCAGTGCAGGACTGTAAATAAGCAGTACCTTTAACCTGGCAGCCCCGTGTAAGCAGGCAATATGAGCCAAGGAGAAGTATATCCTGAGTGGCTGACCAGCCAGGCAATCAGCCTATATAAATAGCTAAACTATCACGTACCCTCTCCTTCCATCCACTGAACCAACTATTACACATAGCCAGGCAACCCAGCTGGAGGGAAGAGGAATAACATGGGGATAGAGGGGCAGAGATATGCACAGGGACATGGAGTGTCCCTCACAAGGGGTGAGCACTGCTGTTTACAGGAAACAGGAAATAATGAAGTCTTTAAAGGGCTGAAAAGGAACATATAAAAAGTAAGGTGAAACCTGTTTATGCTGATTTGCAGCTACTCTGCAGTGACAGTCCATGTAATAAGATCTAGTAGTAGCAACATGCTAAAAATAACACTCATCATGTGCTTACAAAACCTCTCATTATATTGAATTGAATAAATAGAAATCTCTGCAGTTCCTGAAAGTTCACCAGCATTTCCTGTGGCTGAGACTTAAAAGGTACATTTAAATAACATAGGATTTATTTGGAAATGTATTTCTTAACTTCTGTTTCATTTAGGCAGTTATGAACATATAAAAGGTACCGAATGGACATTTTATCACCTAGAGGGTGGTTCTCTGGCTATCTCTAACACTGCAAAGAAATGAGACAACTCACCCTTGCCCAGTCCAGAGATGGCATCTGTGATCACCACCACCTTGTTTTGCACAGCTGACTTGGACAATAGCCACCGGACTGACTGGTAAATATAAATAATTCCACTGATCCCAAAAATCAGCAATGGTAGTGCAAGTATAGCAAAAATACCCATTTCTGCAGGAAACAGAAGACCATATGAGAGTAAAGGTAATATGCATTTATTATGTTTCGAATTATTCTTCCCTAAAAAAGAAATGTTTTCACCTCTAGAAAATTCAGTAATCATCATGCCAAAGGCTTGAAGCTTGTTTTCCAACCAATGGCTTGCTATTATTATTTAATAAACAGAGTAATATTATTTGTTTGCTTGTTTTCCTGTTCATTGCATGGTCTGAGCAAAACTGGATTCCTTTTAGTTAAAATTACTCTATGTTGGCAAAAAACATAATAAAACTTTAGCACAATTATTGCCTTGAAGCAAAACATAGACTAAAATATATTACTAGACAGAATATTTTAATTCTGATTACACATAATAGAAGTGTTTTCTGTTCTAAAAGATAGAGAAAACAGAATCACTTACTATGGCTATGAAGACTCCAGCTAGAGGTAAAGCATTCTTTTGTATTTTCCTAACTTTTTGTATTACAGGTTTAATTGAAGTCCTTTAGCAATTTTGTAGAGCATTGCATTCGTTGAGTCTGCTTGCCTGAATGAGAATGGCTCGTAAAGCCATGTGACAGAGATAACTTTAAAAGTAAATATAGCATCTACAGTGTGATTCACATGCCTGACCTATCTAGTCCAACAGGCTGGACAGTCATGTAAAAGCTCTCAGTACAGTATCAATTCAACTGTACACAGAAACGTCTATCCTTCCATACCACCTTCAGTTGCAGGTCATAGGACTGTCTCAGTTTCTTGTCACTGGCCTTAAACTTTACCCATAAACATTTGTATAAACTCGATGGTAACAATAGGTCTGCAAAGAAGTTGAAATAATCACTGTTCAGCAACATGAATAACACATGCATGAGTCAGGAAGAGGTCTTTGAGCAAGCTGGAACACAGACCAGGCTGGTGTAATGCAATGCTATTTGCCAGAGGCTGCTTTCCACTTTTGGCATCTGCAAAGCTGATGTGCCTCTTTCCCAGCAATTTCAGGACCGTATCAACTTTAGGTAAGTGATCTAACTGCTACATTTCCTGCAGGGAGACATTATCTGTTAACCTGACAATCACAGTTATGGGTTTCCTTTTGAGATTCTAGGGAAAAGAATGGTTTACCCATAAATCATTCCTGCTTTGCTGTTTAAAAAAATTGTATCATAGTCTTGAAATTGTAAGTTTTGACAACCAGATTCAGTACTTCTGTTCATGCTGTATAATTACTTATCTAAATTCTATGTTCTAATTTTCATTTCCAATGACAGAATGACAAGCCTACAAATGATAGAGGGTCATTGATATTGGAGTGTTCTACCAAGGCACAAAGACTTCATGGTTAGGTCTGCAGTTGTCAGGACAGTGTTAGCTTTCAGTGAGTGGGAAAGGATTGAAGGTCATTCAAGAGGGTATAGGAGGGGACTTTTAGACATATTTATAAACCTAACTTGCTCTAGAAGCTGACATTGGGAATCGAGATCAAGATGCATATTCCTGCCTGTGAAATTTGAAGTTGCCTGTCAAAGAGCCATTTAAGATTTCCAAACCACCAAATTGTTAATATACCAATGTTTGAAACACTGAGTGCAATTCTAGACTCCATAGTAAATGACAGATATGAATAGATACCTGTTTTCCAATGCAAAAAGGTCATGGGGTCCTGAAATTTGTATCAGTTTCCACAGGAGAATGTAAAAACATTAAGTCAAATGAGCTGAGAAGTTACCTGCAGAAGCAGAGAGGAAATCTGCTTTTCCATCACTATTAAAGCCTCATCTATTTTTATTTGCTTTTGAAGCATCAGCTTCAAATAAACAGTAAATAAGCTGGTTTGTTCCTTTTATGGAATAGGATGTGTTGTTAGTTTATTTATTCAAGGTTCTAAAAACATCAACAACAACAAAATCAACCCCAAAGTTCACACTAGAGAGAGGATTTACAGGAGTTTGAGGTTATTTGTTTGCTTTATTTTGAAATGAACTGGAGCAATGGTACAAGGACTGTAACAGCAAGAATAAGTCAATTGGAAGAACTATACAAGCAACAAGATGCAATAATGGATGGATAAAATGCTAAAATGTTTATTAATAATAATGAACAATTGTAAAGGAAGACTACCTGAGTCATCTGGAAAAAACAGAGACATACAGTGGCAACAATAACCAGCACACCGAAATCTTTCCAAACGCACGAATCTCAGTGGGTGAGGTATCAGAGAAATGCATTCTGCACTGCCACCTGCAGATCACCATTGGAAACACCAGAGAAAGGAGAATAATTATGCTTCAGAAGGTAGATCCCCTAAAAGGGTAAGTCATCTACAGGGAAACTTGAACAACAGTTCAAGCCAGCTCTGAAAAGTCTGAACATTCCCAACCCCTTTGTTCAGACCTGAGCTCCAGAAGCTGTCCCAGATGACACCAGACTAAACAATATGTGTCCAAACATGAAACTTGATGGAGATCCCTGAAGCGCTTGACCTAGAAGGCTGGCTGAGAGCATGAGCATGTACTTATATACATTTACATTACTTACATTTCAAATTGTTCAGAACTGCTCTATTTCCTTCAAATCTTGTGGTTTTTTTTATTTTTCTTGTATTTTCTTTTGATAGCTTTGACATCACTGAGCACACTGACATTATGGTTTCTACATAAAGATATTTTTGGTATTTGCTATAATTCCCATGTTTACACTCAGACTATAAAATTACTTTTTAGAAAGTAATGTGATCACAATACAAGAACCAGAAACTGTTGAATCAGAAACACAGTGTCTACAGAGGAACATCTAGTTCAAGTCAAACACACTGTAGGCTCAAGGTCTGGCTCCTCAGTCCGTGTGATTATTTATTTGATGTTCTCTTCCCACACATCCCCAGCAGTGGTGTGCAACAGTATGTAGATGCTGTTCCTACTACAAATTCCGAAATGCAAGCATCCTGATACTACAAGGACTGCTTAATTCAGCTCCACAGTATATCAAATAAGTGTAGAAACCAGTACCCATGAAGTTTATTCTCTATAAATGGGCTTGGAAGTTAGTGCCCCTTTTTGTGATCCCATATGTATACTCCTTTATGATACTTACCAGCTTTGAGGCCTGTATTCCCAGCCAGAAGCTAGAGCAGAGTACAGGCACATGCTTCACAAGCTCTCTATCAGCCTTTATTTTATATATTCTGCACATAGAATATAATTCTGTATCTTATTTATTCATGATAAGGGCCCATATCTCTACACTGCATCATGATGTTGGAGTCATCAGTATCTGATTCTGTGCAGAGTAATCACTTGTTACTAGCAGCTACATAAAAACATGTTTATACTGCACAAAACATCAGCAGAACAAAACCAAATCAGTCATACCCATGTTATCATTACAAAACTTGCTGTTACAGCTAACCAAAGAAAAAGAAAGATCCTGGGAAGCAAGGAAACTCTACCTGACTCAGCAGGCTTGGACTGCCAGCTCTGAATACCTGCCCAGAACACCATGAGGGCAGGAGACAGCCAAGAAGGTCCTGAGTTCCCAGACACCTTCCCCTTGGCACTGACACTTGGCACCAGGAGGCTGCAAGAGGGGCAGGTCTGAAGAGCAAAGGTGGATCACAAGTCTATGCATGCTTTTCCTCAGCCACCTCCTTGTCAAATCAATTGGAACAATTTCAAATCTTTAAAAGAAGAACAAAAAAAAAGCCCAAATTGGGCTTTCCATACTTGTAAAAGAAGAACAAAGAAGCCCAAATCAGGAATACTGAACTCCACAGAACTTGGTATTTATTGCCTGATTTTCTACTTCAGCTGCTTTAGGGCACCTGCCATAACGGGCAGTGCAGAGCACTGGCTGTGCTCTGCTGGATGTTTCCCTAGCGTCCTCACAGGTATCGTCAACCTGGTAATTACTATTCAATCTATCTTTGCTGTGAAAAAAAGGGGGTTTTGTCACACAGAACAGTTCTATCACATGCAGGAATTTCCCTGATTCAACTGTGTGTGTGTGTATGTACATGTTTGTGCACGTAAACGTGTGTGTGTGTTGAATATCCCCCTTTCCTTGCATGCACTAGGATTCCAGCAAGGAGGCACAGCATGAGGTCAGTGTCTAATGAGAGCAGTTAAAGCTCATCTGTTTAAAACTTGGCTTGTCAAATCCAGAGAAAATAAAGAGGTTGTACACTTCAGAAAGCAGGCAGCCATCCAACTCCTTGCATTTATGCAAAGGTAATCTCCATTGCTATGGGATGTCAGGGACAAAAGACCAGGCTCTCCTCAAGCCCAGAAACTATTGAGAAATCTGAAGGTTTACCAAGAGACAAACACTTCTGGATAGTATTGGAGGTTAGGACTGCAGGAGAGGAAGAAAGATGACTCTCTTGCAAACAAGATGCCCAATGTCTTTATTGAGAAACTCAAAAGAAAATGGAACAGATGAGAGCTTAAGAAACGCATTGTGGAATCTCAGTAAAGCATAGACAAGTGCTGCCATCTTAAAAGGAACCTCCACACCAAGGAAGCTCCTTTTTTGTTCTGAATCAGGTATCACTTGGACGTGTTAATATGGGAGGAAAAAGCAGATTAAGGAATTTCATGGGGAGCATGAAGCAAAACAGGGTAAAAAGGGTAGAAAAAAAGGAGGTTTCATCAGGGGGAAAGGAGACCTCAGGGGTGTCTCCAGGGCTTTGGTGGAGGCTGCTGGCGCTGGAGCACGGGCAGGCAATGCACGGGCTTCAGCATAAGAGATTGGCACGTCCCAGAGCCCCGCCGAGCCCCCGGCCCAGCCCTGCCCAGCCATAGCCCCCCAGCCCCAGGGAGCCCCCAGAAGCGATGGGCACGCTGGCAGCGCTGAGAGAGCTGCCCACGGCAGCCGAGGCGCTGGATCCCACGGCTGTGCTCTGCGGGAAGGAGCTGAGGATCGGGCCCGGCAGCGTCACCAGCACTGGCGAGGGCTGGATGGCAACGCTGGAGTCGGCGCAGCGCAGGACGCACGGCTCGTTGCAGCTGTTGGCAAGCGGGGTTGGGCCGCAGGCAGCGGGCAGGCACGGGCTGTAGCACGCCATGGCTGCTGGAGGGAGGAGAGCCTGCGGGACCCAGACAGGGAGCAGAGGCCATGAGCTGCCGGGCCCTGGCAGGCGCCAGCTCCGCGCCTCTGGCAACGGGCACTGCCTGGCCAGGGCCACGGAAAAGCCCTCCCTCTTCCCGCACCATCCCAGCTCCCAGCACGGGGGGGGGAGCACAGGGCATTTTCCAGCCTCCAGCCCTGCTCAGAAGGACCCCGCACAGGAGACGAGCAGTCCCCCTCCAGCTGCTCTGCTGCCTCTGGGTGCTCCTTTACCAGGTGATCGTCTGCTGGCCCCGAGGGCAGAGAGCGCCGGCAGGCTTGGTGGGGAGGGCCCCAAGAGAGTCCTCATTAAGCCCCTTCCCAGAATGGGAATATGGATGCTGGGGTTTTCAGGTGGGTTGAGCACAGCCTTGACGCTGTGGCCTTAGGCAGGGAAAGATTTTCTCTTGCGGATCAAGAGGTTCCCTCTCCTTGGAATGGGCTCTGCACTTCCTGGCCATCAGCCCTGGTACCAGCACCCATCTGTTCACGCAGCCAAACGCCCTGCCCTGGAGAGCCCTGGTCTTGCCAGGTCGGGCTCCTCTCACCCTGCTCTCAGGAGGGGACGTGGCTGAGCACAACGCAACAGGCTCCTGAAGACAGCAGCCACTACGGAGGAAGGCGTGAATGGTGGGACTAGCTCTCCTGAGGGAGCTCCTCATCCTGCCATTAGTGCAAAAGCAGCATCGCTGAACTGGGGATGCTGGAGGAAGTGCCCAGGCATCGGATAGACGGCGCTGGCCGTAGGACCTGAGCCTCGGAAGGAGCCACGGCTGGCAAAGAGACCAACCCGTGTCCTGATCCACATCCCAGCCCATTCACCAAGAACCAGGGAGGCCCTCACCCCAAAAACCTGTTCTGTCAACCAGGGAGACAAGAGGCAAAGTGAACTGAGACTTACCAACTTCCCGGAGCAGAGGAAGGCGCGAGGAGAGGATGGAGGAGCTGGCAGTTGGGCCACTTTTATACTGCGGCCCAGAGCCCCAGGGGAGCTGAAAAATGACCCAAACACGAAGCATGTTGAGAAACGGCAATTTTGGCTTCTCAGAGCTCGGCTGGAAGATGAAAGACATGCCTCCTCTACCAGAAATGCTTGGTCCCTTTTCATCCTGGACAAATCACTCATGTCACTGTGTTGATAGCAATTGTGGTTCTCCCGCAGACCAGCGCTCCTTTGAGGTCCCATTCCAGGTGCTGGTGAAGCCTGGGGGCAGATTGAGGCCATGACTGGGTGTTGTGCATGTCCTGCCCTTCCTGGGCAACATGGCCACTGCTTACTTAGCACTCTGCCTGTGGAGCAAGCCTGAAGGGCACTCAGAAGGGTCTCCCTATGGTGGGCTCTGGCTGGCCCTGAGCAAGACCAGTGCCTGCAGGCTATGGAGATGCTCAGAGCCCAGCCAAGCCCCTGCAGGATGGCTGCTCTGCTGAGGGGCCTGGGAACGCCGGGGTGGTTGGGAGGTGATGGTCAAACAAAGCCCCCCTGAGCTCGGGAGGGAGACCCTCTCCCGAGGAGAAGCAGCGGCTCAGCACGTCCTGGAGAGCGATGAAGGAGCTCTTGACTCATGCCTGAGTGTGAGCCATCCCCAAGTGGACCTGTTGGCTTCGGCACGCTCTTCCCAGAGAAAACAACGCTCCTCTTGCATCAGTGGAGGGTGGCTTGTTCAGGTCACTTGACCCGGAGGGTCCGGCTTGTTTTGCCCAGCTCAGGGACAGATGGGCACCTTCAGGGCCCTTTAATTGCAAGGGGGCAGCAGCAGCCACCAGAAAGTGCTGAGCCACTCGGAGAGACCTCAGCTCCACCTCGGGGTGAATCACCCATGCCCTGGCCCCAGGGGCTCTGGGGCAAACGGCTTCAGATGTGCAGAGGTGCAGCTTCACATCCGCGTTCGTTCCTGCAGGCATGCAGCTTTTGGCACAGTGTTGTCAGGACTGTCAGCGTCTTGCCCAAGCACTTGGGGACTCCTTGCAACCCTGTCGTGCTCCTGGGTGAAACAGCAGCCACAGGAGGACAGCACAGATGTGCCCTGACGCTCCCACTCCGAGACGGTTCCGCAGCGCAGACCAAGGGGAGGCAGGCAGCGAGCACCGTGCCTGGGCTGCTCTCCTCCTTGGCCTGCCCCTGCCCCGCTGCTGGATGCAGGAGGCTGGGAGCCATTCCTGTGCCACGAGGAGCCCGGCCTCGGCTGTGCCTGAGCAGAGCTGGGGCAGCTGGAGAGGGCACACGCATCCACTGCCTCAGCAGCCCTGTGGGAACGCCCGAGGGCAGGAAGCGGACACCACAGGCCCGCACTTGCTCCCCGGGAAGCCTTCTGCTTTGAACTGCAGGCACCAGAGGACACGTCCTTGCCAGGCCGGGCAAGGACACCCAAGGTGGAAAGCACCCTCAGCCCAATGCCCAGGGGTTTGCTCCTCTGCCCCTTTGAGCTGGCACCCTTGGGGCTGACGACTCACTTTGGGAATGAGAATTTTGGGACTGGGAAATGACACACTGCCCTGCAGCAAGACCTTTCCCCCTTCAACCTTTTTGTCCCTGCTTTGAGGCCACCTCTAGGAATGTCTCCAGTGCCCCCCTCTTTCACACAACGGTGCTTCTCTCCATCCCACAAAGGGTCCTTCTTTGGCCTTCACCTTCCAACCACCCCGGGGGATCTGAGTTCCCTTCTTTCTGTGTCCCTCCTCCAGAAAGGCATCCGGCCGGGGCTTGGCTGCTTACTGAGCCCTTCCGTGGCCCTGCGGGACCTGTGCTCCTCAGCCTCAGCCCTTCCACAGGTGACCCAGGCGAGTGCCCTTCATCAGCAGCGCTCCACAGAAACCCTTTCTGGGAGCTGGCGGGGAGCTCCACGGCCGTTGCTTTGAGGAGCAGCATCGGATGCATCACCGCTGCGCTCTCACCCAATGGGGAAATGCAAATCAGACCTTTCAGATGAAAGAGACCATTCTCCATCTCATGGCTGTGCTTTGCAAACCCCAAATTGCTGTTTGTTAACGTGCTTCACACAGACACGCGTGTTCCGCGTGTCCCGAGGCGCTGGCTCACCGTATAAAAGGCCGTGCTACTCCAGGCCCTTCCATCCCCAGCTCTTCCCTTGCTCTCCGCGGTGAACTCGGTACGTCTGAACTCCCTTCTTCTCTTCCTGTGGGTAGGGGGGGACTGCTCGTCTCCTGTGCGGGGTCCTTCTGAGCAGGGCTGGAGGCTGGAAAATGCCCTGTGCTCCCCCGTGCTGGGAGCTGGGATGGTGCGGGAAGAGGGAGGGCTTTTCCGTGGCCCTGGCCAGGCAGTGCCCGTTGCCAGAGGTGCGGAGCTGGCGCCTGCCAGGGCCCGGCAGCTCATGGCCTCTGCTCCCTGTCTGGGTCCCGCAGGCTCTCCTCCCTCCAGCAGCCATGGCGTGCTACAGCCCGTGCCTGCCCGCTGCCTGCGGCCCAACCCCGCTTGCCAACAGCTGCAACGAGCCGTGCGTCCTGCGCTGCGCCGACTCCAGCGTTGCCATCCAGCCCTCGCCAGTGCTGGTGACGCTGCCGGGCCCGATCCTCAGCTCCTTCCCGCAGAGCACAGCCGTGGGATCCAGCGCCTCGGCTGCCGTGGGCAGCTCTCTCAGCGCTGCCAGCGTGCCCATCGCTTCTGGGGGCTCCCTGGGGCTGGGGGGCTATGGCTGGGCAGGGCTGGGCCGGGGGCTCGGCGGGGCTCTGGGACGTGCCAATCTCTTATGCTGAAGCCCGTGCATTGCCTGCCCGTGCTCCAGCGCCAGCAGCCTCCACCAAAGCCCTGGAGACAGCCCCGAGCGCGTGCCTGTGCTCTGCAGAGGAGCCGAGCTCCGGCCGCTCCGCCTGCAGGAACCGGCCTGCGCTGCCCTTCTCTCTCTGCCCAGGAAACCTCTGCCTTCCCTTCTCTTGCTCGGCTTTCCCCTCAGTTCCCCCCTCTTACCCGACCTTTCCTTGGCCTCCAAAATGCATTGCTGAAGTTCTCCTCTGTTCCATTTCCCCTTGATTATCTCAATAAAGACGTCGGGCATCAGCTCCTCAAGAGTCATCTTTCTTTGCCCCTTCCCTCTTCTCCAATCCCAACCAGCAGAGTGTCTGTGAGCGTTCCTCCCTGGTAAAACTATGGCTTTCTCCATCGTTTCTGGGCTTGACAGAGCCTCCTCTTTTGCCCTCGACATCCCATGGCAAGGCAGATTGCCTTTCCACAAGTGCAACGAGCTGAATGGCTGGGCGCTGCATGGCTGTAGCAAGAACTGTTGTTGCCTGGCAAAGGTAGAGTGCAGCACTCAGAGATCTGGATGGTTGGGAACTTCCCGACTGTACCCAGAGCACTTCTGGCATGAGCAGGCATTTCCTGACAAGCTGGAATAGAACTGTTGTGGAACACACACACCACTGAGGTCAGGATGGAACTGATGGCTAAGGCCAATCATCTTATGAGCCTATAAGTAACTGTCCCAGGAGAGAGACACTTTGGGCTGTCCTGGACCGCTGTGAGCTGCGCAGGTCGCTCCCTCTGAGTGGGGCACCCCTCAGAGTTCAGAAACTCTCAAGGTTACATTCCACTGCACGCACCGTTGGCTGAGTCTGCGACTCAGATAGGAGCCAGGCGCACCCAGGCTCCATCAGGAGTTTAGAAAGCAACAGGGGTCTGTTCTGAATGTTGTCACTTAAGGGGAGGGTCCCCTTACCCTTGTCACCTTCAGTCTCCATACAAATCATTTTAGCTTGGATCTACCTTGATTTTGTCAGGAGTTTAGAAAGCAGGGGGCATCTGTTCTGAACCTCATGACTCAGCAGCAGGGTCTCCCTCGTATCTTCATGTCTTCAGGCGCAATACCAATCCCCTTTAGCTCTGTTTCACCTCGATTTCCCTCTCAACACTTCAGCTACATAATAAGTAGCAGAGTGAGCCTTGCCATCAAATTCTGTTCAATCATGCCTTATTTCTAATCTGCTCTTGCTAATATCCTTGATGGTCATTTTTTGAGTGACCCTAAAGCAGTCATTTTCCACCACACTCTCCCACATCAAACAGCATAAAAAGCCAGGAGCAGCAGCATCATCATCATCAGTAGCAGCAGCAGGAGGAGGACACTGACGAGGTGGCCGAGTGGTGAAGGCGATGGACTGCTAATCCATTGTGCTCTGCACACGTGGGTTTGAATCCCATCCTCGTCGGTCAGCTCAGTGTTTGCAGCAGATAAGACTTTGTTCTGCTTGTGCTGGGCCAGCCCTGCTGGCAGATCCCCTCGTGTTGGCCAAGCCAGTGGCTTTTGGTAAATGTGCATCCCCACCTTTGAAAGTCCCACCACTCATTGCTTTTGGTGTCGGTTTTAACAGCCCATTATACTGGTTGATTCTCCCAGAGGCTGGTGCACGGTAGGGGATGTGAAATACCCGCTCAATGCCGTGCTCTTTGGCCCAAATGTATGAGGTTGTTCTGGAAATGAGTCCCATTGTCTGACTCAGTTCTCTCTGGGCTGCGGTATCGCCTCAAAATCTCAAGGCCCAGGATAGTGTTACGGGCAGTGGCGTGGGGCACAGCGCATGTTCCCAGCCGTCCGGTGGTTGCTTCCACCATGGTAAGCACACGGCGCTTGCCTTGATGTGTTGGTGGCCGTGTGATACAATCGATCTGCCAGGCCTCCCCATAGTTGTTCTTCAGCCACCGTCCCCCATACCAAAGAGGCTTTAACTGCTTGGCTTGCTCAATTGCAGCACAGGTTTCACGCTCCTGAATAACCTGAGCAATAGAGTCCATTGTTAAATCCACCCCACGATCACCAGCCCATCTGTATGTTGCATCTCTGCCCTGATGGCTTGACGTGTCGTGGGCCCACTGGGCCAAAAATAATTCACCCTTATGTTGCCAGGGCTAAAAATAATTCACCCTTACATTGCCAATCTAAATCCGTCTGAGCCGCTTCAGCCTTAGCAGCGTGATCCACCTGTTGATTGTTCTGGTGTTCCTCAGTGGCCCGACTCCAGGGTACATCAGCATCTACATGGCGTACCTTCACCACCAGGGTCTGCACCCGGGCAGCGATATCTTGCCACAGCGCAGCAGCCCAGATGGGCGTACCTCTGTGTTGCCAGTTGCTCTGCTTCCATTGCTGCAACCAGCAGCACAGGGCATTGGTCACCACCACCTTGCCACAGTGCAAGATATCCACAACCTCTCTGGGCTCCTGCACACAGTGCTCAGCAGAGCTCCGGCTGCCCCAGCTCCAGCCTGACGTGGTTCAAACCCAGCCAGTACCTCAGCACCACGCACCCTGCTCCCAGCCCAGGCTGGACGGGGAGAATCAAAGGGATGGAAAACCATGGAGTGTGATAACAGCAGTTTAATAACCAAATTAAAGTATGATATTGTAATAATAACAATGCTATACTAATAATAAATAAGAACAACAATGAATATTAACATAGATTAATTATAATTAATTATAATGATAATAAAGTAGCACACAATTATAAAGTACAATTATGATAATACAATAATGATAAGAATGATGATAATTATAATGATGACAATCACAGAATCCCAAGGGTTGGAAGGGACCTCAAAAGATCATCTAGTCCAACCCCCCTGCAAGAGCAGGGTAACCTAGAGTACATCACACAGGAACTTGTCCAGGCGGACCTTGAATATCTCCAACGTAGGAGACCCCAGAACCCTCCTGGGCAACCTGTTCCAGTGCTCTGTCACTCTCACAGTAAAGAAATTGTTCCTGATGTTCACTTGGAACCTCCTATGCTCCGGTTTACACCCATTGCCCCTTGTCCTGTCACTGGACATCACTGAAAAAAACCTAGCTCCATCATCCTGACACTCACCCTTTACACATTTGTAAACGTTGATGGAGTCACCCCTCAGTCTCCTCTTCTCCAAGCTAAAGAGACCCAGCTCCCTCAGCCTCTCCTCATAAGGGAGATGTTCCATTCCCTTAATCATCTTTGTGGCTCCGCGCTGGACTCTTTCAAACAATTCCCTGTCCTTCTTGAACTGAGGGGCCCAGAACTGGACACAATATTCCAGATGCGGCCTCACCAAGGCAGAGTAGAAGGGGAGGAGAACCTCTCTTGACCTACTAACCACACCCTTTCTAATGCACCCTAGGATGCCATTGGCCTTCTTGGCCACAAGGGCACATTGCTGGCTCATGGTCATCCTCCTATCCACCAGGACCCCCAGGTCCCTTTCCCCTTCGCTACTGTCCAGCAGGTCAGCCCCCAACCTGTACTGCTACATGGGGTTGTTCTTCCCCAGATGCAAGACTCTACACTTGCCCTTGCTGAATTTCATCAAGTTCCTCTCTGCCCAACTCTCCAGCCTGTCCAGGTCCTGCCGAATGGGAACACAGCCCTCTGGTGTGTCAGCCACTCCTCCCAGTTTAGTGTCATCAGCGAACTTGCTGTGGGTACACTCAGTTCCCTCATCCAGGTCGTTGATGAAAATATTAAACAGCACTGGTCCCAGCACCGACCCCTGAGGGACTCCACTAGTCACAGACCTCCAGCTAGATTCTGCCCCATTAATCACAACTCTCTGCCTTCTTCCTTCCAATCAGTTCTTGATCCACCTCACTACCTGATCATCAAGCCCACACTTCCTTAGCATATCTATGGGGATGCTGTGGGAGACTGTAACAAATGCCTTACTGAAATCAAGAAAAACCACATCTACCACTCTACCACCATCCAGCCCCCTAGTTACTTCCTCATGGAAGGCTATAAGGCTGGTCAAACATGACTTCCCCTTGCTAAAACCATTTTGGCTGCTCTTAATGATCCCCTCATGCTTGATATGCCTAGGGATGGTGTCAAGAATAAGTTGTTCCATCACCTTTCCAGGGATGGAGGTAAGGCTGACCGGTCTAAAATTACCCGGGTCCTCCTTCTTGCCCTTCTTCTAGACTGGTGTGACATTTGCCATCCTCCAATCCTCAGGCACCTCTCCTGTTTCCCACAGCTTACCAAAGATGATGGAGAGTGGCCCAGCAATGACCTCCGCCAGCTCCCTCAGGACCCGTGGGTGTAATCCATCCAGACCCATTGATTTATAGATGTCCAGATTGCTTAACAATAGTGATAATAATAATATAAAAGTAGTAGTAGTAGTAATAATAACAACAGTTATAATGGATATAACAAGGGGAGACAATCTGAAAATAAAAAGGGGGCAGACAAAACCCAGCACTGCTGCACAACACAATTGCTCAGCACCCACCAAGACATACCCAGCCCAACCTGAGCAGTGATTGGTCCCTTCCAGGTGATTTACCCCCAGTTTCTATACTGGGCATGACTTGCTGTGGTATGGAAGGGCCCTTTGGCTAGTGGGGATCAGGTGTCCTGTCTCTGCTTCCTCTCAGCTATTAGGAGGAACAAGAACTTTATCCCAGATGAAACCAGGACACTTTAGTATTGGGCAGCTTATTCTCCAGAGGGGACGGTGATTTAAACTTTGCTTCTGACAGGCCAAGCTCTTCCTTCTGTTTTTCCACATGCTTTCAATTGTTCTTGCTTTACTGAGTTTTGTTTCTCAGCCTGAGCTCTTTTGTTTGCCTTGGTATCAGGCTGATTGGTCATGTTCAGTGGAAATCCCCTCCTGTGAGCTTACCCTCAGCATGAGAAGAATGGTGAGCCAGCCTGTGATGGGCTGCCAGAGACTGCAGCTGTAGTTGAATCCCAGCAGAACTTGCTCCATTTTATTGAGTTCCTGAAGTCAGTGGCACTTAGGAGCTTCCTTAGTCTCCCTAGGAGACCTCTCCCATTTGTATTTTAATTCAAAAGCCACATGGTCTGTATGGATGCGAGATACCTTGCATTCTTTTCTTACAAGAAAGGTACTGGGGAGGCTATTTTGGGGGGAGGGTCTTTATATTCTCATGCTTTGTCTCACACAGACACTCAAATACAGGAGTTAGGTGGCTGATCTTGCACCTCCATTGTGCCTCTGATTCGGATGTCCTTGGTATAAAACCCCACTGCAAGATGAGAGGAGCTCAAATGGTTTAAAGATGAGGCCTGATCTGCTTGTAACCACTGTCTCCTCTTACAGGTTCATGAGTCTTTCCACAAACACCTGAAGCCAATGCAAGCCAAGCTGTGAAACCTGCTGGGTTATTTCCTGAGCTGAACACTGTGTCCTTCCTTCAGGCACCTAAATCAAAGCTCTCAAACCCTGGTAGCTGTAGGACAGTGAAGAACTGTAGCCTTTCTTTCCACTTTTCTAAGTCGAGGAGGTGTTTGGGGAGAGTGCATAGGGATGGATGCCTGTTTTTAAAGTGCAATTCTAATGGTAAGATTAACCTTTTAGAAATCTGGGAAAGCTTTATCTATTCACACAAGGGTTGCTTTTGTGAAGCTGCTAACTGGAGACAAGTTGCTGTCAACTGGAAAGGTGGCAGGATTTAACTACTAGGTAGTCAAGAGCCCTCAGGCCATGGCTTCTAAAGAGCAGTTCTGTCCTCCCCAAAAAAGCATCAATGTCTTGATTTTGGTTTTATTTTTAAGATTAGCACCAGCTCTCTCCTTGTTTGGCAAATATTTATGCTCCCTAAAGCCTCCTGCATAGCTTTGTGCACATCAGTCTGCATGGGCACTCCTTTCCTGATGTAGCTGGGAAGGAAATACTCATCCTTCTGGAAAGTAAATTCCCATCCTCCCCTGGAGCTCTGCTTCCTTCATCCTTCCAGAAAACATCCTCATGTTTTCCAGTGCATCCTTTCACTGCCTTTCACTGCTGCCTTCTCCTGCCTCCACACGGGTCTCCTCTGCACATCCCTGCTTTATCACGCAACTGGTTAAGGGCTCTGTGTGTCTCAAATATGAGGGGAGGCTGTGAGTGCTGTGGGGGCTGGACTCTTCTCATAACTGATGGGAGAGGGTGAAGAAGGAGCCAGACTCTTCCCGGCAGTACCAACCGGCAGTGCAGGAGGTAAAGGGCACAAATCAAACACATGAAATTCAAGGCAAATTTAGCGTGAGGCAGGTCAAAGAGTGGACCAGGTTGCCCAGAGAGGCAGTGGAGGCTCCATCCTTAGAGGTGTTGAAAACCCAACTGGATTACGTGCTAAGCAAGCAGGTCAAGGTGACCCTGCTGAAGCAATTGGCTGGCACTAAAGGATCTCTGGAGGCCTCTTCCACTCCCAGCGATTCTGAAACTCTGCCAACAGGTAGGAGTAATGCGTCCCCTCAAGATCTTACTTCAAATGTTGTGTGACAGAAAGTGCTTTACTTGTATTTTCTTTTTTGATCCTATGACCTGTTGAGCTTTTCTGAAGGCAAGGTGAACAGCATCCACTGCTCGTGCCTTCTCCATCAGGCTACTCACCTCCCTGTAGAAGACTGGCAGCTTGGTAAGAATGACTTCTCCTTCATAAACCCACGCTTCCCGAATCCCAAGCACCTTCCTGTGCTACCTGTTCTTGTAACACACTTCCCAGGTATTTTGCTCTCTCATCATTGCAGATGATCAAGGAATCATTGCGTGGTTCAAGGAATCAGTGAGATTCCTGTGAGTTTATGGATCTCCCCTGTTTCCCTTCTTGCTCCTCTTCCCTAGGTGCACAGACAGAAGAGGCTGAGGTGTGTGCTGTGAAACTTGAACACCTTGTCTCAAAACAAAGTCTTATCTGTTGCAAACACTGAGCTGGCCGACGAGGATGGGATTCGAACCCACGCGTGCAGAGCACAATGGATTAGCAGTCCATCGCCTTCACCACTCGGCCACCTCGTCAGTGTCCTTGCTGCCCCTGCTAGTGCTGCTGCTGCCGCTGCTGCTGCTTGTGCCGCTGCTGCTGCCGCTGCTGCTGCTTGTGCTGGTGCTGGCTCCTTATACTGATTGATGGGGGAGAGTATGTAAAAAATGACTGATTTAGTGTCCCTCAAAAAATGACCATCAAAGGTATAAGCAAGAGCAGATTAGAAATAGGGCATGATTGAACAGAATTATATGGCAAGGCTCACTCTGCTACTTATTACATAGATGAAGTGTAGAAAGGGAAATCGAGGTGAAACTGAGCTAAAGGGGATTGGTATAGTGCCTGAAGGCACAAAGATGCAAGGGAGACCCTGCTGCCGAGTCATGAGGTTCAGAACAGATGCCCCCTGCTTTCTAAACTCCTGACAGAGACTGGGTGTGGATGGATCTTGTCTTAGTCTCAGACTTGGTCAACAATTTGTGTCTAATGGAATGCTTAAAGGAAAATCAAGGTAGAGCCAAGCTAAAATGATTTGTATGGAGACTGAAGGTGACAAGGGTAAGGGGACCCTCCCCTTAAGTGACAACATTCAGAACAGACCCCTGTTGCTTTCTAAACTCCTGATGGAGCCTGGGTGCGCCTGGCTCCTGTCTGAGTCTCAGACTCAGCCAACGGTGCGTGCAGTGGAACGTAACCTTGAGAGTTTCTGAACTCTGAGGGGTGCCCCACTCAGAGGGAGCGACCTGCTTGCAGCTCACTGCAGTCCAGGAGAGCCCAAAGTGTCTCTCTCCTGGGACAGTTACTTATAGGCTCATAAGATGATTGGCCTTAGCCATCAGTTCCATCCTGACCTCAGTGGTGTGTGTGTTCCACAACAGTTCTATTCCAGCTTGTCAGGAAATGCCTGCTCATGCCAGAAGTGCTCTGGGTACAGTCGGGGAGTTCCCAACCATCCAGATCTCTGAGTGCTGCACTCTACCTTTGCCAGGCAACAAGAGTTCTTGCTACAGCCATGCAGCGCCCAGCCATCCGGCTCGTTGCACTTGTGGAAAGGCAATCTGCCTTGCCATGGGATGTCGAGGGCAAAAGAGGAGGCTCTGTCAAGCCCAGAAACGATGGAGAAAGCCATAGTTTTACCAGGGAGGAACGCTCACAGACACTCTGATGGTTGGGATTGGAGAAGAGGGAAGGAGGAAAGAAAGATGACTCTTGAAGTGGTGATGCCCGACGTCTTTATTGAGATAATCAACAGAAAAAGGGAACAGAGGAGAACTTCAGCAATGCATTTTGGAGGCCGAGGAAAGGTCGGGTAAGAGGGGGGAACTGAGGGGAAAGCCGAGCAAGAGAAGGGAAGGCAGAGGTTTCCTGGGCAGAGAGAGAAGGGCAGCGCAGGCCGGTTCCTGCAGGCGGAGCGGCCGGAGCTCGGCTCCTCTGCCCAGCACAGGCACGCGCTCGGGGCTGTCTCCAGGGCTTTGGTGGAGGCTGCTGGCGCTGGAGCACGGGCAGGCAATGCACGGGCTTCAGCATAAGAGATTGGCACGTCCCAGAGCCCCGCCGAGCCCCCGGCCCAGCCCTGCCCAGCCATAGCCCCCCAGCCCCAGGGAGCCCCCAGAAGCGATGGGCACGCTGGCAGCGCTGAGAGAGCTGCCCACGGCAGCCGAGGCGCTGGATCCCACGGCTGTGCTCTGCGGGAAGGAGCTGAGGATCGGGCCCGGCAGCGTCACCAGCACTGGCGAGGGCTGGATGGCAACGCTGGAGTCGGCGCAGCGCAGGACGCACGGCTCGTTGCAGCTGTTGGCAAGCGGGGTTGGGCCGCAGGCAGCGGGCAGGCACGGGCTGTAGCACGCCATGGCTGCTGGAGGGAGGAGAGCCTGCGGGACCCAGACAGGGAGCAGAGGCCATGAGCTGCCGGGCCCTGGCAGGCGCCAGCTCCGCACCTCTGGCAACGGGCACTGCCTGGCCAGGGCCACGGAAAAGCCCTCCCTCTTCCCGCACCATCCCAGCTCCCAGCACGGGGGGGGAGCACAGGGCATTTTCCAGCCTCCAGCCCTGCTCAGAAGGACCCCGCACAGGAGCCGAGCAGTCCCCCTCCAGCTGCTCTGCTGCCTCTGGGTGCTCCTTTACCAGGTGATCGTCTGCTGGCCCCGAGGGCATCTCCCTCCAATCCTCCTGCTTGCTCCGGCAGGCTTGGTGGGGAGGGCCCCAGAGAGAGTCCTCATTAAGCCCCTTCCCAGAATGGGAATATGGATGCTGGGGTTTTCAGGTGGGTTGAGCACAGCCTTGACGCTGTGGCCTTAGGCAGGGAAAGATTTTCTCTTGCGGATCAAGAGGTTCCCTCTCCTTGGAAGCGGCTCTGCACTTCCTGGCCATCAGCCCTGGTACCAGCACCCATCTGTTCACGCAGCCAAACGCCCTGCCCTGGAGAGCCCTGGTCTTGCCAGGTCGGGCTCCTCTCCCCCTGCTCTCAGGAGGGGACGTGGCTGAGCACAACGCAACAGGCTCCTGAAGACAGCAGCCACTACGGAGGAAGGCGTGAATGGTGGGACTAGCTCTCCTGAGGGAGCTCCTCATCCTGCCATTAGTGCAAAAGCAGCATCGCTGAACTGGGGATGCTGGAGGAAGTGCCCAGTCATCGGATAGACGGCGCTGACCGTAGGACCTGAGCCTCGGAAGGAGCCACGGCTGGCAAAGAGACCAACCCGTGTCCTGATCCACATCCCAGCCCATTCACCAAGAACCAGGGAGGCCCTCACCCCAAAAACCTGTTCTGTCAACCAGGGAGACAAGAGGCAAAGTGAACTGAGACTTACCAACTTCCCGGAGCAGAGGAAGGCGCGAGGAGAGGATGGAGGAGCTGGCAGTTGGGCCACTTTTATACTGCGGCCCAGAGCCCCAGGGGAGCTGAAAAATGACCCAAACACGAAGCATGTTGAGAAACGGCAATTTTGGCTTCTCAGAGCTCTGCTGGAAGATGAAAGACATGCCTCCTCTGCCAGAAATGCTTGGTCCCTTTTCATCCTGGACAAATCACTCCTGTCACTGTGTTGATAGCAATTGTGGTTCTCCCGCAGACCAGCGCTCCTTTGAGGTCCCATTCCAGGCGTGCTGGTGAAGCCTGGGGGCAGATTGAGGCCATGACTGGGTGTTGTGCATGTCCTGCCCTTCCTGGGCAACATGGCCACTGCTTACTTAGCACTCTGCCTGTGGAGCAAGCCTGAAGGGCACTCAGAAGGGTCTCCCTATGGTGGGCTCTGGCTGGCCCTGAGCAAGACCAGTGCCTGCAGGCTATGGAGATGCTCAGAGCCCAGCCAAGCCCCTGCAGGATGGCTGCTCTGCTGAGGGGCCTGGGAACGCCGGGGTGGTTGGGAGGTGATGGTCAAACAAAGCCCCCCTGAGCTCGGGAGGGAAACCCTCTCCCGAGGAGAAGCAGCGGCTCAGCACGTCCTAGAGAGCGATGAAGGAGCCGTTGACTCATGCCTGAGTGTGAGCCATCCCCAAGTGGACCTGTTGGCTTCGGCACGCTCTTCCCAGAGAAAACAATGCTCCTCTTGCATCAGTGGAGGGTGGCTTGTTCAGGTCACTTGACCCGGAGGGTCCGGCTTGTTTTGCCCAGCTCAGGGACAGATGGGCACCTTCAGGGCCCTTTAATTGCAAGGGGGCAGCAGCAGCCACCAGAAAGTGCTGAGCCACTCGGAGAGACCTCAGCTCCACCTCGGGGTGAATCACCCATGCCCTGGCCCCAGGGGCTCTGGGGCAAACGGCTTCAGATGTGCAGAGGTGCAGCTTCACATCCGCGTTCGTTCCTGCAGTGCATGGGGCTGGACACGTCCTTGCCAGGCCGGGCAAGGGTGCAGCTTTTGGCACAGTGTTGTCAGGACTGTCAGCGTCTTGCCCAAGCACTTGGGGACTCCTTGCAACCCTGTCGTGCTCCTGGGTGAAACAGCAGCCACAGGAGGACAGCACAGACGTGCCCTGACGCTCCCACTCCGAGACGGTTCCGCAGCGCAGACCAAGGCTGGAACCAAATTCTGCGTGCTTCACACAGACACGACGTGTTCTCGAGGCGCTGGCTTTCCCCTCACACAGCCCTTCCATCCCCAGCTCTTCCCTCCTTGAACCACGTCTGACTCCCTTTCTTCCTGTGGGTAGGGGGACTGCTGCAGAAAGGCTCCTGTGCGGGGTCCTTCTGAGCAGGGCTGGAGGCTGGAAAATGCCCTGTGCTCCTCCCCCGTGCCATGGTGCGGGAAGAGGGAGGGCTTTTCCGTGGCCCTGGCCAGGCAGTGCCCGTTGCCAGAGGTGCGGAGCTGGCGCCTGCCAGGGCCCGGCAGCTCATGGCCTCTGCTCCCTGTCTGGGTCCCGCAGGCTCTCCTCCCTCCAGCAGCCATGGCGTGCTACAGCCCGTGCCTGCCCGCTGCCTGCGGCCCAACCCCGCTTGCCAACAGCTGCAACGAGCCGTGCGTCCTGCGCTGCGCCGACTCCAGCGTTGCCATCCAGCCCTCGCCAGTGCTGGTGACGCTGCCGGGCCCGATCCTCAGCTCCTTCCCGCAGAGCACAGCCGTGGGATCCAGCGCCTCGGCTGCCGTGGGCAGCTCTCTCAGCGCTGCCAGCGTGCCCATCGCTTCTGGGGGCTCCCTGGGGCTGGGGGGCTATGGCTGGGCAGGGCTGGGCCGGGGGCTCGGCGGGGCTCTGGGACGTGCCAATCTCTTATGCTGAAGCCCGTGCATTGCCTGCCCGTGCTCCAGCGCCAGCAGCCTCCACCAAAGCCCTGGAGACAGCCCCGAGCGCGTGCCTGTGCCCTGCAGAGGAGCCGAGCTCCGGCCGCTCCGCCTGCAGGAACCGGCCTGCGCTGCCCTTCTCTCTCTGCCCAGGAAACCTCTGCCTTCCCTTCTCTTGCTCGGCTTTCCCCTCAGTTCCCACCTCTTACCCGACCTTTCCTCGGCCTCCAAAATGCATTGCTTAAGTTCTCCTCTGTTCCCTTTTTCCGTTGATTATCTCAATAAAGACGTCGGGCATCACCACTTCAAGAGTCATCTTTCTTTGCCCCTTCCCTCTTCTCCAATCCCAACCAGCAGAGTGTCTGTGAGCGTTCCTCCCTGGTAAAACTATGGCTTTCTCCATTGTTTCTGGGCTTGACAGAGCCTCCTCTTTTGCCCTCGACATCCCATGGCAATGGAGATTGCCTTTCCACAAGTGCAACGAGCTGGATGGCTGGGCGCTGCATGGCTGTAGCAAGAACTGTTGTTGCCTGGCAAAGGTAGAGTGCAGCACTCAGAGATCTGGATGGTTGGGAACTCCCTCCCAGTGAGTGGTGCCGAGCTGACAACAATCGAGGTCTGTGTCCGTCTCCCCCCCCCCTGCCTCCCCGCACCGGGGCTCTCCCCTTCCCCGCTCCCGGAGGAACGGGGAGGAGGATCGAGAGAGTGCAACTCCTACGGGTTGAGACAAAAACAGTCCAGCAACAAATCACCACCGCTACTATCAGCTACAACAATGATAAGGGAAAATAACAAGGGAAGAGAATACGATACCACCGCCCAAGAGAAACGAACTCCACCCGGAAGCCCCTGTCCTTCCGGGTAACTCCCAGTTACCCCTCACCCCGGGCATGACGTGCTGTGGTATGGAATACCTCCCCGGCTAGCCCGGGTCAGGCGCCCCGTCTCTGCTTCCTCACAGCCTCCCCTCCTCCCTGGCAGAGCATGAGCCTCACAGAGTCCTTGGTCAGGGTAAACATCACTTAGCAACAACCGAGAACATCGGCTTCACCAACACTGTTCTCAAACTGGAAGTCAAAACACAGCACTGTACCAGTTAACACAAAGGAAAAACATGACTGCTACTGCGGAACCCAGGACATTATCCACCCCTTATTCCATACCATTCACGTCGTGCTCAGATCCCACATTTTCAATACACCATCGCTCTCCCACGTATATACATCCATATACATACAGACCAAGAGGAAAAATCATTTTCTTAGTGCATGGACCAATCCCTATAATGCTGCCGAGTCTATTCGGTCCATGATGTTCAAAGTTCATTCTCTGTTGGGATGATGGCTGGAGGGAAGTCAGGGCCAGTCTCTGGTGACCTGGAGACATCTAGTTGATGGGCTATAAAAGCATTACACAGCAGGCAACAGCATACAATTGAGTTCACTGGCTGTTTTCCCCTATAATCAAATCCCCTTGAGGTATACATCGGACTTCCCCATCTTCCCGCATTACCCACCAAGTATATCCAGGTCCCTGAGCAAAAGCAATCCCACGAGTGGGTTTGCCTTTACCTGAAGCAGGAATTACCCAGACTGTCTTCCCCAGCAAATTCTTCATATGCACCATGGGAACTTTGTCCCCCTCTACAATATGTAACAGTTCTGACTGGGCTGGGCCAGCCCTGTTGGCAGATCCTCTGGTGTTGACCAACCAGGTGGCCTTTGGTAAGTGTGTATCCCAATGCTTGAAAGTTCCCCCACCCATTGCTCTCAGTGTAGTTTTTAACAGCCCATTGTACCGTTCGATTTTCCCAGAGGCTGGTGCATGGTAGGGGATGTGATATACCCACTCAATGCCAGGCTCTTTGGCCCAAATATCTATAACGTTATTCCGGAAATGAGTCCCATTGTCTGACTCAATTCTCTCTGGGTTGCCGTGTCGCCACAAAATCTGTTTCTCAAGGCCCAGGATGGTGTTCCGGGCAGTGGCATGGGGCACGGCGTATGTTTCCAGCCACCCGGTGGTTGCTTCCACCATGGTAAGCACATGGCGCTTGCCTTGGCGGGTTGGTGGCAGTGTGATATAGTCAATCTGCCAGGCCTCCCCATATTTATACTTCAACCATCGTCCTCCATATCAAAGAGGCTTTAACCGCTTGGCTTGTTTAATTGCAGCACATGTTTCACACTCATGAATAACCTGGGCAATAGTGTCCATTGTTAAGTCCACCCCTCGGTCACGGGCCCATCTATATGTTGCATCTCTGCCCTGATGGCCTGAAGTGTCATGGGCCCACCGGGCCAAAAATAATTCACCTTTATGTTGCCAATCTAAGTCCATCTGAGCCACTTCAATCTTAGCCGCTTTATCCACTTGTTGGTTGTTCTGGTGTTCCTCAGTGGCCCGACTCTTGGGTACATGGGCATCTACATGACGTACCTTCACCACCAGGTTCTGCACCCTGGCAGCAATATCTTTCCACAGTGCAGCAGCCCAGATGGGTTTACCTCTGCGTTGCCAGTTGCTCTGCTTCCACTGCTTCAACCACCCCCACAGGGCATTTGCCACCATCCATGAGTCAGTATAGAGATAAAGTACTGGCCACTTTTCTCGTTCAGCAATGTCCAGGGCCAGCTGGATGGCTTTCACCTCGGCAAACTGACTCGATTCACCCTCTCCGTCAGCAGTTTCTGCAACTTGTCGTCCAGGACTCCATACAGCTGCCTTCCATCTCCGATGCTTTCCCACAATACGGCAAGAGCCATCAGTAAACAAGGCATACTGCTTTTCACTTTCTGACAGTTTATTATATGGTGGGGCCTCTTCAGCGCGCATCACCTCCTCCTCTGGTGACATTCCGAAATCTTTGCCCTCTGGCCAGTCCATGATGACTTCTAGAATGCCTGGACGACTGGGATTTCCTATTCGAGTTCGTTGTGTAATTAGTGCAGCCCATTTACTCCATGTAGCATCGGTTGCATGATGTGTAGAGGAGACCCTGCCTTTGAACATCCAGCCCAGCACGGGCAGCCGGGGTGCCAGAAGGAGCTGTGCTTCAGTGCCAATCACTTCCGAAGCAGCTCGAACCCCTTCATAGGCTGCCAGTATCTCTTTCTCAGTTGGGGTATAGCTGGCCTCAGATCCTTTATATCCCCGACTCCAAAAGCCGAGGGGTCGACCTCGAGTCTCCCCTGGAGCTTTCTGCCAGAGGCTCCAGGTAGGACCGTTCTCCCCAGCTGCAGTGTACAGTACATTTTTTACATCTGGTCCGGTCCGGACTGGTCCAAGGGCTACTGCATGAACTATCTCGCGTTTAATTTGCTCAAAGGCTTGTTGCTGCTCAGGGCCCCATTTAAAATCATTCTTCTTCCGGGTCACATGATAGAGAGGGCTTACAATCGAACTGTAATTTGGGATGTGCATTCTCCAGAACCCCACTGCACCCAAGAAAGCTTGCGTTTCTTTCTTATTAGTTGGTGGAGACATTGCTGTTATCTTGTTGATCACATCTGTGGGGATCTGTCTACGTCCATCTTGCCATTTTATTCCCAAAAATTGAATCTCCTGTGCAGGTCCCTTGACCTTACTCCGTTTTATGGCAAAACCGGCTTTCAGCAGGATTTGGATTATTTTCCTCCCTTTCTCAAAGACTTCTTCCGCTGTATCGCCCCACACAATAATGTCATCAATGTATTGCAGGTGTTCTGGAGCTTGCCCCTGTTCCAGCGCATTCTGGATCAGTCCATGGCAAATGGTAGGGCTGTGTTTCCACCCCTGGGGCAGTCGGTTCCAAGTGAACTGGACACCCCTCCAAGTAAAACCAAACTGTGGCCTGCACTCTGCTGCCAAAGGGATTGAGAAAAATGCATTGGCAATATCAATCGTGGCATACCACTTGGCTGCCTTTGACTCTAGTTCATACTGAAGTTCTAGCATGTCCGGTACGGCAGCACTCAATGGTGGTGTGACTTCATTCAGGCCACGATAGTCTACTGTTAGTCTCCATTCTCCATTAGACTTTCGCACTGGCCATATGGGGCTATTGAAGGGTGAGCGGGTCCTGCTGATCACCCCCTGACTCTCCAGTCTACGGATCAGCTGATGGATGGGAATCAGGGAGTCTCGGTTGGTGCGATATTGCCGCCGGTGCACTGTTGTGGTCGCAATTGGCACTTGTTGTTCTTCAACTTTCAGCAACCCCACAACAGAGGGATCTTCTGAGAGACCAGGCAAGGTGGACAGCTGCTCAATTTCCTCAGTCTCCAAAGCAGCAATACCAAAAGCCCACCGGTACCCTTTTGGGTCTTTGAAGTACCCTCTCTTGAGGTAGTCTATGCCGAGAATGCATGGAGCCTCTGGACCAGTCACAATAGGGTGCTTTTGCCATTCCCTCCCAGTCAGGCTGATTTCAGCCTCCAGCACAGTCAACTCTTGGGATCCTCCTGTTACTCCAGAAATATAGATGGGTTCCACCCCTTGACAGCTTGATGGCATCAGGGTACACTGTGCACCGGTATCTACTAGAGCCTTATACTTCTGTGGGACTGATGTGCCAGGCCATCTGATCCACACAGTCCAGTAAATCCGATTGTCCCCTACCTCCACCTGGCTGGAGGCAGGGCCCCTCTAACAGTCGTCACAGCATTGGACACTTAAGTCGTGTTGAAAGGGATTATTCTTCGTTATCACAGGAGCTGGAGTAAAATCAGCTCTTCCACTCCATCTGGGAAACTGATCACCAGAGACTGAAGCCGTAGCTCTCATGGGACGATCAGTCTTGGCCCTTGCTCCCCTCTTCAGTTCACTCACCCGTTCCTCCAAAGCTGAAGTAGGTTTTCCATCCCACCTTGTCATGTCTTCTCCGTGATCCAGCAGGTAAAACCATAGGGTACCCCGTGGCGTATACCTCCTGTATCTCCTCTCTTGAACAATAGGACGCCTTTTGTTAATAGCTGAGACACGTGTTGGTACACGTGAGGAGCCGGATAAATCAGATAGATTGTCCTTCAATTGTTCGATGTCCTGGGACAGTTTTTTCACAGCTGAGATGATGGAAGGGGTGAGGTTGTCTTCGAACTCTCGGAGTTTATGAACCATTTCATCCACTGTTAGTGGTACTATGTCATTCCAGGTTACTGTTGCCAATGAATGGGCATATGATGACGGTGCATTCCGTGTAAGTTTTCGCCACATGGGTTGTGTACATT